>NC_091440.1:126545098-126902025 GCF_964237555.1 Oryctolagus cuniculus | reverse complement strand
TCCTGCTGGTTTCTATGGAGCTTGGTAGCTCCTGCCCCGGGGGAGCGGGTGCCCAGGTCGTGTTTCTGTGTTCAAGACTCTAGCTCTGGAGTTGGTTGCTTGCCTGGCCCCTCAGTGATTTCAAGAGTTCAAGGAAACTTGAACTTGGAGTTTGCCTGGGGTCTTTTCCTACTGTCAGAAGAGGGGGATTTTCTTTTTAGCTTTGATGTCTTCCAGCTGATACCAGAAGTCATCCTATAGGTGTTGATCATGGACTCTGGAGCAAATACGCATGGATATGAAGGCAGGTGTTTTTGCGGGGTGAATATTGACATCAGCAGGCGCGGTATTCGGACAGGCAAATCCTAACATTCCTGGCATACACTGGGCGGGTGGGAGCTCAGGAAATGGAAGTGCTTTTCCTATTTTACATGCTCTTTCTCTTCATCCACCCCAACCCCATGAAGGAGGCAGTATGAATTTTCCTTGATCGTTCTCGTATTCTCTTGGTTGGTCTATCTAAAGAAGTCATCGAAAGGGGTCGCAAAGGTGAGCTAAGTTGGAATAAAGAACAGGCTTGCTGAGCTCAGACCTGCACAGCAAGTGCAGCACTGCCAGTGGATCCTGTTCCCTGGAGGTCACATAACACAGCTCGGGTCTGAGAGTAAGATGGCTGGACTCCAAACCCTCTCTCAGAAGCGTAATCCCCGGGCCTGGCCAGAGGCTCCCAGCCCTGACAGCCATGCTTAGCGTGGGGCTGCGCCTTGTCCAGTTCTCCATGTTCAGCTCTGTACAGTCCGCCCAGTTCCTGTAGCTGCATCTCTCTAGAATGCTCTCTGCAGGCTGCAGGAAGTCGTGCGGGTGATTTACTGAGAAACAGACTTCTTTCTACATCATGTATACAAGCTTTCATAAATCCTCGATGAGCAAATGCTCCTCTCCACTGATGGCAAAATGTCATCTAAATCCAGACGCAGGAGGAGTAGACGCTGGCAGGTCCGTGGTGATGTAGCCTGCAGGGAGTTCTTTAGGACCACGTTGACTGTGCCTTGTAATTGGTAGAATGCGGCTCCACAAGATACTCGGACTGCATTTTATTCAAATATTCCATGAGAAGAGATGGTGATTTCTTTATGATCCGGGCAGAACCACATATATTCTTGGTATATGATGAATATTTATAAATAATGAAAAGCTTCAGGTTTTGTGCAAAACATAGCATCTTTCCCGAGGCCCAGTGCACTGCCTGCCCTGCAGGAAAATTCTACGTTAGTTCTTTTTCCAGTGTGAAATGCACACAAGGCTTTTTGCTTTCTGGTGAATGCGAAAGTCTCTTGTTTTTAAGGATAGGCATTTACGTTTGGGATTTCATATCCGCTTGCTTGAGGAGGTTCCTTCATTTACATTTAAAATCGTTGTATATTCCTCTGAGCAGATGACTTGTTAGCAAAGCGATACAAATTAAGAAATTAGAAGCCAGACGAGATGTCAGGGGAATGACTGGCTTAGCCCTCTTGACTTCAGTAACAAAAAGAAAAAGCAACCCCAAGCAGCTGATAAAACGTTGCTTATCTTGCCAGCAACGTGCTTGTTCTGGGCCTTTGTGTTTCCCTGCTTGTGAACACCCCCTCCCCCCCACCTGCTGTGCGTCTGCCCATAGATCCCCCTCTTGTCAACTGGCAGCGCAGCTGGAGCTCGGAAGCCGCCCTTCTCGCCTGAGATTGTACAGAAATGAACTCAGACTCACCAGGATGCTGCAGAGAACTGACTCTGATCCTCGCTGGCCTGCCCGGGAGTCCTTGCCAAGGCATTGACCTGCCTTAGCTTTTCTCTTTGTGAAATGGTGATTGTGGCTACTTTCTCTAAGCACTGAAGTAGTTTAGGAAACAAAGAAAACCTCTTAGAAATGCAGGGTGCCCTGATTATGTAGTTACACATCCTGAGCGGGTCAGGAGCCCAAACCCCTATTGTGTGAAGACAGGACCCAGCCTCTCTCTGTCCCCCTTAGCCCATGGTGTCCTTGCCTGTGCTTTGGCAGAAGGAATCGCTGCATTGAGGGAGTGGCCCAGCTGGCCCAGCAAGGTTCTAATCACTGGGCTCAACAAGTCAGCTTGCTTCTCCAGCAGACAGATCCTCACTGGGCCGGTATTGTCCCAGGGTGTTTGTTTAGGGGAATTCCACATCTTGGCAGGGAAATGGCAAACCTAGGAGGCTACTGCTCCAAGGTAGCCTCCCAGACCCACTGGAGCCCACCTGGCCATCCTGAATTCCCTAAGGAGCACAACCCCACTGACCCATCACAGGAAGGTCATGAGCACCACTGGCCAACCAGGACCTTGGACAGGAGCTGATCACTCGCCCCTCAAGGCCCAGTTTCCGTCTATGAGAACCTTCAACTGAAACTCCTTGGGGAGTCTGGGAATTAAACAATGGTTTCCAGCATCATGCTGTAGCTGGTAAAGCCGCTGCCTGCAACGCCAGTATCCTCTACGGGTGCTGGTTCATGACCCAGCTGCTCCACTTTGGATCAAGCTCTCTGTTAATGGCCTAGGAAAAGCAGCAGATGATGGTCCCGTATTTGGGCCCCTGCTACCCACATGGGAGAGCTGGATGAAGCTCCTGGCTCTTGGCTTTGACTGTTGTGGTCATCTTTGGGAGTGAACCATTGTATAGAAGGTCTCCCTCTCTCTCTCTCTCTCCCTCTCTCTCTGTGGCTCTGGCTTTCAAATAAAAATAAATAAATCTTTCAAAACAAAATTTTAAAATAAGCAGTAGGTGTCCAGCTCTTTCTTCCGTGCTTTGCAATAAATACCTGCTTTCTTCCACCACTGTGGTGTCAGCCATGCGGTTTGTACATGTCTGTCAAGCTTCCATAGTGACACCTCCAACTAGGTTGGGGCAGTGTTTGCCAGTAACAACAACAGGTGATACGAATACAAAACAAAAAGATATGACCTGAAAAGAAAATGTTAAGGTTCCCTTGATATTTAGTTGGAACCATACAGCAATTATTGTTTCCTAGGTTAGAAATTGAGACAGATCCTTAGAATTTGCTGCAGGCTGACTTTTTTTTTCCCCTAGAATAGTCTGTTATTTGTCTTTGCATAAGAATGACCAGGATAAATAACAACCTCTGATTCTTTTCAGAATATCATGATGGCTAGGATGTTGGCCAACAAATATTTTTATTAAGCTCTCACAACTAAAGAGATAGGGGTTTTTGGTTTGTTTTTGTTCTGTGTTACTCTGTTCTGTGGTGATGGGGATGAGTGTTGAGTGGTCTGAGGGTAGGCAGTGGCAAGCAGAAGAAAGTTCACGCTTGATGGCGAGAGCTGCTGGTAGCAGGAAGCGTCCGGGAGCACAGCGTTAATGACCGCTGTCGAAGGAAGTGTCTTGTCGTTAGGGAAGCTCAGGTCTTACCACACCTGCACAGGGTTCCAGAGAAGCCAGTTTTCCATAACAGTTGTGCTGTCGACCATGGGTCAAGCCATCGCATGAGCACAGGGAACTGGGGGAGGCGCTCTGGGCGCCTGGGAAACCAGCTGCATGACCAGGAGTGCGAGAGACTCTTGCTTCACCTTGGAGGTTGATCAGAAACCTCCTCACTGCCTGGGAGCGTTTCCACTAGCCGGGAGAGGTCTGCTCTTGCAGTATTAGCGCATTTCTAAAACATAAGCGGAATTGATTTTCCTCCCTAGGAAACAGAAAGCTCGATAAGCACTTTTCCAATTAGCGCCTAATCACCTTGCTGAATCCGTTACGGTGCTAATGAAGCTGGAATTAGAATTCATTCTTCTTCGTTTGATTTAAGGCCATTGTTCTCCACATTCCTAAGGGAAAATAATGATTTTTAAGAACCAGAGCATACAAGAACCTGTGCTTTGGCAGTAGGAGGCTGTCATCGTTGATAAGAACACCTCTTTGGACTTTGATAGTTTGTTAGTAAGTCAGTGGAAACAGTCATCCTGATAGCCAGAAGATAATGGCATCATTGCTGTATCTCTTAATTTTTTCTTAATATAAGTTCAGCTTTCATGTTGAAACATATTTTCAGTCTTAGTATAGTCTTCTTCAAATCTTTTTTTTTTTACAGGCTGAGTTAGAGAGAGAGAGACAGAGAGAAAGGTCTTCCTTCCATTGGTTCACCCCCCAAATGGCCGCTATGGCCCACGTACCGTGCTGATCCGAAGCCAGGAGCCAGGTGCTTCCCCTGGTCTCCCATGCGGGTGGAGGGCCCAAGCACTTGGGCCATCCTCCACTGCAATCCCGGGCTACAGCAGAGAGCTGGACTGAAAGAGGAGCAACTGGGACAGAATCCGGCACCCCGGCCGGGACTAGAACTTGGGGTGCCAGCGCCGCAGGCAGAGGATTAGCCTAGTGAGCCGCGGTGCTGGCCCTCTTCTTCAAATCTTCAACCATTTGTAAGAAAGCGGTTGATGCCCCTGTCTTGAATTTGAGTGCAGTTGGTATGAAAGCAGACAATCCGACGTTGGGAGCAAGGGCTGCATAACAATCCCAGAAGGAGCTTTGCAGGTCACTGGGCAGCTGTAGCACACGGGGAACTCCGTCTGGCCCTGGGGAGTAGAAGGCTGCAGAAAATGAAACCAGGATGGCAAGCACTCATGCATTACAGGGGGCTTGGAGGAACCGTGAAACTGGAATCAGAATCTCTGTAGTCTACCTGGTATGTGAATATTGATGTGCGTATGACACTGGTATTAGATACTTTGACCAAACACATAGACACTCAAATTTCTTTTTGAACCTCAGTTTCTGTACACTTTCTTCTTGGTAAATATCCATTCAGTGACCTTGTTTCCCTGCAAGGGAGTTGTTCTCTTTGGACCACATGGAGTCTTCAGGGCTGTGGCTCTGGGTTCTGATTGAATGCACTTAGTCAACTTTTCGTTGAAAATCGCAAGGAGAAGCTGGAGTTGTGGCATGGTGGGTTCATCTGCCTGTGATGCCAGCATCCTATAGGAGCGCAGGTTCATATCCCAGTTGTTCCTCTTCCGATTGAGCGTCCTGCTAATGTGTCTGGGAAGACAGCGGAAGATGGCCCAAGTGCTTGGACCCCTGCCCCCCATGGCGGAGACCAGGATGAAGCTCCTGGCTTAAACTTGGCCCAGATCCAGCCTTTAGAGCCAGTTGGGGAGTAAACCAGTAGATGGAAGATATTCTCTCTCTCTCTCTCTCTCTCTCTCTCTCTCTCTCTCTCCCCCTCCCCCTGTGACTCTGCCTTTCAAATAAAATAAATAAATCTTTAAGAAAAGTACCAGAGAGTTCTCTGGGTTTCTTTGAGCACCCTTGTGGGTCGTGCACACAGATGTGTGCAGAACTGCGAAGTTACCCACTGGCCTTCTCCTTGAGTCACTGCTGTGTAACTGCATGTTCTTGTCGGAGTGTTTGCCGAATGCTTCCGCTGAGGGACACTTTCGTAGATGGGGCAGTGGCCAGGTGTCTTCTAAGACTCGGCTTTACCATGGTGGAGGGTCAGACACCAGAAGCTGCGAGGGGCACTCCCATCGCGGGAGAGGAGTCCACACCCCTGTTCTCGCCGCGTGCCCGCAGTCCACAGCCAGCAGGAGCCTGGTGTCACGGGGGAGAAGCTGGCTGTTAGGACTCGTGGGCGGAGAGCCGTGTGCTCTGACGCGCTCTGCGGTTGGCTGTGTGCCAGGCATGCCTTCAGGTGCTGCGTCCCCTCTACGGGGAACCTTGGCACCGACATTCACTGAATCCCTTGGATTTTCATCTTGAAGTCTGATTTTCTTGCTTGATGTCTGGAATAAAATTCACCTAGGTTTTGTTTTTAGCTATTTCTGTTATGAAATAGACTCATAGTTGTGCGCTCCATTGTTTACTGTTGCTGCCTAACATACTGTCTCATTTTTCCTTGTGAAACTCCTATGGCAGATGAGCAAAACTGATGTGCAGCTCTTACCTTTGTCTGCATTTTAAAAGTCACACGGCTGTTACATTCGTGGGTTAGTTCAACAAATGTTCATTGAATGCCTGCTAAACGGTAGACGAAGGAGCAGAGCAGTGATAATAGAAGAAGCTAGCAAATCAAAGGTCCTGGAGTTATCCTCACAATGACAGTGCACCTGGGGGGCACGTGCTAACCCGACAGTCACACCCTCGTTAATGGAACGTGATAGCTGGTGCGGGCACTGAGCCTGGCAGTTAAAACACTCTTTAATTTGCCCCTGACACAGCAGTGGCCATTGTGCGTGTGTGTGGAGCTCACCATCTGTCTGCCTCTGCATTGTTAAAGAATTTTTAAAAATATATTTGTAAAGTGTGGGTATACACCTCATGAAAAAGGACTTGCCCTTAAAAAATGTGCTATGTGTTTGAAGGGCAGAGTTAGACAGAGACCTTTATTATACTGGGTCACGGGTCACTCCCCACATGGCCCCAATGACCAGGGCCAAGCTAGGCCTGAGTCAGGAGACTGGAGCTCCATCCTGGCCTCCTGTGTGGGTGGCAGGGTCCCAAGCACTTGGCCCATTTTCTGCTGCTTTCCCAGGAGCATTATCAAGGAGCTGGATTGGAAGTGGAGCAGCTGGGACTCCGAGCAGTGCACGTACAAGATGCTGGAGCCACAGGCAGTGGCTTAACTCACTACACCACAACACAGGCCCCTGACTTACTCTTAAAGTAGCCACGGAAGGGAAAGAAGCATCCAGGCACAGAAATAAATGCACACAATGGCCCCCTGCAGGCAAGAATATGGCCCCTTAGTGGAAGTGAGAAAGAGGCAAGACCACGATATGATGTACTTATGTGCTTGGTTCCTTGTCCTGGGAATTTGAGATTTTAAGTAGAGGAGCAGGGTTGTCCAGTGGATACTGGAAGGGGCTCTCAGTGCAGTGGGGGTGCCGGGCCCTGAGAAGAGGCTGATAGAGCAGTCTAGATGGACACAGGTTCATGAAAGAGTGGCCCCAAATCCTGTATTCAATGAGCTGTATCCTGTGGGGAGCAACTCGGACTAGACTAAGTTACTGGAATTAAGACTTATTCTATGCATCTGCTCTCCCACAATATGGCGCTGGGAGAGGAGGAAACAGCTTCTACACAGCTGCCTCCAGTTCAACCAATAAACTGCAGGACCTGCTCCTGATTGCAGGAGAGCAGCGTACTCGGCGTGTGGGTAGCAGAGTTGGGATTGGTGGAAGAGGACTATAAAGGAGGAGAGAGACAACATGCACCAGGAACATCTGAAGGAACACCTGTGCAGCCCCCAAGAGAGCCGACCGGCGGTGTGCCACTCCCCTGCAGAAGTGGGGAAAGTGGCAGGGGGCCCGCCCCTCCACGGAGGTGGAGGGATGGTAGCCCACCCGGGAAGAACCAGCAGCAAACCCGGGGAGGGCCGAGCAGACAAAAGAACAGCGCAGGGTCCTGTGTCGTTCCTCCACGAAGACAAGACGGGGAGCGACAGTATCCCATGCTTCCTTATAAGGCAATCAGGGGCATTACACATAAACAGGAAATCTGAATCCGTGAGGACCACTTGGTTTTTCAATAAGAACGCCAGGAATAATGTGTTTTGGTTTCATTTTTAAAAATTGAGGGGTGGGCATGGAGGCAGAGAGAGACAAAGAGGAAGATTCGCCTCTGATTCTCTCCCCCAGTGCCTGCCATGGCTGGGATCAGGCTGGGACTGGAACTGGGAACTGGACGCTCACACCCAGGTCTCCTGCTGGGAGGCAGGTGCGAGGGCCATCACCTGTAGCTTCCCCAGGAAGCTGGGACAGGGAGCAGAGCTTGGATCCAAACCCAGGCACGTCGTTAAGAGATGTGGACATCATCCGTGCTGGGCTGAATGCCTGCCCCAGTGTGTTCTAACCCCCACCCTACTGCTTTGATTTCACACGCCATGCCAACAAAGGTGCAAAAACAAGAAACTTGCCAGCTGAGATTTCTTTCTCTGGCCTACTTTTATCCTGTCATTATTTCCAGCCTTAATTTCCAACTATCACATGAATCTACAGACCAAACGGAAACCAAAAAAATCCCCAATTCATATGGGAACTTTTCCACCAGAGGAAATTCACTGAAAAGAACTGCTTGACAAAGCATTTTTTTCAAAAAATATTTTGTTTTATTTCATGAAGAAAATAATGTATGACACAGCAAGAGTGCTGGGAAGAAAAATTAGCCCCAGACAACAGGTCGCGCATAATGTTACGTGAGCTGCCACTCAAAGGGGAAGTTAGAGCAAAACGTCATGTCCTTAATGCTTTATGAGACAAACGCTCTTTCCTCCCGTCTGTTCATGTTGGACGTATGATCTATTTCTTTTTTTCCTGGCTTCTTCGAGCAGATTATTGATTTGGTGTATTTCTTCTCAGATACAGGCATTTGATGCTGCTGGCTTCCTCTGAGCACTACTTATCTACTTTGTACAAAATTTGATTTGCTCTGTTTTCATTTTCTCTCCTTTTAAATGATTTCCTGATTTGGCTCCTGACTTCTTTGGTTTATAGGTTATTTAGGAAGGTATTATTTGTTTAATCTCCAAATATTTTGAGATTTTTTTCAAAGGTACTTTTGTTACTAATTTCTTGTCTGTTTGTTTAGAATCATTCCCTGTGTGATTCCTATGTTGGTAAACTTAGTGGGGTGTCTTTGCATGTGCAACCTCTGAACACTCCTTGTGAACCTGAATGCTGTTGTCTGGGGTGTTCTACAAATGTCAGCTAGCCTGGGTCGTGTTTGTTGACCACATCGCCCAAGTCTTCTTTGTCCTTACTGATTTATTTTATCTTGTTCTGTTGTTTTTGAGATAATGTATTTTCAATTTACATTATAGTCAGGGACTTCATGCTCCACTAAATAGAGAGTTTAATGAGTAAAAAGTGAAAAAAGAAAAAGACCATAGTTCAGCAGGAATGTAGGCAGGGGCTACAAGCAGTAATCAGATTAGAAGATGTCAGTTTCATTCACATACGGTAAGTTTTAAAATAACCACAGATTATTAAAGCTACAGTAGTATATCATTCATAACAATTTGACAAATATGAAACAGATTGACAAAACTATATTTACAGCAGTAGTGATGAAGACATTTTTATCCTTTATTTTTAATTAAAAAAATTTAGTTCCAACATGTAAGGGAGAACATGCAGTATTTGTCTTTGTATATCTGACCTATTTCACTAACATGGTGCATACTACCTACTACAAAGCTATCCTCATTAGAACAGCACAGTATTGGCATAAAAACTGACACACAGATCAGCGGAACAAGATGGAGAGCCCCCAAAATTAATCCACAGAAATACAGCCAACTGGTTTCTGAGGAAGTTGCCCAGATAGTATAATGGAGGGAGGATAACCTTGTCTGTACATGGTGCTGGGAAAACTGCATATTTATATGTAGAAGAAGGAAATTAGATGCATCTCTCTCACCTTATACAAAAATCAACTTAAGAAGGCTCAGAGGCCTAAACTTAGACTATGACGTTGATGGAAGAAAATTTAGGGGAACACTTGAAGACATTGGAATGGGGGTGACTTCTTACATAAAGCCCCCAAAATACAGAGGGCAAAAGCAAAACTTCACAGGTGGGGTTGTGTCACACTCAGAAGCCTCTTCACATCAGAGGACATGATCAGTGGAGTGAAGAGATAGCAGACATTCTAGAAGGGGAAAGTATTTGCAAGCCACTTAGCTGACAAAGAATTACTATCCAGAATATATCAGCAACTCACAAAACTCAACAACAAAAATACAACCAAGCCACATAAGAAATGGGCAAATGGCCAACAGACAAACGAAAAAGAATGCTCAGGATCACTAGCCACCAAAGGATACACACATCCAAACCACAATGAGGTTTCACCTCACCCCAGTTAGAATAACTCTCATCAACAAACAATAAATGCTGGTGAGGATGTAGGGAGAAAAGTACCCTGATCCACTGTTGGTGGAAGTATAAACCAGTCCAGCTGTTGTGGAAGACAGTATGGAGATAACTCAGAAGGCTGAAAGTGGATCTACCGCATGACCCAGCAATCCCACTCCTGGGAATTTACCCACATGAAATACAGTCAGCGAATGAGAGAGTGATCTGTACCCCATGTGTACTGCAGCTCGATTCACAATCGCTAACAAATGGAATCAACCCAGATGTCCATTAACTGATGACTGGATAAAGAAATTGTGTATGTATAGTATGGAATACTACTCAATCAGAAAAAGGATGAAATCCTGTCTTTTGCAACAAAATGGATGCAACTCGAAATCATTACATTTAGTGAAATAAGCCAGTCCCAAAAAGACAGTCCCTGATCTGTGGTAACCTAACATGTGAAGTATTGGAGTGACATTGGCATTTTGAGATTCAATGATTGTTTACAGCCCTTGTCTCTACTGTTGAGGAACAGTGTGTTTTTCTTCCTACTGTTTTTTGAACTCTTTACTTACTGTGGGGTTAATCTTGTGAGTATCAAGTAAACTGAAAATAGATCATTGTAAAAAATAAGAGAGGGAATAAGAGGAAGGAGGAGGAAAGTTGGGAGCATGGACAGGAGGGAGTTTCAGATTTGTTCCTTAATCTGTATATATGAATATCATGAAATTTGTTTACCCAAAATAAAAAAAAATGAAAAGAAGCAAGAAATACATAAAATTGAAATAATAGTCACAGAAGACAAAGGTGAAGGACCTCAACAGCGAGTTCTCAGAAAAAGACGTACCAATGGCCAACAGGTACATGAAAAATGTCAGTACCACTGGCCATCAGGGAAATGCAAATCCAAACCATGATGAGGTACCCCCCCCCCCCACCCCGTCAGAAAGGCTACAATCCAAACAGAGTAACAATGCTGGTAAGGATGTAGAAAATGGCAACACTTACACAGTGTTTATGGGAATGTAAATTAGTGCAGCACTTGGGAAACAGTATGGAGATTTAACAAACTAACAATGGCCTTGCCACATGGTCCAGCAATCCCACTACTGGGTCTATACCCAAAAGGCATGAACATGTTGCGTCAAATAGATGCCTGCACCACATGTTTATATATCGGTGTTGTTCACAGTGACAAAATGTGGAATCAGCTGAGGTGTGCATCATCAGATAAATGCATAAAGAAAAGGTGATTTATCTGTGTACAATGGAATGTTATCCAGCTATAAAAATTAAATTATGTCACTTTAATCAAAATAGTTACAACTGATTTGAGATCACAAAGAACAAAGCTAAGATATTAAGCTCATAAATTAAAATTAATAATCAGTCTTTAAATATTCTTATGCAGCAAAATCTAAGACAGTGGTGCTGTTGATGAACAAATCTGATTATTGACATTATTTAATTTTTTTTTTTTTTTTGGACAGGCAGAGTGGACAATGAGAGAGAGAGACAGAGAGAAAGGTCTTCCTTTGCCGTTGGTTCACCCCACAATGGCCACCGCGGCCGGCGCACCACGCTGATCCGATGGCAGGAGCCAGGTGCTTCTCCTGGTCTCCCATGGGGTGCAGGGCCCAAGCACTTGGGCCATCCTCCACTGCACTCCCTGGCCACAGCAGAGAGCTGGCCTGGAAGAGGGGCAACCGGGACAGAATCCAGCTCCCCGACTAGAACCTGGTGTGCCGGCGCCGCAAGGCGGAGGATTAGTTTAGTGAGCCGCGGCGCCAGCTGACATTATTTAATTTTATAAATGAACTTTAAGTTTTTAACACATCTGGATTATCTTCAAAATTATTAGTTTTAATTTAGTATTCACAATGTGCTATTTTTTGGCCTCAAACCAATGTCATTTCTTTTCTCCCTTCCCCTCTCCCTTCCCTTCCCCTCCTCTCTCCTCCTCCCCTTCCTCTCCTCCTCCCCTTCCTCTCCCCTCCCCTCCCCTCCTTTCTCCTCCCCTCCTCTCTTGTCCCCTTCTTTCTCCTCCCCTCCCCTCTTCTTCACTCCCCTCCTCTCTCTTTCTCTCCTCTCATCCCCTCCCCTTCCCTCCTCTGTCTTCCCCTCCTCTCATCCCCTTCCCTTACCTCCCCTGCCCTCCCCTCCCCTCCCCTCCTCTCCTCTTCTCCCCTCCCCTCCCCTTCCTGTCTGGCTTGAGTGCTCTACCCTGTGAGTAAAAAGTCCCATGTCCCTCCCTGTCCACAATGGCCATCATTCTCTCTACTTCTGTAACTTGACCTTTTAGATTACTTCTGTACGTTTTTTATATATAAAGATTTTTTCATTTGAAAAGTTACAGAGAAGGATAAACAGAGAAAAAGAGATCTTCCATCTGCTGGTTCACTCCCCTAGGTGGCTGCAACAGCAAGGGCTGGGCCAGATGGGAGCCAGGAGCTTCTTCCAGTTCTTCTCTGTGGGTAGCAGAAACCCAAACACTTGGACCATCTTCTGCTGCTTTTCCTAAACCATTGGCAGGAAGCTGGGTTGGAAGTAGAGCGGGCGAGACTCCAGTCAGCACGCATGTGGGATGGCAGCATTGCAGACTGCAGCTTTACCAGCTACGCCACAGCACCAGCACCAGTCTCTAAGTTTGACCTTTTAGATTCGCCATGTAAATGAAATGATGTTATATTACCATTCCGTGCCTGGCTGATTTCATTAGTACAGTGTTGTCTGGGTTCATCTACATTGATACAAACTGGCTTTTTTAAAAAATTGAGAAGCAGAAGCAGAAAGTGAGAAAGAGATCCTGTCCACTAGCTCGTTCCCCAGATAATGGCAATAGCATGGTTGTGCCAGGCCAAAGCCAGGGACTGGGAGCTCACCCTGGGTCTCCCACTTGAGTAGTGCAGGTGCAGTTGTTTCTCTAGCACCTGCTGCCTCCAAGGTGTGCATTAGCTGGAAGCTGGAATGAGGAGCACTCCTGAGGCTGGAACCCAGGTACATGTAAATGGATGCGGCATCTTAACTGGCTTCCCAGCCACTAGACCAAATGCCTGAAGATCATTCCAGTGTGTGTGTGTCTATGTGTGTGTATCACATCTGAAAAGTCAGTTTAACACCTGTCTTCTGAAATGGTGTTCTGAACCAGCATAATTGTCTTTATATACATATATGCATGTATATATTTACATATACATTGTTACCAAATTCCTTAATATAGTACTTTTAAAACAAAGTATTAATAATCATTATATATAGGATAGAAATGTCTATTTATCCACATAAATAAAAACATATTTGTATTAAATAAAAATAAATTTCTATATTAATATGGATAGATCTATATATGTATATTATTCTTGCTCAGAATTGCTTTGATTATTTAGAATGCATTATCCATCTTTATTATATTTAGATCTATATGGGTAAGTTTCCATTGGACTAGTAATAATTAAATTGTGTTGAGCACTTAGTGTGTATCAGACACCGTTTTCGGGCTTTTGCAAGCATTATTACTTTCATCTTCACAGTAACCTGTAAGATAGGCACAGGTGTTTCCTCACCCTCTCCCTGACTTACAGAATGATGAGTGACTTGTCCAGGGTCACATCATGTATGGCACAGCTATTTCATTCCATGATGTTGCCTACTATTCTCCTACCCCTGATAAATATTAATCAGCAGATACATACCATGAAGTCTCTTTTAACTATTATGGTTCAGAGACTGTTGTCTCATTGTTTACTTGTTTTATATGAAGCTAAAGGAAGGTTTTTGTTTAATATCTGTGTTCAGTTGTATTTTTGATAATTAAAATAGTACAGAATGTTAAATTATACTAATTTTGAGATGAACAATCTGTATTTTAATTGAGAGAATCCATTAATCTTTGTATTGTATTTAATTAGCATCTTTTTGGGGATTAGTAATAAAGTTGAAAATTGTTAGGAAGAATTTCTTTACTGAAAATTGAACCAGTAAGTGTTGATGGGATGGACATTTGGCTTGTAGTCAGTTAAGGAGGCACTTTGTGATGTGTCTACATCTCATGTGAGAGAACCTGAGTTTAATCTTGGCTCCACCTCCATTTCTAGCTTCTTGCTCGTGCAGACCTTGGGGTGTAACAGGTGATGGCTCAAGTAGTTGGGTGCCTGCCACCCATGTGGGAGGCTTGAATTGAGTTCCTAGATCCTGGCTTTGGACCTATCAGTTGGAAGATCTCTGTCTCTGTGTTTCTCTGTCAAATAAAAGTAAATAAACAAATAAGATCTTTTTAAAAAAGCATTAGAAATTCTTATAGATACTGCATTCAATACACTTAGTCAAAAAAGAAAGAAAGAAAGAAAGAAAGAAAGAAAGAAAGAAAGAAAGAAAGAAAGAAAGAAAGAGAAAGAAAGAAAGAAAGAAAGAAAACAAACCTAGGAGGGAGAGATGATGTCCAGTTCAGCCGTTTGAATTCCTTTCGCACAGCAGGAGAAGCTTGTCCCGTGCCACTTAGGACTTCACTGCAAGGTTCACTTTAAATACAGACAGACATTCTAGCAATTAACACTCTCCACCAGGGAAACAGGCTTCCATAAGGCACGCCACGTGCAGACAGGAGATGTTTAAGCTATTCCAGGGATGTTGTAAAAGACTTCACTGTGTTGAGCGTTGAGCTGGGTGAGGCCAGTGCATATGCTAAAAGTCTATGGTAATAAGAAATGTTATTACAAACTCCATTTGTACTTAAAACAGCTGAAAAGCACGGTTTTCTATAGGTCAAAGCCGGTGGGAAGTGATGCACTATGATAGAAATCGCCTGGGTTCCCTGCAGGCGTTTCCAGAGTCTGCGCATCCACAAGGTTAGCTCTGCAGGGAAATTACATATTTCAGTTCCTTCCACTCTGGAATCAGCAACTTACACTGTGTGTGGGACTCCAGAAAATAATAGGAATGGGTCGTTGATAGGCCAGGGCTGGCTGGCTCCACGGTGATGACAGTGATTGCAAACATCGCTTACGTCCATGCGTGTGGAGAGGGGTGCTTTGCGCAAGCCTGCCGGGACCTTGTTTTGTGATAGGAAGCCATGTATGTCTTCAAAGATTTATTTATGTGAATCTGTAAAGCAGTCATCCAGTGAAATCGGGAACCACTGCAGAGCTGCGTGAGCGTGGTCGATTCCAACACACCAGGGCATGAGAAATAGTTAAACTGTATCTGGACTTAGTTTTGCCCTTTATCTTTTTATATCTTTCCTGTCTGAAACAGTTAAATGCCTGTAGGTTATCTTCTATTTGAAGATAAAGATAAATTTCCTAAGAGTGCAATTGGTGCAGTTTGTTCTTTACCATGTTTAAAATACAGTGCATAGTGTGAGTTCTTTGTCCTGCTTTTGTTTTTAATGTGTCTATGTAGTCTGTGTTCTCTGATTTTAGTGATCATAAGAACTATGTGCTCCTACAGGGAGAATCATTTAGTATCAGCCAAGATCTGTTTGATGTAAAGTTAGATATTGCCAGAACAGTGGGGATTTTTTTAAAAGAAAATTTGCTTACTTATTTCAAAGGCAGGATAACAGAGAGAGAGAGAGAGAGAGAGAGAGAGAGAGAGTTCTTCCAGGCACTGGTTCACTCCCCCAAATGGCCACAGTGACTGAGGCTGGTCCAACCCAAAGCGGGAGCCTGAACCTCCATCCAGATCTCCCACCTGGGTGTCAGGGGTCCAGGCGTTCAGACCATCTTCCACTGCTTTCCCAGGTGCATTATCAGGAAGCTGGATTATAAATGGAACAGCCAAGACTTGAACCGGCACAGGTATGGGATGCAGACATCCCAAGCATAGGCTTGACCAACTGTACCACAATGCCACTCCCAATAGCTGAGCAAATTTTATCCTCCAGGGAATATGTAATGATATTTAAATTTTAAAAATTTAATAATTATTTAAATTTAATCACATTTAACATTATTGAGGTATGATTGACATACAGAATGCAATGCATATTTGATATGTACAACTCCATGAATGTGTGGAGACAAGCACACACTGATAAAGCATCACCACAGTCCAGTCTACTCCATAAACCCACACATCACCTCCAGAGCGTGCCTCCTCACTCTTAGATACTGTTTTGTGTGGAATAGACACTGCAGCATCGTTCACAATAGCCAAGACACAAAAGCACCCTAAATGTCTATTGACTGATGAACTGACGAAGAAATTATGATATACACACATGATAAAATAATACTCAACCTTTCAAAAAAGCAGAAATTGTGCTGTTTGCGACAACAGCAATGCATCTGGAGGACATTATTCTAAAAAGAAGCCAGACATAGGACAAATACCACATAAGATCTACCTTGATCACAAACTTTTGAGTATGTAATACAGTATTGCTACATGTAAGTACTGGACTGGACAATAGATCTCTAAGAATTGTACAACTGAAAATTTGAATTCTTTGATAATGCCTCATTGCATCCCCCTGCCCCAGCGCCTGGCAACCACTGTTCCGTTCTCTGCCGTGTATGACTATTTTTAATTCACCATGATTGTGGTATCGTGTGGCATTTGTCCTGTGTCTGGCTTGTTCTGTTTAACATAATGCCCCTCTACAATTGCCCATGCTATTGCAAATGGTAGGATTTTGTTCTTTTTAAAAATATGGAATCATATTCCATCCTACGTCTGTATTACAATCTAGTTCTTTGTTCATGTGGCGGTCGACGTTTAGTTTGCTTCTCTGTCTTGGCTGCTGTGAATGAAGCTGCAGGAAGCTTGGGAGTGGCAGCATCTTCTGAAAGTCCTCATTTCAGTTCCTTTTTCTGTATACACACAAGTGAGATTGCTCACTCAGATGGTAACTCTGCTTGTCATTGTTTTTTGATGGGTGGAGAGCTTGCATACTGGGTGCAAGGTTTCCCTTTTCTGCACACACTTGCTACCATTTATCATTTGCTTTTTGATTATAGGCATTTTGACAAGTGTGAGGAAATAGCATTTGATGGCTTTGTCTGCGTTTGCCTGATGACTGGTGAGGCTGAGCCCACTTTCATCTCTCTGTTAGCCTTTCTCACGTGTTCTTTGGAGAAATTTCTCTTTAGTTCCTTGGCCTGTTTGTAATTGTAGGAGGTGGAGTTCTTTGTATATTTTCGGTACTTTCCCTTGTCAGATGTACGGTTTTCCATCATATCCCCTTCTGTTCCCCAGGTTGCCTTTGGTCTCATTGGTTATTTCCTTTGGCTAAGCAGAAACTTCTTTGTTTGATGCTACTGACTTGTCTCGTTTTTCCTATTGTTGCCTGAGCTTTTGGTATCATAGCCAACAGATCATTGGCAAGGCCATCGGCAAGCTTCCCCCTATGTTTTGTTCTAGGAGTTTTATACTTTAGGTGGTAGATTTATGCCTTAAATCTTTTTTAAGTTGGCTTCTGTATATGATGTAGGATAAGCTTCCATTTTCCTTCTTTGGTATGTGGGTATCAGTGTTTGCATTATCTTTTTCCAAAGGTTCTGTCCTTTCCCCATTGTATTTTTTTTTTTGCATATTTCTCAAAGGTCAGTTGACCATTTATACGTGATTTTATTTCTGGGCACTCTCTTCTTCCTCTGGTCTATGGCTGTACCATACTGTTTGAGTAATGTAGGTTTGCAGTATAGTTAGAAATCAAGAAGCATGCTGCTTTTGGTTTTGTTCTTGCTCAGAATTGCTTTCACTATTCAGAGTTTTTTGTGGTTCCAGAGGAATTGTAGCATTCCTTTTTTTTTTTTTTCTGTAGAAATGCCATTGGGATTCTGATAGGGATTGCATTGAATCTGTGGATAACATTGGGTAACATGGGTGCGTAAACATTAAGTCTTCCAATTCCTGAACACAGGACACCTTCCCTGTAGTTGTTGGCTTGAATTACTTTCATCAATGATAGTTTTCATTGCACAAATCTTTTGCCTCCTTGTTTGAGTTCATTCCTCAGTGAATCCCAAATGTCAACAGTGGCCAAGGTTAGAAACCATGTGGTACGGTTTAGTGGGGCTCATTTTCCTCCCTTCAGTGGCAAGGCTGAAGTGCAAGTTTAAATATTGGTTTATGCCTTCTGTAATAAAATACTTGTTCTTACTGGCAAGCAAAATTGCTTTGCTTCAACAGCAAAAACTACTCTTGACGAATCTTCTTGTCTGGAGACCAGAAAACAAAAGGATCGTATTGGTTCTATTTAATAAAAGCCAAGGTCTACCACAGTTCGTTTCTTCACTCTTGACTCAGATGATATCTACGGAACATAAACAATGTCAGGTGCTCTTCTACCTACTGAGAATATAGCAGTGCTCTGCCTCCCTGGGGCTTCTGTGCCTACACACAGGCACGTGTAGAGAGATACATGCCTGGATGCCGCAGAGGAACGAGGAACGGGGAGAGGGATGGAGGTGCCGAAGGCACGGGCTGCAGTGGTAAGTCAGAACGCTCAGGGAAGCCTCTCAGGAAATGGCCTCTGAGCAGCGGCCTTGAGAGCAAAGCATCGGCAGTCCAGGAGAGGAGTGGTCTCATCCTGCAGATGGTGACTGCAAATGCGCAGTCCCTGCGTCCCCGCAAAGTGCCAGCCAGAAGGTGGAAGCAGGGAGTGAAGGGAGCGGTAGCAAGTGAGGCCACACAGGACCCTGAAGGCGACTGTAGGGATGTTGGCATTTGCGCAGCGTTGAGTTTAAGATCCCCATCATCCTCTGTGCTCCGCAGCCCACAGAATGTAAATGGATTAAAAGGCAGGACTGAGACGAGGCAGTCAGCCAGGTCCTGTGTATGCGAGGAAGATTGCATGCCTGGGTCTCCCTGGCTGACCCGGCTTCTTCTTGTGCAGAAACTGGGCCACTGTAAGAAATCCAAGGACACAGAACACTCGCGCCAGGGACGGGATCCACCATGCAGGGCGTGAGCCGGACGCTAGGGGCGCTCCCGTGTCGGGGCCGGCCTTGACCCATTAGGGGCGCGGTGCTGCGTGGGAGCAGCGTCCGTTATCAGACTGGGAACTCCAGTCCTGGTTTGGCTCACTGGGGCACCTGCAGCCTGCATGCACTGCTCCATTGTGCACCTGCTGATGCCACCCCGAGGGTGGGGATTATTCCCACTGCACCCAGAGCTGCACCAGACTGTCCTGCCCCCTCCTGAGCCTCACTTGTTCCGAGACTGGGCGAGGCTTGGGATGGATGGGGCAGGGTGCAGGTAGGAAGGGGGCAAGCAGGAATGGAGCTCTGAGAAGAGGGGAGACTGAGAGACAAGAGGAGGCTGCTGGGGATCCTGAGTGTCCCTGGCTTGAAATATGTGGTGACAGAAGGAAATACGCTACACGCTGAGATGCTGCAATGTTAGACCAAACAAGGGACGTGAGCATTCTCCACCAACACGTGGCCCTGGCATAAGCTGTATATTCTTTGCAAAAATGTGCTGTGTAGAAATTGCAAGCCTTAGATTTGGGGGGTGGGGAGTGCAGCCCAGAGAATGAATAAATGAAATCAAAGCATCTGAACCCATTTTTTAAATATCAGACAAAACGTTTTAAGGCAAGAAGTAGGCCAGCAACGCGGCTCATTAGGCTAATCCTCCACCTTGCGGCGCCAGCACACCGGGTTCTAGTCCCCGTCGGGGCACCGGATTCTGTCCCGGTTGCCCCTCTTCCAGGCCAGCTCTCTGCTGTGGCCCGGGAGTGCAGTGGAGGATGACCCAAGTGCTTGGGCCCTGCACCCCATGGGAGACCAGGAGAAGCACCTGGCTCCTGCCATCGGATCAGCGCGGTGCGCCGGCCGCAGCGTGCGGGCTGCGGCGGCCATTGGAGGGTGAACCAACGGCAAAAGGAAGACCTTTCTCTCTGTCTGTCTCTCTCACTGTCCACTCTGCCTGTCAAAAAAAAAAAAAAAAGAAGTATTTATAAAGCTGATTCCTTATGTGATGATGAAAGGAACCACCAATTAGGAAATCCAAGGGGCTTCCGTAAGTTGATAGAAAATTTGTATTCTGAAAACAAATATCAATGGCTTTCAACTTTTTTTCACCATTATATACATACCTTCCAAATTCTGTTTTGTTTTTCCACAAACTTTTCAAAGCTCCTTCATATAACAATTCAAAATATGTATGCATTACGTAAACTGATAGTCTCAACATATGCACAGCAATGTTGGTAGAATAAAAGGAAAGACGAACAATTCTACTCATGTGTATCTCTCAGGAAACAACAGATCAGGCAGATAGAAAGAAATAAGGTTACAGAAGCAAAAATAGACAACAACCAAAATCAGTCACAGAGGTTTCTTTGTTGTTGTCTTTCTAATTGACAGATAATATGGTCTGTATTTGTTGTAGATAGTGTGGTGTTTTGAGGAACAGACAAGGACACTACATGGTGATTGGGCCCCAAGTACTTAGCCGTCACCTGCTGCCTCCCGGGTGTGCGTTAGCAGGGCGCTGCATGGGAAGCAGCGGGGCCAGGCTCATGCCTGCCCCAAGCCTGTTTTTAGTGGCTTCTGTCAGGGGTTTTAGGAGAGAGAAAATGAAAGGGAGATGCTGGGGGCTGAGCATTGCTGAGTCCAGGTTTTGGGTGCGTGGGACCCCTGAGGAGACGCCAGGGCCCCAGCCTAGGGCCCCCCATTCAGACACGTCCAGGTGATACCAGCTGCCCCGGAACCTGCAGCATGGCCCGTGCAGATCTGAAGAAACGTAAGCAAAGCCCTGGAGGACGGCTGTTGGTGCTGGAGAGCGGCGTGGCAGCAGCGGCTCTCGCCATCCCAGGCTTCAGGAAGCCTCCCATGGGCGTCAGGGCCGCCAGGAGGGCACCTGTACTGTTTGTGCAGGCGCAGGGATGGTGCGAGGGTTTTGCTCCCCCACCTGGGTCGCCTCTGTGTGCCTTCCTTCCTGCATGCTGTTCAGAGTCCTGACCGCTGAGGTCGTAAGGGGTGGACGCGTCCACCCAGGGCCCGGGTGGTGGCTCCGCCAGCAGTGAGCTGGGCCCTGGGTGCTCAGCAGGTGTCAGGCTCTGTTCTGGCCCTCTGACCTGTCCCTGCGTGGGAACGCAGAGTGCACTCAGTAGATACCAGTGACTAATTGCACACAGTCTTCCCTTCGTGTCTGTGGGAGATTGGTGCCAGGACACCTCCCATCTCCCAGCCCCCCTGCACACCTACACAGACAGATACCAGAATGCATGCATGCCTAAGACCCTTATGTAAAATGCCATAGCATTTGCATATAACTCATACACATCCTCCTGCATCCTTTTTAATTAAGATTTATTTATTTGAAAGGCAGAGTGACACAGAGGCGGAGAGAAGAGAGAGAGAGAGAGAGAAACTTCCATTCAGTGGTTCACTCCCTAAATGGTCACAACAGTCAGGGCTGTCCCAGGCAGAAGCCAGGAGCCTGGAACTCCACCAAGGTCTCCCATGTGGTTGGCCCATCCTCTCCTGCCTTCCCAGGTGCATTAGGAGGGCGCTGGATCAGAAGTGGAGCAGCTGGGACTCTAAGTGGTGCTCTGATGTGGGAGGCAGGCAAGCATTGTCTTAACCTGCTGTACCACACCTGCCCCCTGCTGCTCCCTTTAAATTGTCTCTAGGTACCTATAAAACCTAATGCAACTTAAATGCTATGTGAATAGTTGTTTTACTGTGTTGTTTAGGGAATAATGGCACGAAAAAATGCCCCTTTGGTTAGCACAGTCGCAGTCTTCTGAATATTTTCAGTTGGTTGAATCCCCAGGTGCGGAGACCGCAGACGGGGGTAGACCTCACTTCCGCTCTGAGAGATGCTGCTTTAGTGTATTACTGCAGCATCGGAAGAACCGTTTCTCACCACATGGGAGCTTTAAATAAAGAGCAAAGTGGAGAACACTCGCACTTTTTGGAATGGGGGAAATTAAAAGGTGTTCACGCTGAAAATTCACAGGAAATGAATCCAAAAGGAAGACGAACCAGATACAGGAGAAAACAGATTTACAGTCAGAAAGGACCTGGGGAAAGTTGACTGTGACTGACTGGCAGTGATCTGGGACCAGGCCGGCCTGAGGCCCCCAGGTGGGGACGCTGTGGACAACAGAGGGTGTAGGCAGTGCGTTCAGCAGGTCAGGCAGGCCACTGTACCTTCCCTGATGCGGGAAGGTGTCCACACTGCATCCTGGGGGCTGGGAGAATTTGACAGTGTTGCACAAAGCTCCTTTCATTTGGAGGAGAATAGGCTTTCAGAGGTAGCATTGTGATGCAGCAGGTGGGCCTCCGCCTGCGATGGCCGCATCCCATATCCGAATACCAGGGAGAATCCTGGTTGCTCTTGGGAAGGCAACACAAGATGGCCCAAGTGCTTGGGCCCCTGCGTCCCACCTGGGAGACTCACAGGGTCCAGATCGCTGGCTTCAGCCTGGCCAGCCTCAGCTGTTGCAACCATTTGGGGAGTGAACCAGTGGACAGAGGATTCCTCTCTCTCTCTCTCTCTCTCTCTCTCTCTCTCTCTCTGCCTCTCTCTCCCTCTCTTCCCTCTCCTTCTCTATCTCTCTCTCTTTCTCTCTCTCTCATTCTGCTTTTCAAATAGATAGATGGATAGATGATAGATAGACCTTCTATAAAAGAAAAGACACTTGACCTGTGTAGAAGTTCCTTGTATGTGTGTGGGTTTGAGTTGGAGATGAGAGTAACTCCACTCAGTGGGAGGATGCCCTGAACTCTGACCCTTACTCCTGGTTTTCAGAAGACTATTGTATGTCCCCACCTGTCCTCCCCTTCTCCTTCCCATCCATTCTTTCCACTCCTTCCTTCCAGCACTAGCAGGAGGCAATGGAGACTGGTTTTCTTTCTGCCCCTTGTGGCCCGTGTCTGTACCTTCAGCTCCAGAGGGTACTGGCTGTCTGCTTGGTGGCAACAGGACCATGCATATTTGACTCATGGAGGGGGAGTTGTTTTTGAAAAGCTGGGTTAGCCAGCAGTGTGTTTTCCAAGTGAGGGACCAAGCAGGTTGTAGACACCTTGCTCATTGGTGCTCTGAGCCACTCCCCAGTTGGCCAGCCTTTTAACTGATCTGTGGCTGACACTTAGAATCTTTGGTTACTAAAAGGCAGTGCATGGCTTCTGAATGCAGAACAGAATGAAGTGACCAGAGCACTCACACAGTTTCAAGTGTGCCCACACATGGAAAGTTCTGGTTCCCTTCTCCCACCCAAGCTTACTACATGGAAAATGGGCTGCTCCAGCCATGGACATCTGATACAGCATCTGCAGTGCCATTGGGAAGCCTGCGTCCAGTGTCAGAGGGCCTGGGTTTGAGTCCTTGCTCCTCTCCCAGTTCCAGCTTCCTGCTAACGAGCGTCCTGGGAGGCAACAGGTGATGGCTCAGCTATACGGGTCGCTGCCTTCGATGTGGGAGACCTGAATTGTCTTCCAGGCTCCTGGCCCAGCCCTAATTGTTGCAAGCATCTAGGGAGTGAACCATTGCATAAGATGATCACTGTCTGTATGTCAGTCTGTCTCTCTCTGCCCACCCCACGATGTTCCCAATATATATAAAGAAGGAAATAAATAATGCATAAATAGATTTTGTAAATGGGCATCAGCCACAATGGAAAGCAGTGCTGTTCCCACCAAAGTATCCTTTCCCTGGGCCCATCACGTTTCTTCTCAGCAGGGGGTAGCCCTTGTTTAATTGCCCTACAGTCAGCCTTGGGCAGCTGGGACTTCTTACCTTTATCCAGTTCCCAAAGTTCTGATTAATATATTAGACTTGATTTCTAATTTCGGAATCAAGATCATGTTCTGCAACTTAAAATGGATTTACCACTATCTAAGAGTGGCCAGGACAGTTAATGAGCCTGTGCATGATTTTTGTCCCAATGAAAGAGAAAAAATATTTCCAGTAAGTAAATGCTAAAGGGACATTAAAAGATAAAGCTAAAATGCCTTTTGAGTAGCATCTTCAATTGGATTTCTTTGCTGTACCTTTCCCAATAGTATCTAATGCAAAACTGCATGTTGTTTT
Organism: Oryctolagus cuniculus; assembly: GCF_964237555.1. NCBI lineage: Eukaryota > Metazoa > Chordata > Mammalia > Lagomorpha > Leporidae > Oryctolagus > Oryctolagus cuniculus. The sequence continues at coordinate 126,878,203 of NC_091440.1, read as the reverse complement.
TCAAGTTTAATACATAAGTCAGCAAACATTTATTGAGTCCACAGTGAGCTTAACACAATGTTAGAAGCTAGAGGTCTGTGTTGAACTAAACAGATGTCGTGCCTACCCTGAAGCATTTGGTTTCTGTTCAGCCCATCGCTCTCCACTGAGTGCTACCACTCACAACTGAATTTGAGAGTCGCTGTACTCAAGTGTTGGCCTTTGCATGTAGTGTGTCCCTCAGGGTTCCTGTCTTGGGAGCTTGGTTCAGAGGATGGTCATGTGGAGAGGCAGTAGGACAGCTCAGAGGTGGAGACGTTGGGAAGTCACTGGGGAAAAAATTCCTGTGGACTCTGGTTGATCCTCCTGAGAGTTGTTGTAAAAGAGCAAGCCTGTCTCTCACTTCCTGTCTCATCATCTGTGTGATGCCTGGCTCTTGTATCCTTTCCCACCTTTGAGCCCTTGTACGTTGTCCCCTGTAGTGCCATCCTCTTCTTGTACATTGTCCCCTGTAGTGCCAGCCTCCTCTTGTACATTGTCCCCTGTAGTGCCGTCCTCCATGGAGCGGCACAGCCAGGGGCCCCCACCAGAGCTGGTGACTGCCGTCTTCGCCATCAGTTCCAAAACTCTGAACTAAATCAACTTCTTTTCTTGATAAGTTCTCAGCCTCAGGTATCTTGCTGTTACCATGGACAACAGACTGACCCGTGAGGTAAAAGTGGGCATCTTCACGTGCCCAGCCTGTCTGGATCAGGGATCGTGCACAGGAACCGAGCTGTCTCTGCTGGGGAACAGTTCTGGGAGAGCCAGTATTCCAGCAGGTGACCTTTGCTCTCAGGGGAGATGGAGATTCTGCCACATTCTCTATTCTGAGAGGTCTCCATGAAACTGGAATTCCAACATCTGACTGATCGTAGCTGGGGGAGCCACTGGAGGGGGTGCAGCTGATACTTGCCATTTTGTTTATATATTTTTTATTTGACAGGTAGAGTTATAGACAGTGAGAGAGAAGAAAGGTCTTCCTTCCGTTAGTTCACCCCCCAAATGGCTGCTACGGCTGGCACACTGCACCGATCCAAAGCCAGGAGCCAGGTGCTTCTCCTGGTCTCCCATGGGGTGCAGGGCCCAAAGACCTGGGCCATCCTCCACTGCACTCCCAGGCCACAGCAGAGAGCTGGCCTGGAAGAGGAGAAACCGGGACTAGAACCCGTCACCCATGTGGGATGCCGGTGCCGCAGGCGGAGGATTAACCAAGTGAGCCACGGCGCCAGCCTATACTTGCCATTTTGACAACCAGGGAATTTGCATCTAGAGGGAGGTGTGGGAAAAGCAAACCTCACTGGGAATGAGAGTGTGCAACACGTCAGGAACGGAGCAGCAGAGATAACCAGGGCAGCGTCTCGTGCCCCATGGCCCTCATCCACAGCAGCAAGTGTGGTGGCAGCTCCAGGGAGGCCGTGTGCCAGGGTCACAGAGCTGGCTCCCACTGCTGCATGCTCTCAGTGTTTCCATTTCTCAAGCCTGTTTCCCATCCTGCCCTCAGCTCTGCGAGCAGTCTAAGGTCTTCCTAATAAATCCCCTCTGTACTTATACTAGCCAGAATTGGCTTCTGTAGCTTGCAGTCAGGAGTGCTAACTGGTGCAGGGAACACTGGCTCCCAGATGCATTCTGGTTCTCTGTTTGTAAACCCAGTTTGGGATGAGGGAAGGCAGGAGCATTTTTTCTTTTCTGTCGTTTTGAACAGCATCTGCTTGTGCCTGCCAAGCTTAGAGAGAACGTGGGTGAGCCATTCGCTTCCAGTTGGGGTCTTTATTACACAGAGTGGTCTACCTGCCAATTTCAGAAGAGCACCTTGGGTTTCTTGAACACATGCTGTAAGACAAGCAAGCTCTTAGCTGGGTAGGATGTCCTATCTGCCTCATTCCTGATAGCCACTGTATAAGCTAAGCGCTGTTATGTTCAGTAAGATACTTACGTGAAACCACACACACAATGTGTATGGTGGAAGTTGACTCCCAAGTCCATTCCCCTACTTTCCATCTCCACGGAGACAGGATTCAGGGGACCAGGGCTGCCTGGGTCAGCCGTTGATTTTGTGTGGTGCATCAGAGCCGCTGCTCCGGAGTTCAGGGTCCTTCCTCTTCCGAGTCATGCTCTGGGGGGGTGATGGCCATGGGAACATTTCCCACGGGCTCCAGATTCGCAGTCCCTGCACCAGCACATCCTTCAGCCTGTGACAATGCACCTCGTGGAACCTGCCATTCACACAGCCTCCTCCTTATCTCCCTCCCCATTTCCCAGGAGGGAGTCTGTACCAGGCAACAGTCCAAATGCCTTCTGGAATGTTTCTGCTTCCACTGATGCTTACTGTCCTGAAGGAATGAACCTAGGTGTTAATGAGCTGTGCCAGTATTCATCTGAAATGCCGAAAAGTTCCAGACTTCCTTCTGTAACTTGTAACCTATCAGGAGTTGTTGATATTAAAAACGTGATGGGTCAGATTATTTGAAAATAAGAGTTGTGACAGTGATCATTAGGGACTGAAAATGAACAGCAGCCAAATGATGAATTCTCTCCACTCTTTGTATGGCTGGTGTGGCTGCCATATCAGTAGGTGAGGTGGGAGTGTCACCTTTATTTGAGGTTGGAAACCACGTGTGGCTTGAAATTGTGTCACCCTTCTCAGTTAGGGTCAGCAGACCTTATCTGTGCTTTGTCACATGAATGAAGACAAACCAACCCTGAGCTGTTGATAAAAAGACAGGCGTGAGGAAGAAATGAGCTGTGTGGGTCATCTCCAAGGTCGCTCCCGTCTCCAAGACTCTATGAGAGATGGGGCCGGCATTGTGGTGCAGTGGGTTAGGCTGCTGCTCGCAACGCATACATCTTATATTGCGTTGCTAGTTTGCATCCTGCCTGCCCCCTTCTGCACCAACTCCATGCTGTTGTGCCTGGGAAAGCAGTAGAAGATGGCCCGAGTGCTTGGGCCCCTGCCACGCTTATGGGAGACCGGGGTGGCGTTCCTGGCTCCTGACTTCATCCCTCTTAGACCTGACCGTTGCAACCATTTGAGGTGGGAATCAGTGGATAGGAGATCTCTGTCTCTTTTATCTCCTCCTACCCCCACCACTCTGCTTTTTAAATAAATAAGTGTTTTAAAGAAGAAGATTCTATGAGAGAATGAAACTGTAGGATAACGTGCTAACTGAATTTTCCTAAAGTCATATAACTTGTATTTTCTAACTGTTAGGCCAACAGATACCAGAAGAAATTGGGAACTTAGAGCCCAGGTTCCATCTGATAGGGGTTTACTCTCAGTGACCCTCTGCTCATGCCTTTATTTACTGGGTGAGCTATTTTTAAAATGCAAAACTTTCAAAAAGTGAGACACTGTGACTAACATTATAGGTGATATTTATGTGGCCACGAAGCCCTATTTGAAACTGTGGCAATTCATTTTTAAGCATTTTCAGGCATTATCTCATTAATCCCTTTTAATGTGCTCATTTGTAGTAATAGCTCTGTTTGTTATTTGCTCAATGGGTCACCTCTGCTAGCGCAGCCAATTGACTTTGTTAACTGCAAAAGTTAATAACTGCAGAGCAAAGACACTTTCTCAATATATCAGTTTCCTGCACACCAAGGGTTTGCAGTCTTACAAAGCTGAGCTTCCAAAGTGTCCCAGCGTAGACCTGTGTCTGGACCTGCCTTCCTGCCCCGAGTCCTCTTTGCAACAGCTCATGTTTATATTCAACTTGAAATCTAATTTTCAGAAGTGCCCGGGTTTAAAATAGGCTGTGGGTATAAACACAAGAACGGGATTGTTCACATCACATAATAACTCAGGTTTTTGACTCCCGGGCCTTTTGTTGAGCTGTCACTTTGTGTTAGTAATTTGGTGACACCGCTAATTTTATTCTGCCATGCAGAGAACCACTAAATTAGAATAATGGATCCTGCCTTCAGTTACACTCTGTATATCCTCACATACCTTAAACACTGAATAGGTGAAAAACTGCTCTAATGCACAATTTCTTATAATGGATCTATTTTCCTGCTACTTGCCTTCATGAGGCTATAAACGTGATCCCGAGAGAAGGCAGATAATACTGTGATCTCATTACGGCAAACGTTAGGTGCTGGGTTTTTAAATATTTGCTTACTAAACAAAAAATCAAGTCAGAAATAAATATCTTAGGGTGAATGAACCTTTGTTTCAAAACTCTGTTTTGAAAGCGTAGTATTGAACACATATCACTAGACATGGAGATTCATCTATTAAGAAAGAATGAGCAAAAGTCATTAAATAAAAATACAGAAGTCAGCTCACCCTGCGCTGGATTCTGCCCCCCCCCCCCCCTCGGCACATGCACACTGCAGGTGAGTAGGGCAGGGACCATTAACCTCTCCACCTTCCACCTGCAGGGACCATCTTCCAGTTCTATTACCAACACAGGGCAGGGGAATGGAACTTTCTTGTCCCTAGAATAATTTCTTAATATTTTATTTTTATTGGCACTAATAGTACATGTTTATGGGGTATAGCATGCATCTCAATGCTATCTATACAATATGTAATAACTGTATCAGGGTAATTGACATATCCATCACCTCATTTGCCGTTTGTTAGTATTGGGAGCATTCGAAATCCTTTCCAGCTAATTTGAAATGAACACTTCATTGTTGTCAGTGAGAGTTAGCCCATTGTTCTCTAGGAAATATAAGCTATTCCTCCCCTCCAGCTGCACCCCTGTCCCTTTCAACCATCTTCCCGCTCTGTGCCCTTCTTCACATCATTCCCAGGCGTTGGAAACCACTGCTGTAGCCCTGACTTGTGTGAAATCAACTCTTTAGCTCCCACACATGAGGGAAGGCCCTTGGTTTCTGCCTTTCTGTACCTGACTTATTTTGCTTAACATCCTACACTCCAAGTTCATCTGTGTTGCTGTAGATAGTAAGGTTTCATTATTTTTTATGGCTGAAACATATTCCATTGTGTTTAAGTACCACATTTCATTTAACCATTCATCCACCAAGGGATTGATTCCAAATCTTAGCTATTGTGTAAACATGTGAGCACAGGTATATCTTTTATATATAGATTTCATGTATTTTGGCTAAAAATCCAATCGTGGAATTGCTGTATCATATGGCAGTTCTGTTTCTAGGGTTTTTTTTTGTTCCATGTTGTTTTCCATAATGGCTACACTAAATTACATTTCCTCCAACAGAGTATGAGGGTTTCCCTCTCTGCCTCCTTGCCAGCATCTGTTAGTTTTTGTCTTGTTGGTCACAGCCATTCTAACTGGAGAGATAATAGTTGATTGTGATTTTATTTTGCATTTCCCTGGTAATTAGTGATGTTGAGCACTTTTTCATATACTTGTTGATCATTTGTAAACCTTCTTTTAAGAAATGTATATTCAGGTCATTTATCCATTTTTTAAAATTGTATTTTTTTGCTAATGAGTTATTTGAGTTCCTTATATATACTGAATAGTTTACACATTATTTTCACCCAGTAGAAATAACAGTCTCTCTCTCTCTCTCCCTCTCCCTCCCTCTCCCTCCCTCTCCCTCCTTCCCTCCTTCCCTTGGCTGACTGTCTTATTTCAAAAGAAACTTTTTCAAGCAAAGCGATTTTTAAGTTCCTCACTGTATTTTTATTTCATTTACTCAGTTCTTTAGCTCCAGTGTGCCTTATTCTTTATCGTGACATTAATTCCTGTTGAATTTCTCTTCCATGTTATCATGTATGGAATTCCCAATTTTGTTGAGTTTTCTATCTGTATTCTCTTACTGAATTTCCTAAAAGTATTTACTATACGTTATCTCCCAGGCCACTCACCAGACTTTTTTCTTTGGAGTCTGTTCCTACAGAGTCACGTAACTTTGTACTTTCATGCTTCTGTGCATGCATTGGTATTATGTACCTAGCTCATCATACAGGGTGGCTTTCATAGTAAAATACTATATCCTCGTGGCAGCCAGCCTGCCTACCGCCTGTGGCTGGGAGTAGGTACTGGAGCCACTCCCCTGCTGCCCAAGGCGTCTGTGGGCCAAGATGTTCAGCAGGACTTCCAGCTGTTTCCTGTGAGTGGGAGGATGGTGGGCCGCTTGGCTGGTGTAGATGGCCCACCTGGCAAAGGTTTTGGGAACAGCTTCCCCGCCGCATTACAGCACCGTGGCTGAGCGTGGTTTCATGATGGTGCTGTGTAGCAGCCTGGGGAGTGGACGCACTGTGAGGGCAGGGCTTCTTCTGCTGGCTGGTGCAGGGGCAGCTGCCTGAACAGGGCCTGTGTGAACTGCAGGCCACAGCAAGCAGCAAATACTGCAGGTGTCACTGGCTCCAACCGGTATCATCTGGGGTCCCCTCCTTACCCTTCCCCCACCATGTGTAGTCCCTCTGGGTTCAGGATTGGGCCTTAGGAGATGGGCTGGTAGATGCTGTGTGCTTAAAGGGCGACTGTGTCTCCCCCGTGTCACCCTGTACCCTGATTGTCTACTCTCAATCCTCCAATGAACATCCATGTTGATTATTCTTCATTTTGGTTCTTTTTGGTAGAAGGAAGCACCTCTAGCCAGCCATCTTGCTGATGTTATTCCAACAGTCTTGTCTCGGAAACTTGTATGTATTTGAAATGTAGAGAGATAGATTGTGATCTCCTGTCTGTTGATCCAGTCCTCCAGTGCTCACATCAACTGGAGCTGTGCCAGACCAAAATCAAGTGCCTAGAACTCCGTGTGCCTCTCTGACATGGGTGATGGATGTGGGGAGCAACTCGGACTAGACTAAGTTACTGGAATTAAGACTTATTCTATGCATCTGCTCTCCCACAATATGGCGCTGGGAGAGGAGAAAACAGCTTCTACCCAGCTGCCTCCAGTTCAGCCAATAAACTGTAGGACCTGCTCCTGATTGGAAGAGAGCAGCGTACTCGGCGTGTGGGCAGCCGAGTTGGGATTGGCAGAGGAGGACTATAAAGGAGGAGAGAGACAACATGCACCAGGAACATCTATCTGAAGGAACACCTGTGCAGCCCCCGAGAAAGCCGGCCAGCGGTGTGCCGCTCCCCCGCGGAAGTGGGGAAAGTGGCTAGAGGGAACCGCCCTTCCACGGAGGTGGAAGGGACGGTAGCCAACCCGGGAAGAACCAGCAGCAAACCCGGGGAGGGCCGAGCAGACGAAAGAACAGTGCAGGGTCCTGTGTCGTTCCTCCACGAAGAGGGGGAGCGACATAATGGTGCCGTGACTCGGATAGGGAACTTAGGAGGGAAGAAACGGGAAGAAGTGGAAAATACCGGAGAGAGAGACTAGCAAAGAGCCTAGGGAAAAGCCAGACGAAAAAGGTGCCGGAAGAAGCTATTGAAAGCCTAGGCATAGACTCAGATACGGACTACGGGGGGAAGCTGGGAGAAATCTCTAAGGTCGAAAGCAAAAGTGAAAGCTAGAACAAACAGACTCGGATACGGACTGTGGGGAGAAGCCAGGAGAAATGAGGGAGGAATATTGTTGGAAGAAAACTTAGGGAAACATACCGGGTAGAGAAAAATATGTTAGGGAGGCGGAAACACAAGCCAGCATGGGATTCGTCAAGTCAGCCCGGGGAGCAAAAGGCGAAAATCTAAAACTAGAGGCGGAGACATATGAGCTAGGTTGGAATCCGTCAGATTAGCCTGAGGAGCAAAGGACGGGAAGCCAGACCGAAAGGCGCAGATGCGTGAGCTAGGTTGAATTCGCCAGGTTAGCCTGGGGAACTTAGATTGAATACTAGTGGCGGAGACGTGAGCTGGGGCTGTGTGACTCACGGAGGCTGCCGCACGCAGAGAGAGCGTGTGGGGCACAAGTAGATAGGGAACGCTGGGCTAGTGCGAGGCCGTGGTGCAGGTGCGAAGGGGCGCATAGACTGCGGAGTGCGCGCGCGAAGCCGGGAAGTGGCTCAGAGCCGGGAAGCTGCTGCGGGGGAGGTGCCGAGAAGCAGCCTCGGGGCGGGCGCCGGGAAGCCGCAGGGATAAGAGAAATAGAAATTTAGAAGTAAAATGAGAGAAATAGGAATGCTGGCAGATAGAAGTAAAATGGGAGAAATAGGAATGCCCGGAGATAGAGAAATAGAGAAAAAATAAGGCCTCCCCACAACACAGCAATGAGAGAGCTTGGATTCGGTCTGCCTGATTAGTAAGGCGGTAAGCACCAGCAGGCAGCTCGACCAGAGTATGAGCTGCAGGTCACCGAAGATAGGCACGAATCAACACTAATAAGTCTCCCCACAAGACGACAATGAGAGGGCTTGGATTCGGTTTGCCTGCTAGGTTTTGTAAGCACCTGCAGGCAGTTCTAGCAGGGAAGAGCATGCGCTGCAGGGCACCGAACACAGGCACGCATCAGCGCCTAAAAACCTCCTCACAACATGGCGAAGAGAGGACCCGGATTCGGTTTGCCTGATTGATAGGACTTGTAAGCACCTGTGGGCAACTCTAGCAAGCAGAGCAGAGTGTGTGCCGCGGGGCACCGAAGACAGGCGCGTATCAACGCCAAAAAATAAAAAGAAAGGGGGATCTGTGGGGAGCAACTCGGACTAGACTAAGTTACTGGAATTAAGACTTATTCTATGCATCTGCTCTCCCACAATATGGCGCTGGGAGAGGAGAAAACAGCTTCTACACAGCTGCCTCCAGTTCAGCCAATAAACTGTAGGACTTGCTCCTGATTGGAGGAGAGCAGCGTACTCGGCGTGTGGGCAGCCGAGTTGGGATTGGCAGAGGAGGACTATAAAGGAGGAGAGAGATGGCATGCACCAGGAACATCTAAAGGGAACATCTATCTGAAGGAACACCTGTGCAGCCCCCGAGAAAGCCGGCCGGTGGTGTGCCGCTCCCCCGCGGAAGTGGGGAAAGTGGCTAGGGGGAACCTAGCCAACCTGGGAAGAACCAGCAGCAAACCCGGGGAGGGCCGAGTAGACGAAAGAACAGTGCAGGGTCCTGTGTCGTTCCTCCACGAAGAGGGGGAGCGACAATGGGGACCCATATACTTGAGCGTTCAGCTGCTTCCCACCAGGGTGTGCACTAGCAAGAAGCTAGAGTTGAGAAGAGTCAGGACTCAAACCCAGGTACTCCAGTAAGGGGCAGAGGCATGCCAAGCTGTGTCTTAACCACTATAGCAAACAGCTACCCATCCTGCTGCAATCATAATGATATATTTTCACTGCACATACTCACTGTGGCTCTGTAAAACTCAACTCATGTCGTGTTAACTCTTGTCTGTCACATGTATATGCATGCTATACAGGTATGCATGTACTTGTCTATAAATGTGTACATATATGTTATATGTGTGTGTTCATACACATGTTTGGTAAGTACTATTTAGCAGCAGTTTGGGAAGACTTAAGAGTGCGCCTCATCTTTTACTTCTGTCCAAAGTTCTAATGAATTTTTGGATGCTTTTTTCTTCAACTTACTCCCCTATATGAAGACTTAGTTTGAATTACCAGCAGACTCACTGCCCATGCCTGACTCATTAAATTCAAATTTAAATCTTTATACTTGGAAATCCCAAATATTCTGAATATTTGCGCATCAAAGAAAAAACTCAGGAAAGTCAACTATAATTGATTGAGGAAATATACCTGTGGAAACAAGGATGTTATGGTGGAAATCATGGGCACATCCTTAGGAAAGCAGGAACCATGTCAAAGTCTTTAAAGAATGGGGTTGATGTCAACTGAGGTATGCTTGGGAATGGGAACCCAGGCATACTGTGTCACCACTTGTGGCAATGGATGTGCAGAGATTGGAAAATGAAAGTAACATTACTAAAGCAACTTTAACAATATATGTATACATATTTGTTTTTTATTGCATCCATTATATTCATGTAAAATCTTTGTGCGTCTGTCCTCCACTCTGATGTTTCCTACTGAGCTGAGCACACACTGTGTTGCCAGCACCCACTGATGTCAGTGCGTGGATTCTGCCTGCTTTTCTCAGTAATGCAGAATACAGCCAAGAGAGTGACAGTCCTGCTTCCACGAAGGCCTTAAATCATCAGTGAGTGCACTCTCTATTCCTCATGCACCCCACTCTGCAAAGATCGAAAGGAACTGGAGAGTTTTGTACCCACCGAGCATGCGTGCTCTCCCACACTGGTGCCTTTTCATTATTACTACTTTCTTTCAGACCACAACAGTATTTAGAGTGACAAAAAGCAAAGAGCAATCAGTCAGCCACCGTCTCTTCCTTTAGAAGATGACTGTCATCTCCTCCCAGCTCTGCTCACTGACAGCGATCAGTGAGGGTGGGATTTCCAAGCTTCAGGCAGATTCTACAAATTCAGTGACAAGCACTAACACAGTGGCCAAAAATATGCCTTAAAAGTTCATTTTGTTGAAAAAGTAAAGAGCTGCACGTTCTCTGTAATTACACTGTAGCACTTTAAGTTCAGAATTAATAATCTTATGTACTTAGGTATTAGCTGCAAAAGGAGCTGGTTTCAGAATCCGAAGACTTTAATGCTGGATTTGCAATGGCTTCCCTCCCAGCCTGCTGCTCTTACCCGTGTCTGTTCCCTCTGTTACACAAATTGTGGTTCTCAATAAATGCTAACTGAATACATCAAGATGTTAAAGACAGCAAGGGACAGAATCAGGATGAAAGTTCTCCGCGTCTTTTCTAGGATCGGCGCTAGCTGAGTGTGTGATAGCTTGACAATCAAACGGAATCAGGGGCGGCACGCTGAGCCAGTAGGCTTGCTGTATTCTGACATAGGAAAATTGCCAGTGATTCGTCTGAGCAATGTTTCTCCTTTTTCACAATTCTGGTGACAGAGAGTTTCCCCTCGTAAATGTTTTGGATTCCTTGTTTAAGCAACACTGTATTCTCAGAGGGTAATTGAAATGGAGAATTTCAGGGTATAGTCCTTTTGTCTTCCCATTAGCTTTACTATAACTTTCCTTCCGCTTGTGATCACTGATAAAAAGCATGAATGGGGCCAGCGCCGTGGCTCACTAGGCTAATCCTCTGCCTGTGGTACCGGCACCCCAGGTTCTAGTTCCGGTCGGGGCACCGGATTCCGTCCTGTTTGCCCCTCTTCCAGGCCAGCTCTCTGCTGTGGCCTGGGAGTGCAGTGGAGGATGGCCCAAGTGCTTGGGCCCTGCACCCCATGGGAGACCAGGAGAAGCACCTGGTCTTTGGATCAGCGCAGCATGCGGGCCGTTGCAGCCATTTGGGGGGTGAACCAGTGGAAAAGGAAGACCTTTCTCTCTGCCTCTCTCTCTAACTCTGCCTGTCAAAAAAACAGAACAGAACAGAACAAAAAGCATGAATGGAAAATGTTAATTCAGGGGCAGATCCCCACAGAGGTATGCAGGAGTTTAAGTGTCTGCCCATCATCCATCCATTCAGCCAGCCAGCCAGCCAGCATGATCTCACAGAGGTCATGTGGTCCAAAGGGAAAGAGTGATGCATTATTCTCATTTAATAGCACAAGTGCTCTTAGCACAGCAAAATAAATGAACAGCTGTGTGCCAAGGATTGTACTAGGCGTTTGGGCTAGAGCAGTAGATAAAACGAACAGAAGCCCTACCACGTGCAAGCTTGCATTCTTGTGCAAGGAGACAGGCACTAAACAGGTCACTAAAATTCCGTAATTTATCGTAAGATTCCCATGTTTGCGCATTTTAAGCCCTCAGGGATGTGTACGTGGCTTACAGTGGTGTTGGCCAAGTGTCAATCCAGACATGCTGTGACACCTGTGCCTGTACACCGGGAGGTATAGAAGGAACCAGAAGCCTGGAGAAAATCCCAGAGACAACGGCACAGTGCTTTGAGAGATGCTGCTTCCTCAGAGCTGCTCAGACACAGGGTTGTGTGGAGTAATGCCCCAGTCAAGGAGACCACGTCACGTGACCCAGAACAGCTACACTTTTTTTTTTTTTGGACAGGCAGAGTTAGTGTGAGAGAGAGAGACAGAGAGAAAGGTCTTCCTTCCGTTGGTTCACCCCCCCCCCAAATGGCCGCTATGGCTGGCGTACTGCTCCAATCCGAAGCCAGGAGCCAGGTGCTTCCTCCTGGTCTCCTGTGCGGGTGCAGGGCCCAAGCTCTTGGGCCATCCTCCACTACCTTCCCGGGCCACAGCAGAGAGCTGGCCTGGAAGAGGGGCAACTGGGACAGAACCGGAGCCCCAACCGGGACTAGAACCCCAGGGGTACCACTGCCACAAGCAGAGGATTAGCCTAGTGAGCTGCGGCACCAGCCACAGCTACCCTCTTAGCATGATGGGTTGTAGTGACGGCTTCACCGTTTTGCTGCTAGCTTCATTTTGAGTCTGCACAGTAGTGATATTTACTAAAAAATCAGTGGGAGCTAAGTCTAAAATTAGCTCTTCCAATGAGTATAAAATAATGTCAAAGTGATAAGAAAGCATTGTGTGTCACTTACTGGCAGGGTTTTGATTTAACTAGTTAATTGGCAGTGCTTAAAATGATAGTGTTTCTTATAGCTGGCCATTTCTTCGTGTTAATGAATTAAGATATTTGTGTATTGGATGGTAATAAGTGCTTTGGAGAAACAGCTGAATAGGGAAGGCCGTGAGTGAGCAGTTTTCAGTTTTAATCAGGGTAGGCCGTTGAGAAAGTGACACTGAAATAGGACTCGAGGAGACACTGAGCCATGCGGACAGCTGAGAAAAGTGGGTTCCAAACATGGCAACAGCAAGTGCACAGGCCCCCAGCCGGAACCCATGTGGCTTAGTGGAAATCACAGGGAGGCCGGTGGCTGGAATGGAAACAGCTCAGGGTCTGGTGGCAGGAGATGAGGCCAACCGTCCTTGGGGGACTGGTGGCAGGGAGCTGTGATGAAGACTGAAGGCAGAGGTTGAGATTTTAGGGATTTCCATGTTTGCGCTCAGTCAGGTGGGGATCCCTGAAAGGATGTGGAGCAGAGGAGGTGCATAATCCGGGTTACATTTTGAAATATTCCTATGATTGATTATCGGACAAAAAGGCTGAAAGGAGACACAGGGTCGGGGAGAATGGTAGGAGGCTGTCATCGTCACCCAGTCAGGCAGTTACAGTGGCATGGACCGATGGCGTGCTCCAAGGCTCGTGAGAAATGACCGGATCCACGATTCCTTCCGAAGGTAGATCCAGCAGGCTTTGCTGGTAATTCGGATGAGACTCAAGGTGACTCAAAGGCCTGCATTTGAGCATCTAGAAGAATGAAATCAGCCCTCTGTGAGAGTACAACCTGCAGAACAGGTTTGCCGGAGCTATCAGGAGTTCGCTTTTAGATGTGTTGAGTCTGAGCTTTCTGTTAGGCATTTAGAAGACAATATCATAGGTTCCCACCACTAGTCCTTAGAAATTCCCCAGCCTTCTGTTCATTGGCTGGAGTGTGTCCTTGTGTTTTCTTCTCAAACAGGTAACTTTTGCATTGGATGCCATTTTTATGTGAACATCATTACCTGAGTTCTAATATGTCCAAAACAATCTGATAATAGTGAGACCAGCATTTCAGTCCAGTGGGCTAAGCTGCCTCTTGTGTCACCAGCACCTCTTATCATAGTGATGATTCAAGTTCTGGCTGCTCCACTTCTGATTCAGCTCCCTGCTAATGTGCCCAGATAGGCAGCGCATGGTGGACCAGGTACTTGGGCCTCTACCATCCACGTGGGAGACCTGTGTAGATTTCCTGGCTCCTGGCATTAACCTGACCCAAACCTAGTTATTGTGGAAGATATTTCTCTTGTTATTACTGTGTTTTTTAAACAAATAAATTAATGTTTTTTTTAAAATAATCTGATAATAGCGAGCCTTAGAGAAAATGGTACGAAGAGGCTCTGTGAATTCCAGGTTGCCATGCAAATTGGTTGTAGCTGCTATGCAAAATGGCTTGGCAGCAGATTTAAAACTGAACATTTCCAAACTCTGTGAGCCAGCAATTCCACACCTACATTTACATTCAACAGAAAATTGTAACAAACACATCAGAGAGCATAAAGGAGAACACTCATAATAGTGTTGTTTCGGTAGCAGAAGCTGGAGATAATCCAAAAGCCTTCAGAGGATGGATAAATTGAGATATACTCCCACGGTGGCCTCTGAGATAGAAGTCAAAATGAGTGATCTACTGCCACATCCAACAGTAGGAACCAATCAAAAATGAGCCACACTTCATGTATTCTAACATGTGCACTTTTTCTTATGGCGTCTCAGAAATCTTGTCAGACACTTTTTTTTTTATTAGTGGTTGTGCCAGTTATTAAGATACTGCTTCTCGCTACAGTTTCACAGTTTGGTGAATTTGTGATACAGGGATTGAGACTTTGCACCTTACACTATGCGAAGCCAGCAGAATCCATGAACAGTGTTGTGCACAGGGAGCACCAAGGGAGATTGTCCTGCTTGGGGAAGGAGGGCTCACTCCTTCGGTTGCTACAGCTTGAGCCCTGGTTCTCTGAGCCCCAGTGCTGCACAGCCACGGGGACAGCACGGTCCGGCACCAGCCGCTGCATCTGCCTTGCTCTTTCCCCTCACTTGCAGGACCAGTTCAGGAACACCCCTCCTCGGGGACAGGCAGCCCCTCCTTAGAAGCCTCCGCCCAGGCACACGAGGTCTTCTTAGCTCAGACAGCAGCACCAGCTGAGCAGAGCCTCCTGCGAGGCCAGAGTTTCAGTCCACAGGGCTGCGTTTCTAAGCCTGTCCCTTAGTTTCCTTTGTTTTCTGAGCCATAGGGGATGAGGGTGTCTGCCTTCCTTCCTGATCCCTTAGAGCTCTCACTAACGTGAACAACAACTTTATCCACAGAACCTGTGGGTTATATCTGATTCCTGTGTTCAGATAGTTGATGTGGTTTCTGACCAGCACATTGCTGCCTAAAATAATTATGCTGCTTATACTTCATGGGCTATTAGATCTGAAAGTTCTCTAAAGGTCACAGACAGTAAAGTATCTTTCTGCACAAAGTTAAAAAGAACGCTAAAAAGCAATATGTATTTCAGGAATTTACACACACATACCAAAGATGCACGATTCGGGGCAGGACTTGCCTCTCGTGTAGAGATGCAGACGCCTTGAGTTAGCACAGGCCTTGAGCAGGCATTGTGCAACTGTGTTCTAGTTCTCACAGTCGGTTCATGAGTTACTGTTGCTACTTTAATAATCCCTGAAGACCTACATAGAAATGTAAGCGTAACTCAGTTACCTTCGTAACACTTGAGCGTGTGCATGTGTGGGGCCTTCAGAAGGTTCAGGAAAAATGCATGTTGTGCAGAAAACGATGCCTGGATTTCGCAGTTTGGCTTTCTCTGCTTTGTGGTAACTGATACAGAGCATACAAAAGCCGTAATGCATATGAATGGAATGGACATCTTGGGATTTGGTTATTGGTTGTGTCTGTAATCCTGAGGAATACTGGTGTTTCTACATATTACTTGTTGAATTCTTTATTTTGTGGACGGTTAAGCTTGTGATTATAATGTAAACTGAAAGTAAGTCATTGTAAACATTTTAAGAAAAATAAGAAAGGAATGAGGAGGGAGGGTGGGAGGAAGGGTGGAAAGTATTATTATATTTTGAAATACATGAATACAAATAAATATAAATATTTTATAAATATAAAACTTGTACTAACATAAATTTTTTGTAAGATAGATTTATTTATTTATGTATATAAAAGAAGTTACAGAGAGAGAGGGAGAGACAGAGAGAGAAAAACCAGTCTTCCCTCTACTGGTTCATTCCCCATATGGCCACAATGGCCAGGGCTGGAGCAGGCTGAAGCCAGGAGCCAGGAGCTTCATCAGGGTTTCCCACATGGGTGACAGGGGCCCAAGCACTTGGGCCATCTCCCTCCGCTTTACCCAGGCACGTTAGCAGAGAGCTGGATTGGAAGTAGAGCAGCTGGGATTTGAACCAGCTCCCATGAGGGCTGCTGGCATTGCAGACAGCAACTTTACCCACTGCACCTTAATGCAGACCCCTGCAACATAAACTTCTAAGCCCACTTTCCACAAACTTCTTAAAGTACACGCCTCCCCGCATGTGTGCGGGCCTGCCTGTGCGCGGACTCCGGTTGCTGTGGTCTGGGCCACAGAGGTTCATGTGCTGGAGTCTGGTCCTCAGTGTGACGATGCTGAGGTTCTAGAACATTCCAGAGGTGGGCCTAGCGGGAAGTGATCAGGTCTCTGGGGCTCTGCCTTGGGACAGGATTAACAAAATGGTGGGACCCCAGTTAGTTCTCATGGGAGCAAGCTGTTAAGGAAAGAGCAGGCCTGGGCGCGGGTCTCTCGTCTCCTGTATCACCACGGAGTCTCTCTTCCCATGTGATCTCGGCTCCAGGCCATCTCGATTTGCACTCACTTGCGCCCTTGCCATGACAGCAGTGACTGTGTTGAGATGGAGCCGGGGGGCCCCTGTCCTTAGACCTCCAAGACTGGAAGCTACTTAAGCATCTTTGCGAAATTACTCAGCCTCAGGTATTCTGTGACAGCAGCGGAACGTGCACTGGTACCACCAAACAGATTCTGTGTTGAGACTATAGCAAGAACTTGACAAAGCCAGTTCTCTAAACAGCAAATTAGAACAAAAGAAAACAAGTTATCTTTGTGCTTCAGCGAAGTGTCGGCTGGATTTCGGATTCTAGTCTCATTTTCTTCCTGGAGGTACTGGAGCTGCTGCTTCTCTTCCATTTGTTACTGGACATTTCTACGCCAAAGCCCGATGCCATCCTGTTGTCCTTCTCTCAAAAGCAGGTTCCTCTGTGTGCCTTTGTACGTCTTTGAAGGACCTCAGAGGGGGTTGTTCTGCATCTTTGTCCACAGCAACTTCACCTAAGTGTGGCTCCGTGGCAGGGGCCTGGGGCCGACCCTCTGCCGTGTGCGCCATGCATTTTCCTCACTCTGTGTTACTACAGGCATTCCGTGACTTTCTTAGGGTTTTTTTCTCTGCATTTACAACCAATCGTATGCAGGCTCTGCTTGGCTTCACTGCTGTACTACATTTGTCTATAATCCTAGGCCTTTGCCCCTCTTTCTTCTCTCTTTTCCACATTTCATGTCTTTTTACTGCATTCTCAGTGGTGTCAAATGTTCCTTGTGCTCTTTCTAATATGGTTTGCGCCTCTTTTTAAATTTTTAAAAGGTTTTTTAAATTTGTATTAATATAAAGAGAACAGACTTCATTTGCTTCATAGGTGTAGTTCTAAGACTTTTCTCCCTCCTTCCCTCTCTCCCTCCCTCAATCCTCCTCCTTCTTTCCTTTCTTTGCTTAATTTTTCTGAACTGTACCCTCAGTCCATGCTATAATCACA
Source organism: Oryctolagus cuniculus (assembly GCF_964237555.1). Lineage (NCBI taxonomy): Eukaryota > Metazoa > Chordata > Mammalia > Lagomorpha > Leporidae > Oryctolagus > Oryctolagus cuniculus. The sequence goes on along the minus strand of NC_091440.1, from coordinate 126,860,921 downwards.
GACTTAATGCACCACTAACCATAATGTTCCAGTAGAAGGCAGAAAGACCACAGTTCCACAGGAGTAAAACAAGGCTAAAAAAACCAAGAGTCAAATCACAAGAGGTCCATTTCATTCCTGTACTTTTTTTTTTGTATTCTTTATTAATTACCACATAGGCGGAGTCCCAGGGAGAGAGGAAGAAAGAGAGAGGGAGAGAGTCTTTCATCCTCTGGTTCACTTCCCAAATGACTACAACAGCAGGGGCTGGCCCAAGCCAAACCCAGCAGATTGTAACTCCATCTGGTTGTCCCATGTGGGTGGGTGGCAGATGCCCAAGTCCTCGAATCTCTGTGTGCTGCCTCCCAGGAGTATTAGCAGGAACCTGGATTCGAAGCAGAGAAGTCAAGATTCAGACCACACACTGATGGGTGATGCCAGTGTCCCAAGCAGCTACTTAACCTGCTGCTACAAGGCCAAATCCTAGAATAAGTCTTTTTTTTTTTAAGATTTGTTTTATTTATTTGAAAGGCAGAGTTAGAGAAAGAGGTGGAGACAGAGAGAAATGTCTTCCATCTGCTGGTTCACTCCCCAAATGTCCGCAGTGACCTGGGCTGGACCAGGCCAAAGCTAGGAGCTAGGAGCTACTTCCCACTCTACCACAAAGGTGCAGGGGCCCAAGGACTTGGGCCATCTTCTGCTGCTTTCCCAGGCACATTAGCAGGGAGCTGGATTGGAAGTGGAGCAGCTGGGACTCAAACCAACAACCAAATGGGATGTCGGCGCTGCAGGCCAGGGAGTTAATCTGCTGAGCCACAGCACCGGCCCCGTAGAATAAGTCTTGACTTCTTTTACTTGTACACTTGATCAGTCCCAATTGTTTTCTATAACTCCTTCTGTCTTAGTTTCTCTCCTAAGTTCTACCATCACCTTCTCTTTTCTGTTACTCTTTTCTCCAAGGTAGTTGGATAGAGTTCATCCATCTATCTTGGTTTCCATATATGAAATACATATTTTTTTAAATCAATGATAGATTGTTTGGTTATAACTTTTGTCTACTTTGTGGAAATTTTCCCTACAAACAGTTCTTTGTAGAAATGTCTTGCATTTCTCTCCCACATATTTTCCATGAGTATTTTGTGGCTTAACACTCAATATTTCCTTTGTAAAAAATGTATTATTGTTGGACATTTGCATGGATTTAAAATTTTTTCTGCAACTGAATTTCTGATTCCATTTTCCAACAACTGCTTGAAGTGCCAGCATACTGTCTTGAACCAGCTCTCTGTAAGAACTTAGAGGTAGGGGGTGGAAAAGAGGGGAGAGCTCAGAGCAGCAGTCTGGGGCAGGCAGCCTGAGAGCCTGCACATGGTTAAGGAGTCCTTAAACCTGATGCATTTCTAGCCCATGCTGAACTTACCCACATTGAAGATGGGTTCTCCTGCTAGCCCGCCCCTTCCCTGGTGGCTTCCCGGGTTACTGTAGCCCAGGGACTAGGACTTGCTTTCCAAGGTTATCCCAACATGATCAGTACGGATTCTGTTAGTGCTTTCTCAGACGTGCGCGCAAGCACCTTCCAGATTGTTCTTAGGCTTTGCCGGTGCTTCTAGACTCATGGATGTCACCCACCCCTGCTTGCAACCCTTTCCTTCTGCCGTGCCATTCTCTTTCCCGGAAGTGCCTCCCTGCAGGCATCGGCAGTGCGCTCAGAACGTCCCATTCTCCCCGGAGGCCTCCCACCAGCTTCCTGCAGCGTCCTGCTGGCCTCGGCTGCTCCTGGCAGCTCCTGCTTGGCCGTGGAGCCAGCAGCTTCTCTCTGCCTCCTGGTTTCACCGTAAACAAACGTTGTGACTCACATCTTCTTTGTGTCTCTTGGGATTTCCAAGAGGACTTGAGGCAAAATTCCAAATTAAGCTGCCACGAAATCCCTACCACAAATGCCATCGCTGTGCTTCTAGAAATGAAGCAGCTGCCGCTGTCATCTCTTCAAAATCTCTCTGTGGTCGCTCAAAACACAGGTGCGAAAAGCGAAGTCAGCCGGGGCGGGTGAGGAAGATGCTGTGACTGACTGGTGTCATCTCAGCGCCCGTCTTCTTCAGGGCTTGGGAGCAGACGCGCATCAGGAGAGCAGTGCGCCTCGCTAGGCCAGATACTGAGAAGGGATGTGGAAATGCTTTCTCGGGCCCCCGTTGGCCACGTGACCCTTAGGATTCCACCGTGGTTCCTCCATGAACCGCAGTGGAGACGTCAAAGGGGCGGAGGCAGGGTCGCACTGGGACTTGCTGCTAAGCCAGTTGGGAGCCAAGCATTAGTCAAATTGAATTGGTAAGATATTTGAATGGGGCCAAGTTAAATCTTGCTAATTCTGCTAGCTCTTGTCTTCAGCCAGCTGGACGTTATTTATTTAAATATCCCCTAAGGTGTGGGAGTCAGCCCAGTTGGGACAACCACTTCTCGTGCCAGTGTGCCAGGTTCAAGTGTAGGCTGTGTTCAGGATTCTGCATGCCTGCTAATGCACACCCTGGAAGGCAGCAGGTGCTTGGATCCCTGCCATCCACATGGGAGAACTGGATTTGGTTCCTGGTGCCTGGCTTTAGCTTGGTCCAGTCCCAGCTGTTCTGGGCATTTGGGGAGCGATCCAGTGAATGAAAGTGTTCCTATCTCTGTCTCTGCCTCTGTCTCCATCTCCGTCTCCGTCTCCATCTCTATCCTCTCGATCTCTCTCCATACATTTCAACCACATCAAGTGAGTAAAAATGTAAAACAATATCTGTAAAATACGACTATGGAGAAGGCTTGACCTCCTGGATGGCTAACCCTGTCACAGCTCTGGGTCATCTGCACTGCAGTCACTGGGTTACTGTGTGTCTCTGAATCAGCCTCGATGCTGTGACAAAGTCCAGAGCTGCAGGTCCTGTGCCTTGAAGAAAGAATCAGCATCTTTGACAACAAAAAGGCCAGGATGACCCGACGGAGAGAGCAGACCAGAGTGTTTGGGTCAAGACTCCCTTTGCAGAACCCTGCAAGTGGCAGCTGTTCCGTAGTCATCCTCTGGGTTTCTGCCACCAAATCTGCCCCCTCCCCCATGCTGCATAACCTTGACCTCCCTGGCCAGACAGGCTGTTACCGCATTCCTCAGACACCGCAAGTGGTGCCGGTTCCACGGGGGCACAAGCCCTTGCAATGGATCCCCCGGTCCTGGGCTCTGGCTCTGCTTCGCACGCACTGGCATGCTTGACTTTATTACAGGGATTAAGCTGATGATTTAAATGATGCAACAGCAACAACCCTCTTTTAATCCAATAACGACCCAACAGCTGCTCCACGGAGCCTCTGATTTAGTAAGATATAATGGGGGGTTTTTCTGCTCCTGAGTTCCAGCCGCATTAATTGCTATACTTAGAGTGCAGCTGTCTAACTCTAATCCCTCTCCACGGCAGTGATATTTCCTCAAACAGAATTATATCAGATTACTCTGCATGTGATAGCGACTGTTCACTTGCTGGTTCTTTATTCTTCATCTTTTTTCTTTAAATTTTGAAAGCCACCCAACTTGAAGGCCCAGACCACGTCGGCTTTAAGTCTTCTCATAGACTCTTGAGATATAGGTGGGGGGCAGGGTGACAGCTGCAAAATATCTTTCTTTTGGGGACAGTTGTCACCCCTTCATGGTAAGTATACATGTATATGTGTGCTGCATTGCAGTTGCATCCACAATTGCTTAAAATGAGGTAGAGTCAGTACTGTGATTCTGTTACTCAATGAAACCTTCATTGATACATTGTAAAGCTAAGCAGAGGGACACAGACATGGAAATAGTAGCAAAAGTAAGTGCTCCTGGGTGACCACCATGAAAGAGACTGTAGATAGTGAGGTCCTCTTGTGACCAGGCGGGCACTGAGGGTCGTGCAGTGACAGAGCCCCTGGGTGCCCATCTGCCTCCGAGAAATGTCTCTGGGGCCACCCCAAGGCTTCTTCGGGAGAGAGCAGCTCCAGGAGTTCTTTGTGCATTAAGGAGCTACACACTGAGCCATGTTCTGGGAGTGACAGCAGCCCTGCTGCCTTGATCACCATGATTGCCCAGGGCAGTGTCCCCCGTGGGACAGGCTGGACAGGAAGGAGTCAGAGGTCCCGGCTGGGCTCCAGGCCAGCTCTGCTCACAGAGGCGAGGCGCTGCCTGTGGAATGGTGGCAGCCCGACCTGGGCTGACCTTCTTTCTTAGAAAGAAGGGTTTTCCTGAGTATACAGAGATGGAAGCTTCCTGCAAAGCCTGTGGAGCTGACACTCTTTCCCATGAGGTCTGCCCTGCAGCCAAGAGCTGAGGCCTATGGGACAGAGCGATGGTATAGCTGGGCAGGAGGCGACAACCAAGCTGATCCAGGAAGCTCCCGAATCGCAAGCCCGTGTCGCAAAGGGAGGTGCCGGCGTCATGGTGCAGCATGTCAGGCCGCCGCCCGACACACCGGCATCCCACTTTCAATCCAGCTGCCTGCTGGTGGCCCGGAAAAGCAGCAGAGGATGGCCCAAGTAGTTGGGCCCCTGCCATCCACATGGGAGACCAAGCAGAAGCTCCTGGTTGCGGGTTGGCCGTCTGGCAAGTGAATCAGCAGATGGGAAATCTCTCTGTGTGTCTCTGTAACTCTGAGTTTCAAATTAATTAATGGAAACGAAACAAAACCAAAGGCACCTGTGTACCTGCTGCTTCCTCCTCTGGAATCCTTAAGAACCCCTGTAATCCCTGTCTAGTTTTTCCCTCCCAGGCCGGACATCCTATGGGAGAGCAGAAAGGGGACCCGTTTGGGTGCTCCCCAGACACGACCTGTGTTCCTAACTCTGAAACAGCAGGCACCGTCAGGTCGTCTCTCAGCTCCAGCTTGCTCCTCTCTTAAATTGATGTCATCTACACATGCCCATGCCCGGTCCTGTTACCCCTCTGCTGATGTCAGTGACAACCGTGGACAGCTTTGCAAGTGTTTGCCGTTCCACTCCGAGGCTTCCAGTTAGTGTCAGCAGCTGCCCCGTGCTGCGTGACAGCATCTGGGGTCACCAGGCACGTTGGCTTAATGCTTGTGTGGTGTCACTCCACTGTGACCGTGAGCCATGTACCAGGGTCCTTCCAAAGGGCCTGAAAATGGAACTCAAAGTTCTTTCTATTTGAGAGCAAAAAAAATTGAAATTTGTGTGCACTCTTGTCTTACTGCACATTTTGCATGAAGTGTCTGAACACCCCTCCTAGGCCCTGCAGGAGTGCATCGAATCCCAAAAGGAAGAATCCAGTAGGATCCGTGTGTCGCTCACATCTCTACAAGGAGGTGGAAGTTGAAGGCAACTCCTGCTGAAATTCACTTCCTCTCCTATCAGTTACCACCTGCGACCTCCAGGGCCCCATCCACTTCCTTGCCTCTGCCGTCTCTGCCGCCTTCTTTGTCCCTACCGCTTCCCTCCATGATCTGGGGCAGCTCCCTGCACTCCAGAGCCTCTGGGAAAGAAGGGTCCCGATCGCCCTTCGCTGCTGTCTCCTGGGGAGGGGGCGTGTGACCCTCAGCCCATTAACCTGATTCTGCCTTGCAACATCTCGCACATCCTAGGGATGAATTCCTATGGGAGAGGGGGAAGAAATGAGCAGAGGCCAACAAAGACTTGGATGTGTTTGGCAGAGAGGAAAGCTGGGGATACTCACTTGTATTCTCTGCATTTTCGTTCTGTCCCACAGAGAGTGATTGCATGCGCAAGTGCGTTACGAGGATGTATTGGGATCCAGCTGGGAACTGGGCTGTGGCAGCCATGTGGGGAGTTGCGGTTCGTTGTCCTTGTCCCCAAAAGCTTTGTACTTTGGTGGTGCAGGTAAAGCCTTACACGTACGCCAGCAGGTGCAATGGGTGCTCCCTGGAATGGAGGGCGTGAGGTGCGTTCCCCGGGAAGGAGGTGCAGGGGCCAACAGTGGCTGACAGCACAGCGGTCCCAGTTGTCTTGGGGGCTTGGACGACACTTGTCACCATCAAGTTTCCATCAGGGGAAGGAGAAGCTGCCTTGCCTTAGGCAGGCAGAGAGAAGAGAAGCGAATTTGTTAGAATGAAAGTCTATACAAGTTGGCGTCTGTCCCTGTGTCACTCGGTGGGTGGAGAAATGTAAATTTCGGGGGAGTGGAAACTGCTGAAGCTTCGGCCTTTTGTTCTACTGCGGTCAGTTGTACAGCGTCCTCCTGGGTGCTGCTCCAACAGGGAATCGAGGAGGAGACGCCGGGGGAGCGGAGCGCGTGTGCCAGGGGCTTCCTTGCACCCAGCCCCTCTGTGTCACTGTGTTCACATGCAGGACACGCAGCTGGGACTCCCGGAGGCGTCTCCGAGTGCTCGGCTTGTGAGAGAGGCTGCCAGAGCTCCTGTCTGCCCTTCGACCCGGTGCAGTCAGTCTCAGTAATGCGCCGACTCAGTGACGAAGATGACTTTCCACTTACTGCCCTGAGGGTTCCCTCCCCTCCCTCATCCGGGAATGGGAGGACAGCAGAGCTTCACCCAGAGGTTGCTGGTGGAAGCCCCTGGCATCCCCTCCTGCTGGGGGTAGCAGCAGTCCCACCCAAGCAAGGGTTTTGCTCTTTCCCATCAGGCGAGCCCATACACCTCCCTCCAGTCGGGCATGGAAGAGGTGCGCGCCCACATTGGTCCTCCTGGCAGGTTGCCTTGGCTGATGCATTTTGTCTCTCCTACCGGGCGCTGAGCTGGGGGCCTGGCCTCGTAGCCCCTCATGCTCCTGTGCTGCAGGGACGGTCACCTGTGCCCCATGTCAGCTGCCCATTGCTGGGCTCTCACCTGCACGTTGGTATCCCCCCAGACCCTCTGCTGTGAAACCGTCAGTGCCAGAGTCCTGCTCGGTCTTCACATGCTTCTCTCGTGGATCTTTCACACTCTGATCCCACCTCCACCTGCTGCTGGACCTCTCTGAAGCTTCCCTAACTTTTCTTTTACTCCTGGCCAGTCTCATTCATTCCACCTCCTACACCGTGTCCTGACTGTATGTCAGCCATCGTTCTAAACCCTGGGCTTTCAGAGGTGAGCAAGGCAATGACTCCTCTGTGCTCTGAGAGTTTACACTGCTAGCAAGAAAAGAAATGAATTATCATAATTATCATAGTAATCTTAGTAATGGTGCTTGCTATGCAGAAAACAAATCAGAGTAGGTGGTGCAGAGAACCGTGAGGTCTGAGAGAGGAGGGGTCATGAGTCCTGAGATGCGGGGAAAGAACATTCCAGGAAGTGAGGCCAGCAGGTGTATAGGCTGCAATGTGAAAGAAGCTTGCTGTGTCCTGGGAGCAGAAGTGAGGCAAGCTCTCTGGGGTGTCCCGGATGAAGAAGAGAGCGGAGGTGACGTCAGGACCCAGCCCGTCAGCACCTCAGCCTCTGTGGGGAGCAACTGAGACTAGACTAAGTTACTGGAATTAAGACTTATTCTATGCATCTGCTCTCCCACAATATGGCGCTGGGGAGGAGCAAACAACTACGCAGCTGCCTCATCAGTTTGATAAGCTGCAGGAGCTGATCCTGCTCCTGATTGGAGGAGAGCAGCGTACTCGGCGTGTGGGTAGCAGAGTTGGGATTGGTGGAAGAGGACTATAAAGGAGGAGAGAGACAACATGCATGAGGAACATCTGAAGGAACACCTGTGCAGCCCCCGAGAGAGCCGGCCGGTGGTGTGCCGCTCCTCCACAGAAGCGGGGAAAGTGGCAGGGGGAGCCGCCCTTCCACGGAGGTAGAGGGGTCGGCAGCCAACCCGGGAAGGACCAGCAGCAAACCCGGGAAGGGCCAAGCAGACAAAAGAACAGCGCAGGGTCCTGTGTCGTTCCTCCGCGAATGGGAGAGCAACAAGCCTCCTCCATGAAAACTCACTCCTGCCAGTTTTACCCACACCCCTCCTAGTTCTTAGTGTCCCCTCCAACCTCATCGCTTGTACTACTGTCACACTGGGGGCTCTCATCACCCCACATCTGAACTCTCGTGCAGATGCCCTACGCCTCCTCGTGCCTTTAGTCTTCCTGTGTCTCATCATGTCCAATCCCAATAGTCAGGTGACCCATCCAAACTGAAACCCTGACTGTTACCTTCCATCTTCCCTGAGATGTAAAGCCCAACCTCGTCCAGGAAAGGCTTACGAAATAGATCCATGTTCCAAGAAAATGAACCTGAATCCCGGTCTCCCAGTTCCCTTTTTGGTGACCAGGGATATTACTCTAGCACTGTGATGGAAAACTGTTGGTTTGCTCCTAATTCTGTGCAGCTCCTGGTACTCCCAGCCTGGTAGAGCCCTCTCCCGCTGAGTGTGAGCGAGGCCTGGAATGTGCTGTCATCAGTGGAATATGGCTAGGATGGTTGGCTACCACTGCCTTGTTTGTATTCAGTGAGATTGTATCTGTTTTGCAGGCCGGTTATTCTTTGCTGGCTGCCATGCTGAGAAGGCTCCAGTGGCAGGAAAGTGAGGAGGACCTCCAGCAGACAGCCAGCCAGCAAGCCCCGCCCTCAGTCTCCCAGCCCCCAAGTGCTGCTGACAGCCACGTGAGGCTGGAAGCAGGTGCTGTCCCAGGCCAGCCTTCGGTGAGACCGCAGCCCCAGCCACACCCTGACTGCAGCTTTCTGAAACTCCACAGCAGAGGGCCCAGATAAGCTGTGGGATCCCCCTCTGACAAAAGGTGAGCTAATTAATGCATGTGGCTCTAAGCCGCTAGGTTTGTGGCAATCCTGTTAGGCAGTAATAAATCACAAAGCAAGCACCTGCCCGGGCGGACCTCCTTACGGCTCACCAGCTACGCACGTGAATTTCTCAGCCTCCCTTGCCGTGGGGTTGGGCACGTGTGACTGGTTCTGGCCTACTGACTGAGTGCAGTGCTTGGAGGCCACGTGCTCGGGGGTTCATGGCTATTAGACATCAGTACAACTGCAGATCTATCAGACTTTACGAGATGCGAAGTCCACTTGTATTGTGCTGGGCCAGTGAAGATTATGTGTTAACCCTACATGAAAAGCCATGGCTTACAAACTACCTTGCAAAGCTTATTGTAGAATTAACCCAAAAAAAACTTATGAAAGCAAATAGCACAGTTACACAAATGAAAACTGATCAAATGCTATTTGAACTGTGTCCTGTGGTTCTATCCCTGCACTTGGGAGCTTTATCTTCAGTTCTGCAAACACATCCCATCATCTCACACCCTCATACACTTCCCTCTGCCTGGAAGACCCACCTCTGGCTCATGCAGCCTTCAAAACTGGGCAAAAGTCGCACCTTTCCTGGGCTTAATGTTTCCCCCATTTCTTTCCATAGTAGAACAGCCACTCCTCCCTCGGGCTGAGCCACCCTGTACGCCCCACCTCCCTGGGGAGATCTGGGCCTGGAAGGGAGCAGGCAGTGGTCGGTCATGTGGTGGATGATTGACAGATGTTTGTGGTTTACTACATCTGATTTCCATCCTTCCTGGTTACACAGTTAGATGAACTGCATTTTTTAAAAAAACTCTAAACCATTGCCTTTGAAGATTTTCCCAGGAAACCCCCAGGCTCCATTCTTAGGATGAGGGCTCTTTATCCATGTGAAGAGTATTAATTTCTCATTATCTGCCATTGCTCTCTGCTTTAGACAGTCCCAGTACTCCTTTTAATCTTTCTGTCATAATTTTAATTCCCAACCCTGTAATCAACTCGTTCCTTATTTGGAAAGCACAGAATTGCCCAGAGTGCTGTCCAGTCGTGACCGGGGTATGGATATCCGGCCCTGTAGTCTCAGCCCTGTGATTTTTGTTGTTCTTGAACTTGGCGGTGGTCTCTTAGCTGCTTGTCCTTGGGTCCCAGCATCTGTGCACCTTACGTTTGTGTGCCCTTTTAACTCTGCTCCCTCTACCTTCCCAGGTATAGGAGGGGCATTGTGAGAGGGAAGCTCATTTTCTTTAACTGAGATATATTTAGTCTGAAACTCTGGCTCTAACGTTTCTCATCCATACCCTATGGCATTTGGTGATAATGAACCGAATCTCTCATCCGGATCCTTCGCGAAAAAGACACAGCCACACTGTGCTCCAGCTCCTTGCATCTCACCTTTGCACTTGTAATTCCCACACATTCTAGGAATTACTGAACCCTGTGGATAACTCAACGTTGCCCAGAGCTTGACAGACAAGATTTGCATATGAGCCCGCGTTTGCAGCTGAGGCACAGGCAGGAGTGTGAGCTGGCCATTCCATTCAGATTTTTTGCTGCATTTCTTTCTGGCCTTGGATGTGGCAGTGTTTTCCTCTCTAAAACAGATCGCTGTCAAATGAGCAGTGCTTTTGTTAACACATTCTCTGTAGACACGCCATGGCCAGTGACCAGGGGAGAGAGAAGTTAGCTCGCACTCAGGAAATCTCTTTTTCGATAGGATAAAGATCTCTCAACATCCGTTACGCCAGAGCGCTGATCTATCTAAAAGTATCTCCATCACGCCCGAGAGCTTAATAATAGCACAGGATTATCCTCAATAATAGTAATGAAAATGATGCCTTTAAGAGCACTTTTCGGTTTTCCAAGCATTGCCACATGTTACAACAGCTCACTGCAGAATTCGGTGCTCAGGTGGATAGCGTAATGTCTATTTTTAAGACCGGGATTTGGAGAATTTTCTCGTGTTCTCACATGCAGAGCGAGCAGCAGAAATGGAATGAGCACTCAGCATTTTCCACCTGAGGCCAATTCTGTCACATGTCCCAGAGTCGTCTCTGCAGTCACCCATCGCCTGGCCTCGTGCAGGGTCTTTCCCGAGCTGTGTTCCGTTGCATTGCTCCGGGTCCCAGCCGCACAGACAGCTAAGGAGTGATGTCCCATTGGAGGTGTTCCTGAGTTATCTGTTGGCCTCGTGTCGTCGTGGGAACAAATTCTCTCTGCTTCCAATTTGCCTGGAAAACATCAACAACTCCGTTTCACCTTCAGTTCTGAGAGATCATTTCCCTATGGACGGGGTTCTGTGGCGGATTTTTGTCTTTTAGCACCTTAACTTTTCCAATCATCCTCTGACTTTGGCTGTCTTAATATATTCCATTTCTCTTTCAATGATGTTTTTCTTTTTCTTGAAATATTTGATGGTATTTCTAAGGGCTGCTTTTGAGTCTCTCTGCACCAGTTCTGTAATCTGTCACTTGGGGGTCTGTTGACCTTGATTGATTTTCTCATTGGCTATATGCCACAGTTGGTTGGGTTTCTTTCCCCAGTCTAGTGATCTTTTATTGGATTCCGTTAACAGTGTATGCTATGTGTTTCTTGACTATTTGAAGTTTGTTGTGTTTCTTTAAAACATATTGAATTTGTTTAGGCCAATTCAGGTTGGCCAAATGTCAGTCATTTGTGGATCAGCTTGATTTTTCCAAGGCTTGATTTTCCTTTTATTGAGACCAGTTCAGGCAGACTTTTTTTTAAAATTTTTTTTTCTCTTTTCTTTCCTTTTTTTTTTCAATTAAGATTTTTTCTTTTTAATATACATGAAATATCTTATATTTGAAAGGCAGGGTGACACCGGGGAGGGGGGAGTTTCCATCCACTGGTTCACTCCACAAATGACTGCAACAACTAAGCTGGGCCAGAGTAAGCCAGGAGCCAAGAACTGCATCCTGGTCTCCCATAGGGTAGCAAGAACCCATGTACTTCTCCCTCTGCTTTCGTAGGTGCATTAGCAGGGAACTGGTCTGGAAGAGGAGTAGCCAGGACTTGAACCTGTGCTCCGATATCCGATGCCGGCCTCTCGGGCAGTGGTTTAGCTCAGCGTGCCACGGCACTGGCCCCCGGGGCAGCGTTTAAAGCTAGCTTAACTCTGTGCTGAGTGAGTGAGCGTTCAGCTGATTGCCCCAGCATTCGATGACGTCTCGTTCCCACGGGGATGCTGGAGTCTGTCCAGCTTTCCCTGCTGGGTTATTTTTAGCCTGGCTTCTTAGAGTCTCACTCTGGTGCGAGGAAGACAAACATTCAGTGTGAGGTTTTGTGCGGTCCCTTGCAGATCTCAGGACCTCTTTCTTTCCATGGCTGGTCCCTAGCCAATGCACCTCCCTTCCAGCCCCAGCCAGCTCGGTCCACAGCCCTGACCTCTGTGTCTTGAGCACAGCCAGGCCACCACACTCTGCCTATGCTGGCTTTCAGAACCCCTGTCCTGGGAGAAGTCGGTGTGATGGGGGTGCTCACCTTGTCTGTTTCCCTTTCTTTATACTTCCTGTTCCCTGGAGGTCTGAACGGAATTGCTTTTGATATTTTTACAACCTTCGACATGTTTAATGTGGGAGGGTGAGTTCTATGTAGTTCCAAGACGTCTGCATACTTACCTCGCGTGTCTGTCTTTTGTCCACACTGGGTCACATCTTTTTGCATGCACTTTTCCCTCTGCCCAAGATATTTCTCTCTTTTCCTTATCTGTCTGGCAAGCTTGTGCGTCAACATCCATCTCAACTGTTTCTGATCCATTGAAAGCTAGCATAGCCCTCTGAGCCACACTCGTGTCTCTCTCCTTTGTGGGACTTCTTGGCCATGGCGTGATCATCCTGTTCATCACCCCCCAGTGTAACTGTTTAATTGTCGGGGCTCCCAGTGGGTTGTTCTCTCCCTGAGGACGCAGGACATAGAGCTTCGTGGTCCCTACAGCTAGGACAAGGCAGCTTCTGCATTGCTGATCACCAGTGGCTGTGGAATGAACCAGTGTGGCCACTGTGGGCTCCAGAAAAGGCACTCGCCACTCCTCCAGAAACACGATGCAGGTGGACTCCTGGCACCACCCGGCAAGTGCGTGGCAAACAACTGTTCAGACTGGAAAATATTTAGCTCCTAGGGAAAACTCATTTTTTCAGTAAAAATAATATGATTGGGAAAGGAGAAGTCTATTGCTTGGGTTACATATGCCAAGAATTTTCTTTAAATGTGTGAATAGAGTCATAAAATAGCCAACATTTACTGTCCACCGACTATGGATCAGGTACTGTAATCATGGTTATATTTGTTTTTTTAAGATTTATTTATTTATTTATTTATTTGAAAAGGCAGAGCTACAGAGAGGCAGAGAGAGAGAGAGACAGAGAGACAGAGACAGAGAGACAGAGACAGAGAGGTCTTCCATCGGCTGGTTCACTCCCCAGATGGCTGCAATGGCCTGAGCTGGGCTGATCCGAAGTCAGGAGCCAGGAGCTTCCTGTGGGTCTCTCACAGTGTGTGCAGGGGTCCAAGGACTTGAGCCATCTTCCACTGCTTTTCCAGGCCATAGCAGAGAGCTGCATAAGAAGTGGAGCAGCTGGGACTTGAACCAACGCCCATATGGGATGCCGGCACTGCAGACCGTGCACTGCAGACTGTGTCTTTAACCCGCTACACCACAGTGCCAGCCCCTCGTGGTTATATTTGTAGGACAGGTTGAGTATCCCTAATCTAAAATGCATTGAACTCAATCAGTACTTCAGATTTCAGATTTTTTTTTTTTTTTTTACTTTGGAGTATTTGCATGTTTGTGCTGAGGTATGTTAGGGGAAGGACCCAAATCTAAACCCAGAATTCATTGGGTTTCCTATTCACCTTATACCCAGAGCCTGGAGGTAGCTTTGCACCATTCTTGTAGTGTGTCTGTGTTTGTGACAAGGTCAGGTGTGCGATTTTCCACTTGCAGAGTCCTGTTGGGGCTCAAAAAGTCCCAGACTTTGTAGCACTCCACACTTGGGACTTTAGATTAGGGATTCTCAGTCTGTAGTTTAAATTATTGTAAGATCATTTTTATCTTCTTATCTCTATTTATGGACAGAACAAATGCAGCATAGAAAGTCTAAGTCATTGGCCCGTGGCCGTATAGCTTCTGAGTGGCACAGGAGGACTTCAAACACTGAGAATCCAGTACCCATGCTCTTAACTATGATTTACCATCTTCCCCGAGATCTCCTTTAATTCTTCCAGATGCCCCGTGAGTTACTGCATCCTTTTCATTCTGTGACAATAAAAGAGCAGATAGCAGTGTGTGGTACTTCCAGTTTGCCAGGCAGTATGTCTGGGCGCTCAACAGAATCTGAGGCGTTTAATCCTCCAGTGACCCTATAAACAGGGAGAATGATTGTGTCACAGTTAAGGAAGCTGAAACACATGGAGGTCATGTTACTTGCTCAAGGTCACACAGAAAGGGCAAGCCCTAGTTGTGGGAGTCCCGATGGAGATACGTCTCACAGCGGAGGCTCGGTAACTTGGCCAGGGTCACAGAGCTGGGCAGGGACAGTGTTAGGGCTGGGATTTGTGTCTGGACGTCTCTGACCGCAGCCTTCACATCACCTCCTCTCTTGTACTGCACCGTGCACCTGCCTGCACCTTGCCTGGGCACCGCCTCCTTCCACGTGGTTGTTGATGTGCCCAGTTCCCTAGACTTGAATTCTGCAGGAATCAACACAGGGAAATTGCTCGATTCCGATGCTACTCCTTAGATGGATGAGCGGCAGGTCTAAACTTTCCAAACATAATTGCCTTTAAAAAATGGTTAAATCTGGAAGCAGGTGGGGTCTTCATCAAGCCAGTGGTTGTGGACAGATGATTTGAGTTTATTATATTTATAGAAGTCGCTTCTGTCACCGGGCCTCTGGGAATACTTGTACTGTTTAAAATATAAATTAGAAAAATATGCTGACATAATTGCCTGCCCTAAGGAATTCTCCCGTAATCATAGCCTTAATGCCCAAGTAAAAATTCCCACTGAGATTGAGATGTGTGGATGAAACGTAAAGTTAGCTGATGCTGTTCGTGAGATGCGCTTGGTCAGCACAAACTCACGCGTGTGAAGAGTCTCCCTGGTGGCGTCTCAGTCCTGCTCGGACCCCAGGGCCCTGTGGCCTGGCCACGGTGTCCTCTGCTTGCCCGTTGGTCTCTGCCTCATTCCCTGGCCCCCGTGTACTTCCAGGGGTTGCCTGGGTCTCACCCACACCTGCACTCCTGCCCTGGTGTTGCCTGTCCCTGGTTGGAGCTCCCAGGTAAAAGTAACCCCTTCCTCTGCACAAAACCCGCAGCGCTTCCGGGGAGTTCTTTACGGGGTGTCCTGGCTGCTCCTGGCCACAGTTGTATCCCCGGCTAAAGCCCCAGGGGAGGAGGGTTCTGAGCTTGCAGAACAAAAGGGCCTGGCCCCCTGCCTGGCAGCTACACCAAAGGTCTCCCCTCAATGCCCGTTCTCAACGCTTTCTCCTTCTGCTTTATGTATTTATTTATTTGACAGGCAGAGTTAGACAGTGAGAGAGAGAGACAGAGAGAAAGGTCTTCCTTCCGTTGGTTCACCCCCAAAGTGGTCTGTGTGCAGATCTGAAGCCAGAAGCCAGGTGCTTCCTCCTGGTTTCCCGTGCGGGTGCAGGGCCCAAACACTTGGGCCATCCTCCACTGCACTCCCAGGCCACAGCAGAGAGCTGGACTGGAAGAGGGGCAACTGGGACTAGAACCCGGCGCCCATATGGGATGCCGGTGCCGCAGGCGGAGGATTAACCAAGTGAGTTACGGCGCCGGGCCCTCTCCTCTGCTTTATAAAGCAGTCCCCTACAATGTCTGGCTATCAGTTGATGATCAATAAATGTATTATTGTGGCAGACATTATTAGAGAAAAGTCTAAGGCTGCTCAGTTTCTAAGAACTATCTCTAGGCTCAGATGTTCCTTTGTGGGCAGGGGCCTGAGCCTGAGTATGAGACGAGCACTCTCGTCACCCCAGCCACAGTGTCGGTCCAGATTTTACGTCAGACGGTGACTGCATTTTAACTGCAGCTGCCACCCGTGGCTGCACATCCTCACGGCACCCTCTCCATCCTCGTCTCCTGCCATCATATCCTTTGTCCGTGTTCCGGAGCCACTCTGGCCTGGCTCTACCTCAGGGCCTTTGCACAGCCCATTTTCCCAGAATGCTCTTCTCTGAGATAGCCAGGTGGCTCTTTGTCCTCCTTCTTTCAGATCTTCAGGATCACCTTGTGCCTTCCTTCCTCCTACCCAGCTTAAAACCCCTCTCTCCCTCCCCCTCCTAGTGGGTCCTCCTTGGAACCTTTACTATCTTCTCGCGTAACAGGTTCATATTGTGCTTTTCTTCACCACCTCCTGTGTAATACCATGACTGCCCTTTGGGGGGAGCAGTCTCTATTCCCGAACATTCCTTGGCATGCCTAAGGTCATCCCTCAGTGGGCAGTCACTGCAGTACTGGATGGACGGGTGAACCAAGTGAGCCAGGTTCCTCTAGTTCCTCTGTGCAGACACGCTCGTGGCCTCCGTGGTTGGCTGTGATTGACAGCTTCGGCTTCCCAGCCACACTGACTAATGAGCCACGTGTGCGCTGCACCAGAACAATTGCTTTCTCTCTCTCCTGCATCTCAACATTATTAACTAATTTTATGTTTATAATAATAACGGCTGATGATTAGAAGTCTGGAAAACTTGTATTAAAATTACATAAAAATGTATAAATCCCCAGGAGCCGTAAGGTCCTACAGCAGAAAAAGATTTTTCCCTTAGAAAAAGGACGCTCATGACGTTGGATTCTTCCAAAAACAAAACAAAACAAAAAAAGATTTACCGAGAGTGCACTGTGTTCCAGGCCCAGCTGCAGGAGCTGGGGTCGCAGCGTCACCTGACCCTGTCCCCCAGGGCCAGCTGGGTCCACAGACGTTCCCAACAAGCCCGAGACTCCGGTGAGGTTGGTGCTACAGATCAGGTGGGTGGGAAGTGGGGACGTGCAGTGCTAGGGCCTGTGCTACGCTGTCCGGCGTGGTCAGGAGGGGGCGGAGGGAGTGTCTGAGCAGCGACCCCCGTACAGTGAGGGGAAAGGATTGTGCTCCCAGGGACAGGGTGTGTTTTGGCTCAAGGAGGAGCCGGTGCGAGGTCCCTGAGACGTGGCACACGTGGGCTTGGTGGTCTTACTGCCGACCTCCCATCCAAGGCTAGTGGTTAGGGAGGGAGACGCGGGGGAGGGGTCTGTTCAGCTTCAGGTGAACTCCGTGCCTTCCACGTGCAGCCCTGGACTCAGAGCAGGGCCGCCGGGAGCTGGTGACAGTGACAGTACGCACCCGTGGGTCTACCCCAGACTGCCTGAGATTTTGCAGATAGCCCCTCCGTGTCGGCATTGGAACCAGCCCTGTGAGTGACTCTGGTGCCTGGAAGCCTGAGAAGTCTTTGGTCAGATGATCCCAAGCCTCTCGCCTTCCATTTCTTATTAAAATCAAGCACAGAGAATGCACCGGCCTGAGGCGGCCTCCATGCTGGGTGTCATGGAGGCGGCACAGGGACAACACGGAGGGCATCCAGACTCGTCCTCTCCATCATTCCCCCACTGATCCTCCAACAATGTGTTCTTTGAATCACACACGGCCCAGGGCAGCACGGATGGCGTCCTTGGAGAAACCCCAGCAGGTGCACAGTTCATGCAAAGACCTGTCCGAGGGCCAGAGACGATGGCATCTGTGGCATCGGTTGGCCTGCTTGAATAGCCCAGGGCCTGGATCTTCACCTGTCCTCTCCCAGACTTTCTGTTGTGCTTCCCATATGTGCATCCCATATGGGCGCCGGGTTCTAGTCCCAGACTTTCTGTTGTGTGGTCGGCTCCCTGGTGGTCCGGGGACGTGGTATAAGTTCCTTGAAATTCTTTGCAAAGTGTTGTGTGTACATTCATTTTTCAGAGGAAAAGGTCTGTAGTTTTCATAAAATATTCAGAAGGGCTCATGCCTCCAGGATGGAGAGCCGTTGCGTGCCCCGTGCGGTTCGCCAGCTCTGGCCCGACGTGCAGTGCAAGTTGAAAGTCAACAAGATTGGCTTTCTTGCCCTAGAGCTTCTCCGCTGAAATTCAGACACGGAAAAGAATGAGCTTTGTGGGTGGCATTTTTCTTTGTATGTACAATATACTCTTTTAAGATTTATAACCTCATAAATAGCGATGTTGTGCCTGTCAGTGTTGTTTTGCCTTCAGAGGGTGGGGCTGGCCTTTGTCGATGACAATAGGATTTACACTCTAACTTCAGAAGAAATCTACGCAAACACACGCATGTGTCTAAGTGATTCTGCTCTCTTCTCTGTTTCCTCATTTGCAAAACCCTCCCCTTCCTTGATTTCATTGGCTGCCCCTCTATTCCAGATGTGTTCTCAGTGTGCCAGAGCTGGCACCCTGAAAAAAACCAGGTGCCCTAGACAGCCATGGTGGTCTTGGCTGGAAGAATTTTCTCGTGGTTCCTGAAGTCAGGCTCTGCTGGGAGGAGTTTGCGGGAGATGCTGTGCATTGGCTGTGAACTTCTCCGGCAACCCCCCAGTCTACAGAGCCCCGAACTGCACACATGGCTGCTTTGCCCTTGTGTTAGATTGCTCCAGACTGCTGGGAAGAGAGGCAGGGTCAGGCTACCTCGGGGAGCAGGGGCTTCTTGTGAAAACAGAAGAAAAAAAGCAGAAAGCATCAAGGCTGCCACACATACACGCCGGACCCAGAACCCTCCTGGGTCGTGGTGCAGCTGCAGTGTCGCCCTACCCGCAGCCTCCGGCCAGGGCCAGGCAAGGCAAGGTGTCTGTGCCACATTACCCCACTCTGGTCCACAGCTGTCTACCTGACGTTTTCTTTAACTTTATTTTTCGTTTATTTGGGAGGCAAAGAGAAATAAGATCTTCCGTCTGCTGGTTCACTCCTCAAATGTCCACAGCAGCCCAGCCTGGGGCAGGCCAAAAGCTGGGAGCCAGGACTTCCACCGAGAGCTTCCATGTGGCTGGCAGGGACCCAAGTGCTTGAGCCATCGCCTGCACTGGAGGGAAGCATCGGAAGCCGAGCCAGGACTTGAACCCAGGCAGACCAGTGCGATCTGTGGGCAGAATGAGGAGGTTGCCCGGGTTACCGCAGCAGCCTGCTCCTGCCCATGCTATCTTCACTCTGTTCTCAGCTGCGGAGCCAGAACAGCACAGGTGCCAGGTGACGTCACTGCTCCAGGGCCTGCCCGCCCTCTGCAGTGGTGCACAGGCCCTCTTCCGCCTCCTCCCATGCTGCCCTCGCGCCCTCTCCCTGGGGCACCTGCCCTGGTCACTCCGTTCTGGCTCAGGATGGCCTCTCTCGCTGTCTCTGTTCTGGTCTTTTGCCATGGACCCCTTGCCAGCGTGTTGGTGCCTGGCGACCCGTGAGGAGACAGTAGCCTTCCCTCCAGGAGAACAGCGCAGCCCTCGGGGCCCCAGCTTGGCTCTGGAGTTCGGATCTGAGTGCAGCCCCCAACCTGTCCTCACCACGGTCCTCGGGGCTTTGCGTCTTGTGTTCTTCTCTCCCCTAGAATGTGGATTCCAGGTGATCAGAGGTGCTTGATTTGTTGTGGGTTTCATAAGCTGCTACACCCAGGCCTTGTACAGAACAGTGCTTGATGCATGGTAGGAGATCTAGAGCTGTCTGCGGCAAGCAGTGTGTTTGGGGCTTCTCATGTCCCCTGAGTCAGCCCGAGTCCGGTTTCCATCACAGCCTAGTGTCCTCATGTACCCAGGGAATGCTCGAATATTGACGCTCAACTGCACTAGCGACATAAATTGCCAGCCTCCTAGACAGCTGCTTCATATTTGGATATTTATGCTGCTTTGAAAATCCCTCTGATATCAAGCTGAAATTTTCATGCACTCTACCTCTCTGAAAATTCTCTAAATGTCTTCTTTTTAACTTAGGCAGCATGGAAGAAGTTTAATTCTTCGATCACATGACAAGTCCTCGGGTTTGGGAAGGCAGCTGTTTCTGCTCCCCGCGTCTTCTCTTTCTTGATGAAACGTCCCCAGGTTCTTCAGTTATTTCCCAGGCAATGCTGCTCTCAGAAATCTCACTCTGTTAACCCCCTTTGAATACCTCCTTTTTCAAGTATTCCCCCGAATCAGAGAGAAATGCAATACCGAGTGGCATTTGACTGGTACCAGGGTAGCAGAATTATCTCCTCTACTTTTGAAGTTACTCCACTTTCATGGATGTGATCCATGGTTGAAATTACATTTTTGGAAAATGAAAAAATAAATAAATTGACTTGCGTTGAGGTTTCCATGTGTGAAACTCCGGAGGGTTTGCCATGAGGGCCCTTGCCGAGCCAAACTTTGGACCCGAACTGCGGGAACTCAGATGTTTTCTGCTCTCTTTGTCCTTGGCAGCTTTGGACTTCAGATTTCATGAAGTGTTTCCATTGTCTTCATCCACATCTCCCCTCCCCCTTCTTCTGAGCACCTCTGCTTTCCAGAGCTCTGTGGTTGTTTACATAAAGGGTCCACTCCCTTGTAGCCCTGAGAGGAGGGGAGAGGGCTCACTTTTCCTGGGAATTAGAATCTTTTTTTTTTTAACTTTTATTTAATGAATATAAATTTCCAAAGTACGGCTTATGGATTACAATGGCTTCCCTCCCCATAACGTCCCTCCCACCCGCAACCCTCCCCTTTCCCATTCCCTCTCCCCTTCCATTCACATGAGGATTCATTTTCAATTCTCTTTATATACAGAAGATCAGTTTAGCATACATTAAGTAAAGATTTCAACAGTTTGCTCCCACACAGAAACATAAAGTGAAAAATAATAGATGATTTTTTTAAAATGATGATGAAATCAGATCAGACCTATTGTCATGTTTAATCCCAGTGAGAGTCAAGTTGGGAATTGCTAATTTCTTCTCTTTTTTTTTTTAACAGAAGATCAGTTTAGTATACATTAAGTAAAGATTTCAACAGTTTGCACCCCCATAGAAACACAAAGTGAAATATACTGTTTGAGTACTCGTTATAGCATTAAGCCTCAATGTACAGCACATTAAGAACAGAGATCCTACATGAGGAGTAAGTGCACAGTGACTCCTGTTGTTGACTTTACAAATTGACACTCCTGTTTATGGCATCAGTAATCTCCCTGTGCACCAGTCATGAGTTTACAAGGCTATGGAAGCCCCTTGAGTTCTCTGACTCTTATCTTGTTTAGACAAGGTCATAGTCAAAGTGGAGGTTCTTTCCTCCCTTCAGAGAAAGGTACCTCCTTCTTTGAAGACCTGTTCTTTCCACTGGGATCTCACACACAGAGATCTTTCATTTAGGTGTTTGTTTGTTTGTTTGTTTGTTTTTGCCAGAGTGTCTTGGCTTTCCATGCCTGAAATACTCTCATGGGCTTTTCAGCCAGATCCGAATGCCTTTAGGGCTGATTCTGAGGCCAGAGTGCTGTTTAGGACACCCGCCAGTCTATGAGTCTGCTGAGTATCTCACTTCCCATGTTGGATCACTCTCCCCTTTATTTATTCGATCGGTTAGTATTAGCAGGTACTAGACTTGTTTATGTGCTCCCTTTGACTCTTAGTCCTTTCATTATGATCAATTGTGAACTGAAATTGATCACTTGGACTAGTGAGATGGAGTCCCCTGGTATGTTTCTAACTCTACCATTTGGGGCAAGTCAGCTTGAGCATGTCCCAAATTGTACATCTCTTCCCTCTCTTATCCCCACTCTTATGTTTAACAGGGATCACATTTCAGTTAAATTTCAACACTTAAGAATAACTGTGTGTTAATTACAGAATTAAACCGTCATATTAAGTAGAACAGACAAAAAAACTACTAAGAGGGATAATGTATTAAGTTGTTCATTAACAGTCAGGCTATGCTGATCAAGTCACCGTTTCTCATAGTGTCGATTTCACTTCAAAAGGTTTCCTTTTTGGTGTTCAGTCAGTTGTCACCGATCAGGGAGAACATATGGTATTTGTCCCTTTGGAACTGGCTTATTTCACTCAGCATGATGTGTTCCAGATTCCTCCATTTTGTTGCAAATGACTGGATTTCGTTGTTTCTTACTGCTGTAAAGAATTCTAAAGAGTACATATCCCATAATTTCTTTATCCAGTCTACCGTTGATAGGCATTTAGGTTGGTTCCAGGTCTTGGCTATTGTGAATTGTGCTGCAATAAACATTAGGGTGCAGACCGCTTTTTTGTTTGCCAATTTCATTTCCTTTGGGTAGATTCCAAGGAGTGGGATGGCTGGGTCGAACGGTAGGGTTATATTCAGGTTTCTGAGGAATCTTCAGACTGGCTTGACCAGTTTGCATTCCCACCAACAGTGGGTTAGTGTCCCTTTTTCCCCACATCCTCGCCAGCATCTGTTGTTGGTAGATTTCTGTATGTGAGCCATTCTAACCGGGGTGAGGTGAAACCTCATTGTGGTTTTGATTTGCATTTCCCTGATTACTACTGACCTTGAACATTTTTTCATGTGCCTGTTGGCCATTTGGATTTCCTCTTTTGAAAAATGTCTATTGAGGTCCTTGGCCCATCTCTTAAGTGGGTTGTTGGTTTTGTTTTTGTGGAGTTTCTTGATCTCTTTGTAGATTGTGGTTATTAACCCTTTATCTGTTGCATAGTTTGCAAATATTTTTTCCCATTCTGTCGGTTGTCTCTTCACTCTCCTGACTGTTTCTTTTGCAGTACAGAAACTTCTCAATTTGATGCAATCCCAATAGTTGATTTTGGCTTTGACTGCCTGTGCCTCCCGGGTCTTTTCCAGAAACTCTTTGCCTGTGCCAATATCTTGAAGGGTTTCTCCAATGTTCTCTAATAACTTGATGGTGTCAGGTCATAGATTTAGGTCTTTAATCCATGTTGAGTGGATTTTTGTGTAAGGTATGGGTCTTGCTTCATGCTTCTGCACGTGGAAATCCAGTTTTCCCAGCACCATTTATTGAATACACTGTCCTTACTCCAGGAATTGGTTTTAGATCCTTGATCAAATATAAGTTGGCTGTAGATGTTTGGGTTGATTTCTGGTGTTTCAATTCTGTTCCATTGGTCTATCCATCTGTTTCTGTACCAGTACCATGCTGTTTTGATTACAACTGCCCTGTAGTATGTCCTGAAATCTGGTATTGTGATGCCTCCAGCTGTCGCTCCCCCTCTTCGTGGAGGAACGACACAGGACCCTACGCTGTTCTTTCGTCTGCTCAGCCCTCCCCGGGTTTGCTGCTGGTTCTTCCCGGGTTGGCTACTATCCCTTCCACCTCCGTGGAAGGGCAGTTCCCCCTGGCCGCATTCCCCACTTCCGCAGGGGAGCGGCACACCGCCGGCCGGCTCTCTGGGGGGCTGCACGGGTTCCCTCAGCTAGATGTTCCCCATAGATGTTCCTGGTGCATGCCGTCTCTCTCCTCCTTTATAGTCCTCCTCCGCCAATCCCAACTCGGCTGCCCACACGCCGAGTACGCTGCTCTCCTCCAATCAGGAGCAAGTCCTACAGTTAATTGGTTGAACTGGAGGCAGCTGTGCGGAAGCTGTTTACTTCTCTCCCAGCGCCATATTGTGGGAGAGCAGATGCATAGAATAAGTCTTAATTCCAGTAACAGTCTAGTCCGAGCTGCTCCCCACAGATCCCCCTTTCTTTTTATTTTTTTGGCGTTGATACGCGCCTGTCTTCGGTGTCCCGCAGCACACACTCTGCTCTACTTGCTAGAGTTGCCACAGGCTCTTACAAGTCCTATCCATCAGGCAAACCGAATCCGGGTCCTCTCTTCGCCATGTTGTGAGGAGGTTTTTAGGCGCTGATGCGTGCCTGTGTTCGGTGCCCTGCAGCGCATACTCTGCTCTGCTAGAACTGCCTGCAGGTGTTTACAAAACCTATCAGGCAAACCGAATCCAAGCCTTCTCATTGCCTTATTGTGGGGGAGACTTATTAGTGTTGGTTCGTGCCTATCTTCGGTGACCTGCAGCTCATACTCTGGTCGAGCTTTGCTGGCGCTTACCGCCTTAAATCAGGCAGACCGAATCCAAGCCTCCTAATTGTTGCATTGTGGGGAAGCTTTACTGATGTTAATTCGTGCCTGTCTTCGGTGACCTGCGGCTAGCCGCCCAGGTACTCATCGCCTCACTAATCGGGCAGACCGAATCCAAGCCTTCTAATTGGCATGTTGAGGGGAGGCCTTATTTTTCTCTATTTCTCTATCTCCGGGCATTTCTATTTCTCCCATTTTACTTCTGTCTGCCAACATTCCTATTTCTCTTTTACTTCTAAACTTCTGTTTCTCTTATCCCCGCAGCTTTCCGGCACCTCGCCCCGCCGGCGGGTTCCCGGCTCTGCGCCGCTTCAGCCCGCGCGCCTCTCTCATCTGCGCAGCTTCCCGGCTTTGCGCGGCTCGGCTTTGCGCGCTCCGCGGTCTCCACGCTTAACCCTTTCGCGTCTGAACCACGGCCTACGCCAGTGTTCCCTATCTATTCACGCCCCGTGCTCTCTCTGCACGCGGCGGCTTCCGCGAGTAACACAGCGTAGCTCACGTGTCCGCCACTAGCATTCAATCTAAGTTCCCCGGGCTAGCCTGGCGAATTCAACCCAGCGTACGTCTCCGCCCCACGGTTTGGCTTCCCGTCCTTTGCTCCCCGGGCTAATCAGACGGATCCCAACCTGGCTTGCGTCTCAGCTTCTGGTTTCAACTTTTCGCCCCCTATTCCCGGGCTAACTTGAGAATCCCAAAGTGGCTTTCGTGTCCGCCTTGGCCTGCCCCCCACGGCTTCAATTTCCCTAACATTTTTCTCTACCCGGTATGTTTCCCCAAGCTTTCCTCCAACGATATTCCTCCCTCATTTCTCCTGGCCTCTCCCCACAGTCCGCGTCCGAGTCCGTTTGTTCTAGCTTTCACTTTCGCTTTCGCCCTTAGAGATTTCTCCCAGCTTCCCCCCGTAGTCCGTATACGAGTCTATGCCTAGGCTTTCAATAGCTTCTTCCGGCACCTTTTTCGTCCGGCTTTTCCCTAGGCTGTTTGCTAGTCTCTCTCTCCGGTAATTTCCTGCTTCCTCCCGTTTCTTCCCTCCTAAGTTTCCTATCCGAGTTAGGTTTCCTATCCGAGTCACGGCACCATTATGTCGCTCCCCCTCTTCGTGGAGGAACGACACAGGACCCTGCGCTGTTCTTTCGTCTGCTCGGCCCTCCCCGGGTTTGCTGCTGGTTCTTCCCGGGTTGGCTACTATCCCTTCCACCTCCGTGGAAGGGCAGTTCCCCCGGCCGCATTCCCCACTTCCGCAGGGGAGCGGCACACCGCCGGCCGGCTCTCTGGGGGGCTGCACGGGTTCCCTCAGCTAGATGTTCCCCATAGATGTTCCTGGTGCATGCCGTCTCTCTCCTCCTTTATAGTCCTCCTCCGCCAATCCCAACTCGGCTGCCCACACGCCGAGTACGCTGCTCTCCTCCAATCAGGAGCAAGTCCTACAGTTAATTGGTTGAACTGGAGGCAGCTGTGCGGAAGCTGTTTACTTCTCTCCCAGCGCCATATTGTGGGAGAGCAGATGCATAGAATAAGTCTTAATTCCAGTAACAGTCTAGTCCGAGCTGCTCCCCACATCCAGCTTTGTTTTTGTTGTACAAGATTGCTTTAGCTATTCGAGGTCTCTTGTGCCTCCATATAAATTTCAGCACCATTTTTTCCAGATCTGAGAAGAAGGTCTTCGGCATCTTGATTGGTATTGCATTGAATCTATAAATTGCTTTTGGGAGAATGGACATTTTGATGATATTGATTCTTCCAATCCATGAGCATGGAAGATTTTCCCATTTCTTGGTATCCTCTTCTATTTCCTTCTTTAAGGTTTTGTAATTTTCATCATAGAGATCTTTAACGTCCTTGGTTAAGTTTATTGCAAGGTATTTGATTGTTTTTGTAGCTATTGTGAATGGGATTGATCTTAGAAGTTCTTCCTCAGCCATGGCATTGTCTGTGTATACAAAGGCTGTTGATTTTTGTGCATTGATTTTATACCCTGCTACTTTGCCAAAATCTTCTATGAGTTCCAATAGTCTCTTAGTAGAGTTCTTTGGGTCCCCTAAATAAAGAATCATATCATCTGCAAAGAGGGATAGTTTGAATTCTTCCTTCCCAATTTGTATCCCTTTAATTTCTTTTTCTTGCCTAATAGCTCTGGCTAGAACTTCCAGAACTATATTGAATAGCAGTGGTGAGAGTGGACATCCCTGTCTGGTACCAGATCTCAGTGGAAATGCTTCCAACTTTTCCCCATTCAATAGGATGTTGGCTGTGGGTTTTTCATAGATTGCTTTGATTGTATTGAGGAATGTTCCTTCCAAACCCAGTTTGCTTAGAGTTTTCATCATGAATGGGTGTTGTATTTTATCAAATGCTTTCTCGGCATCTATTGAGATAATCATATGGTTTTTCTTCTGCAGTCTGTTAATGTGGTGTATCACATTGATTGTTTTGTGCACATTAAACCATCCCTGTATACCAGGGATAAATCCCACTTGGTCTGGGTGGATGATCTTTATGATGTGTTGTTGCATTCTATTGGTGACAATTTTATTGAGGATTTTTGCATCTATGTTCATCAGGGATATTGGTCTGTAATTCTCTTTCAATGCTGCATCTTTTTCCGGCTTAGGAATTAACGTGATGCTGGCTTCATAAAAAGAATTTGGGAGGACTCCCTCTTATTCGATTGTTCTGAATAGTTTGAGAAGAATTGGAGTCAGTTCTTCTTTAAATGTCTGGTAGAATTCAGCAGTGAATCCATCTGGTCCTGGGCTTTTTTTTGTTGGGAGGGCCTTTATTACTGTTTCAATTTCTGTCTCAGTTATGGGTCTGTTTAGGTTTTCGATGTCTTCCTGGTTCAATTTAGGTAGGTTGCGTGTGTCCAGGAATCTATCCATTTCTGATAGGTTTCCCTGTTTGCTGGCATACAAGTCCTTGTAGTAATTTCTGATGATTCTTTTTATTTCTGTGGTGTCTGTTGTTACGTTTCCTTTTTCATCTCTGATTTTATAGATTTGGGTCTTTTCTTTTTTTACTTGGGCCAATGGGGTGTCAATTTTGTTCATTTTTTCAAAAAACCAGCTCCTCGTTTGGCTGATTTTTTGTAATTTTTTTTATTCAATTCTGTTGATTTCTTCTCTGATTTTAATTATTTCTCTTCTCCTACTAGATTTGGGTCTGGTTGGCTATAGGTTTTCTAGATCCTTGAGGTGAACTGAAAGCTCATCTACTTGGTGCCTTTCCAATTTCTTGATGTAGGCACCTATTGATATAAACTTTCCTCTTAACACTGCTTTTGCTGTATCCCATAAGTTTTGGTATGTTGTGCTGTTATCCTCATTTACTTCCAGAAAATTTTTGATTTCTCTTTTAATTTCTTCTATGACCCATTGTTGATTCAGGAGCATGTTGTTCAATCTCCATGTGTTTGCGTATGCTCTAGGGATTCCTGAGTTGCTAATTTCCAACTTCATTCCTTTATGGTCTGAGAAGCTGCATGGTATGATTCTAATTCTTTTGAATTTGCTGAGACTTGCTTTATGGCCTAGTATGTGGTCAATCCTAGAGAAGGTTCCATGTACTGCTGAGAAGAATGTAAAATCTTTAGCTGTAGGATTGAAAGTTCTGTATATATCTGTTAGATCCATTTGGGCTATAGTGTCGTTTAAATCTACTGTCTCCTTGTTGAGCTTCTGTCCTGTTGATCTGTCTATTTCTGAGAGTGGATTATTGAAGTCCCCCAGTACTATTGTATTGGGGTCTAAGTCTCCCTTTAAGTCTGTTAACAAATCTTTTAGATAAACCGGTGCCCTGTAGTTAGGTGCATATACATTGATAATTGTTATATCTTCTTGTTGTATTGATCCCTTAATCATTATATAGTGCCCCTCTTTGTCTCTCTTAACAGTTTTTGTGGTAAAGTTTATGTTGTCCGATATTAAGATGGCTACGCCCACTCTTTTTTCATTTCTGTTGGCATGGTATATCTTTTTCCAGCCTTTCACTTTCAGTCTGTATGGATCTTTGTTGGAAAGATGCGTTTCTTGTAAGCAGCAAATAGATGGGTTTTGTTCCTTAATCCAATCAGCCAATCGGTGTCTTTTAACTGGACAGTTCAGGCCATTAACGTTCAATGTGACTAATGAAAAGTGGTAACTTTGCCCTGCCATTTGCCAAAGATAAGTTCTAATATATGCTTTGAATTCCCTGTGATCTTTTGCTGTGAGGTTTCCTTCCTTTACCTTCTTTCATATTGATGACCGTGTTTCTGTGTTTCTGTGTGTAACACATCTTTAAGCATCTTTTGCAGGGCTGGACGAGTGGCAACAAATTCTTTCAATTTCTGTTTGCTATGAAAAGTCTTTATTTCACCTTCATTCACAAATGATAGCTTTGCAGGATATAATATTCTGGGCTGGCAGTTGTTCTCTCTTAGTACCTGGGCTATATCTCGCCATTCCCTCCTAGCTTGTAGGGTTTCTGATGAGAAGTCAGCTGTGAGTCTGATTGGAGATCCTCTAAGAGTAATTTGACGTTTCTCTCTTGCACATTTTAGGATCTTTTCTTTATGTTTCACTGTGGAGAGTTTAATTACAACATGTCATGGTGAGGATCTCTTTTGGTCGTGTTTATTAGGGGTTCTGTGAGCTTCCTGTACTAGGATTTCTCTGTCCTTCTCCAAACGTGGGAAATTTTCTGCTAATATCTCACTAAAAAGGCCTTCTAATCCTTTCTCCCTCTCCATGCCTTCAGGAACTCCTAGAACCCGAATGTTGGGTTTTTTAATAGTATCCTGAAGATTCCTGACAATATGTTTTAGATTTCTAATTTCCTCTTCTTTTCTTCGGTCTGACTGTATCCTTTCCTGTTCTCTGTCTTCTAAGTCCGATATTCTCTCTTCTGCTTCACCCATTCTGTTTGTAAGGCTCTCTATTGTGTTTTTCATTTGATCTATTGAATTCTTCACTTCATTATGATTTCTCGTCACTATCACAGTTTCCTGTTGTACTAGTTGTTTCGTTTCATTTTGATTCCTCCTTAATATTTCATTTTCACGGGAGAGATTTTCTACCTTGTCCATTAAGGATTTCTGTAGTTCAAGAATTTGTTTTTGAGAACTTCTTAATGTTCTTATCAATTTTTTGAGATCTGCTTCTTGCATTTCTTCTATTTCATCATCTTCATAATCTTGAATTGGGGTGTCTTTTTCATTTGGGGGCGTCATGGTGACTTCCTTGTTTTTATTACCTCAGTTTTTGCATTTGTTATTTGGCATATTGGAGATATTTGGTTTCTTCACTGTGGTGCTTTTTCTTGTTATACTATGACTCTAGATTAAGTGGATTGTCTGTTTTTGATGGAGCCTTAGAGGCTTGAGATGGGTGTGGCCTGAGAGGTCTGTTTGGTGTGCCAAAGGTGACACTCCCAGGTTAGGCGTGGTAGATCTCTCTCTCTCTCTTTCTTTTTTTGATTCAAAAGGGAAGTAATTCCACACAGCTGAACGAAGTTGGAGTTAGTTAGCAGGCAAATGATATACCCACAGGAGCCAGAGATCAGAAGCTCTTTCCCAAGGACCACACAGGGAATCTGTTCTGCCCTCAGGGTGGGCTCAAATTCTCCTTCAGTCTCCCACTGGGTTGCCAAAGTTATGGAATTGTAGCGTCTCTGGAGAGTACTCACGTGAATTCTGTGAGTTCTCTCCCCCACCATCTCTTTTTTCACAGTCTCAGTTTAGTAGCACCACAAATTTACTAGGTCCTAATCTCCTGTTCGGGAATTAGAATCTTGACGTCTGCATTGCAAAGCAAGGAGGGACAAGCAGCTGCTGCTCCGTCATCACCGTGCGGGATTCTTGGGCATCTCCTGGATCCACCCCTTCCCAAAGCTTCTCCTCCCGTTTCTCCCAAGAGCTTCCTGCTGTTCTCCCAACAGAGTTCCTTACTGCATTGTATCTGGAGCTGTTCTCTCGCTTGCAACCAAAGAACCCGGAGTGGCACAAACCCCAGCTCGAGAAGTGGATCAGCAACCCTGTGCTCCTCCCAGTCCCTCTCTGTTTTTCACAAGGAGCCTGCAGACCAGAAACCCTGAGTCCCCCCTTCGTCTGCTTTCCTCCGGGTGTGGATCGAATTGATCACTTCTTGTGTCAACTCTCTTCAAACTACGACTTAACTCTCCTTTATCACAAGTTAAGGCTAAAAGAGCAGGAAAGGGAAACTTGAAAATTACTTTTTTATAAATTTAACTGAATTTGTCCTGAGACAAAATTAGATACACACATGCCATCTACACAGGTTGTTAACAGGGGCTGGCACTATGGCATAGTGAGCTAGGCCACCTCCTGCAACACTGGCATTCCATATGGGCGCCGGTTCTAGTCCCAGCTGCTCCTTTTCCAATCCAGCTCTCTGCTATGGCCTGGGAAAGCAGTGGAAGATGGCCCAGGCACTTGGGTCCCTGCACACATGTGAGAGACACAGAAGCTACTGGCTTCAGATTGGCCCAGCTCCGGCCATTGAGGCCATTTGGGGAGTGAATCATTGGATGGAAGACCTCTCTCTGTCTCTCCCTCTCTCTGTCTGTAACTCTGCCTCAAGTAAATAAGTAAAAATCTTTTTTAAAAATATTGTTAACAAAGTAAGAGTAGGCCAAATAAGACAGAAAATGACATAACATGTCCCAGAAAGAGACTTGGTGTCAGATTGGTCAGAAAAACAATTCTAATGAATATGTGTTTTTATTTATGTATTTTGAAAGTTGGAGTCAGAGAGAGAGAGAGAATCTTCCATCTGCTGCTTTACTCCCTAGATAACCACTATGCCAGGCTGAAGGCAGGAGCTTCATGTAGATCTCCCGCATGGATGGCAGGGACCAAGGACTTGGGCCATCTTCTGCTGCTTTTCCCAGGCCACTAGCAAGGAGCTGGATGGAAGAGGAGCAGCCAGGATGCCAACTGGCACCCAAATGGAACACTGGTGACACAGGTGGTGTCTTTACCCGCTACACCACACTGCTGGCCCAAATGAACATGTCTTAAATTCTCACTTTCCTGGTCACAAGAATCAGTCAAACTCTGGATGAATGTTGGGACACACCACATCCCTTTTTGTATTACAGTGGGACATTATTTCCATTTCTGTCTATATTTTTGAGTAGACTTTGTTAATTAGCACTAACGAAACTAATCATTTAACTCTGGATCTGGTGGAGTTAGTGTACAGTTGTGGTAGGTTCTGGGACATGCTGACTTTATCTTAAACTTATATGGCATCTGTTTGATTAGTGGACATCCAGAGGGTGTGCACATTTCTCAAGTTAGATAATTCTTCTGAACTCTGACATGGTGGGAATCATGGCTCAGTGGGAGAAGAATAGATTTAGGAGCCAGATGGGCCTGAATGTGAGTCCGTGCTCCACACTCTGCTGTGTGCCACTTGTGTCAACTCAGGTTCCCTGCCCATGGGAGCCTGTTTGTTCATCAGAAAATGCAGAACAAAACCATCATTGGTTATCCTGTGTGTTACCATGTGTTAGTTCCTAGCCCGTCTCCTCTGTTGCTTGCTCATGGTGCGTGCCATGGTGTTCTGCCTACAATGGCAGGCACCATCTGCTCAGCAGCTCTTTATGGACCGCTGTGTTCCAGGTACTCCCCCGATTCTTGGGGACGTGTCCGGGACATGTCCACGCCTGTCCTGAGTTCTCCACTGCTAGGAGGCAGCAGCTGGAGGATCCTGCCTTCTTTCCGTCCTGTAACCTCACCAGGACAATTATCTGAAACTTGTTCTCTCTAGTTGGATTCCAAGCATCCCAGGAAGACTCTGGTCCGTCCGCCTGAGTGAGGGTTCTACCCTGCTCCTGTCAGCAGAGGCCTTTATGTTGCTTCACTGCACTCCTCCAGTGTGGGTCCGCAGTGTGCCCCGGAGCCCGGCACCACCCATCCAGCAGGACGTAGCTGGAAACCTTGATTCTGTTCCCGAGGTTTTAGCTCAAGGTCATATTCCAAGATGACACCTTCAAGAGGACCTAGGACTGACTTCTTGGAGCCATAAAATCCCCTGGAAAAACTGGCTGGCTGCTTGACTTTGGGGGTTCCTGGAACCTTAAAAGCATCTTGACCACTTCAAGAAAAGAACTCTCTCCAGTCTACAATAGTAGGCAAAGAATGATGGGCAGTCGTTGGACTGGACTCCTAAGCTGAAAAGCTTCTGAGAGTCCAGTCTGAGGTGGTTTACTAGAAATTCCAGCAAAGCAGACTTACAAGATCATTTCCAGTTGGTCGCTGGTCTCAGTGAGTTATGGAGGTCATCAGAGCAGGGCCGCTGCTGTGGCGTAGCCGGGGAAGCCGCCGCCTTCCACGCCAGCATCCCATATGTGCACAGGTTCGAGTTCCGGCTGCTCCACTTCCAATCCAGCTCCCTGCTAAGGGCCTGGGAAAAGCAGCAGAGGATGGCCCAAGCTTGGCCCCTGCCACCCACATGGGAGACCTGGAAGAGGCTCCTGGCTCCTGGCTTTGGGCTGGCCCAGCCCTGGCCCTTGTGGCCATCTAGAGAGTGAATCAGAGGAATGAAGAGCTCTCTCCCTTTCCCTCCCTTTCTCTGTAACTCTGATTTTATATAAATAAATAAATCTTTTTAAAAATCAGAGCAATTGGGGAGACTAGGCCCATTGTGCAAGCAAACTAGTCTTACTGTGACTGCCTGGTAGAAATGGGCGTCTATGTAGGGTAAAAAATGGCTTCCTTGAGAAACTTTGGTGAGCCCGATATCACAGTCTAGTCTTAGTCTTTGCAAGGGTTTGCTACCTGCAAACTGCTCTGTTCACAAAGCCCTACAGGCGAGAGCTCGGCCCGTTAATACGAATCTGGTAGAACAACCTCTACGCCTGCCGTGGTGTGGACCACTCACGGAGTTCACTAAAAGGCTGAGAGCCAACAGCAGATGTGTTCAGGCTACAAGCTGGGAAGACGCAGGCATTCAAGCTCAGATCTGGAACACTTCTCAGTCAACTTCCCTGCAGCCTCAGAAACTGAGCTTATGGTGTGTTCTAGCTGCTGACCTTCCATTTGCTTTGTTTGCTTGGGTTGGATTGGTTCACGGGCCTTGGTGAGGAGCGTGTTCCAGTCTTTTGTTTGTTTTCCCCTGAGCGTCATCTTTGCAGTCTCCCTGGTGTACTGTGTTATCTCAGGAGTTTTAAGCACATGTTTGTGATCATTGGTGGTAATCCAGATGACTTCACTACAATTAGAGCGACAAAACTCAAACAACTAGCATAAGTGATAATTCTGTAATGAGGCTGGCATTGTAAATGACGAGTTCCAGGCTGAGACAAAGACGGAGGAGCCAAGATAGTGAACAGAAGTGGCGTTTGTGCCCAAGTTTGGATCAGTGTCTCAAAAATAAGATGACCATAAAAGGGGGGAATTGCACTTTAAAAAGTTTATTGAGTGACTGGTAGATGGAGATAGCGCCACAACCCTGTGTTGTTATGTAAGCCAGTTGAAGCGCCGTGTAAGCAGTGGAATGAAGCTCAGCTGAGCCAATCAGAAGCAGCCAAGTAATCTCTCAGGAGGAACTCCACGCCCGGTCACAGCCACACAGCCAGACAAGGCCGATGTCAAGTGCCTGCTCCCTGCTCCTGTGGCAGGGCGGAGCTCCCCGAACCTCCCTGCTTCTGAATGCGGCCCACATCCTAAGTTGTTGTTGGTGCAAAGACGCTCTTAAATTTAATGGGCCTGAAGCTTTGCTTTTAGGAGCTCTAACTGCGACTCAAGTGCAGAGAAAGGAAGGCGAGGGTAGGACTTAGAGAAGTGACCGAAGGGCTGGAATATCACCCGGCCTCTGGGAAGAATTCAACTACGATTCGATTCAGTGTGGAAGAGGGAGGGAGGGCGTGTCAGGTGCACAGTGTGGCTCCTGTGTCGCTGTAAGAGGACAGGGAAAGCCAGGGGCTGCCAGTGGGCCCTGCTGGGACAGTGAGGGAGACGGGATGGACTGAGTGCACAGCAGGTAAGATGCGCTTGGGAAGCCTGCCTCCCCCACCAGTGCCTGGCTTCAGTTCCAGCTAATTTACATCCTGGGAAGCGTAGATGACAGCTCAGCTATTTGGATCCTGCCGTCCACGTGGGTTGAGTTTCTGACCCCCGACTTCAGCCTGGACCAACCCCAGCTGTTGGGGGCATTGAAGGAGTGGATCTTAGCAGTTGCGGTGGTGAAAAAATCTCATCGCAGAAATGGTATATGGAAAGTTAGTAGTGGGGCCTGGAGAGAAGGCCCTGAAATTGCAGAATATATAGAAATGACTGGTTTTAGGAACAGATTGAATACATGAGCTGTTTGATTTCAGCAAGGAGAAGTTCAACAATAACGTCAAGATTTCTATAATGATAGTAGCACTGTTAGTACTAATTGCACTATTAGCAGCAGGTACAATAATTTTGGGGAGAGGCCAGCACTGTGGTGTAGTGGCTAAAGCTACCACCTGCAGTGCTGGGCATCCCATATGGGTGCGGGTTCATGTCCCAGCTGCTCTACTTCCGATCCAGCTCCCTGCTATGGCCTGGAAGGCAGTGGAAGATGGCCCAAGTCTTTGGGCCCCTGCACCCACGTGGGAGACCTGGAGGAAGCTTCTGGCATCTGGCTTTGGATCGGCGCAGCTCCGACCATTTTGGCCAATTGGGGAATGAATCAGCGTATGGAAGACCTCTCTCTCTGCCTCTCTTCTCTCTGTGTAATTCTGACTTTCAAGTAAATAAATAAATCTTTAAAAAATAATAATAATAACTTGGGGGAAAGTCCGGAAGTTTAATTTTAGGAAGCCAGCATCTTGTTGGTGATGTTGTTTAGCAGAGATGTTTAGTCTTCACTAAACAGGAAGCCCCAGACGAGGTACTCCATCCATGCTAAGACGGCTACGGCCCTTGCCTTTGGCTACTTGCTTTCAAGTAAGAGATGACAAGAAAATACACAAATGTGATATGAAGCCGCCAGCGTCCTGTAGTATTTTGTAACTGAAATGAGCGAGTCTACACCAGCATCATTAGAGCATGTTCCTGATCGCCACAGGGCAGGGACATTTGTTTTCATCCATTGCCATGGCAACCAAACGTGGCATTTCCCCCACAAGCAGGAGCGCTTTGAGGCGGTCTCTGGCTCCAGCAGCTTCTTCTATTACCTGTTACGTTTCACACCGGAGCCCCCAGAGTGTCAGCTTCTCCAGAAAAGACGGCTTGGGTCTGTGACGCCCGTGATTCCTGGAGCTGAACGCTCTGTGTGCATTGTCTGTCTCTCTGTGTTCTTGGAACAGCCGCTGCCAAGCCGGTGTCCAAGTGAGAGCCACTAGGATTAGTTTGCACAGGGGACCTTTTATTCATCCGTTCATTGGCCAGATGCTTGCTGAGCACCTACCTCCTTCCAGTCGCTGGGCTGGCTTCTAGAGAGGCAGCCCCCGGCCCTTACAGACGGTGCAGAGCTGTGGGGAGCCACACTGCCGTCCCGTGTGGTGCGCATCATTGTGAGGACAGGAGCTCCAGGAATATGCATCAGGGGACTCTCGCCTGCTTACGAAGATCTCACTGACGCTCACATGACCTCTGTGTGGTGCCATTAGCTCAGGGAAAGGGGGCCATGTCTGCAAGCCTGTGAGAGGAAGCTGATGGAAGGAAATGGAATTAAAAAAAGTCCGTGCATTTGAATTGAGGTATTGGAAGCAGAGAGTGGGGACAGCTGAGCCAAAAGGCTATGGAGCCAGGCTTAGATTTTCGGTCTGGTGGGTGCTGATAGCTGCTCTCCATACCCTTCCCCAAAGACTCTGAAGCTTGCAAAGAATCCAGATTCAACTGCCACTACCAGGTGTCCTCAAAGCCAGAAAGAAGTGATTTCTTCATTGCAGGATGACAGGGTGGTCCTACCACACGAGGCTGTGTTGACAATGCGGTTCTGAGCATTGCTAATTCTGGGAAGCTGGGGCTCTCCGTAGCTGTGTGCTGCACCTCACCGAGAAGTGAATTCCAGTGAGCATTACGGGAATTCAGAGAGGAAACTTCTGGGCGTTTCTTGGGTTGATTATTGGAAACAACTCACTGCCAACGTTCACTGTATTAATGACTATTTCAGGATTGAAGTTCAAGTTTGTATTTTTTTCTCTCTGCGAACATTATTCTCATTTTTTGGAGTGGTCTCTGAAAACTGACTATGAGGTACATATCAGGAAGAGAACCGTAGTCAGCCATTCTGGCATCTTTCCTGTTGAGAAAGTGTTGCATTTGTAATATTAATCTGGTAATTTTCACAAGCAGTAGGGTTTTTTTAATCTTACCAGTGTAGGTAAAAAGTGCATGCACCACCTAGATTTGTTCTATGCGTGATCATAGCAAGTGATTAAAACCTAATTCATGATGAGTGTGCATTTGTAAGAGCAGCACTTACATCCAAGCTTGCTCCTTTGTTTTTTTCCTTACTGGAAGTGAATAAATCTCATACTGCAAGTTCTCCAGGCAGCTGTGGGAAAGGCAGGAAAGTTCAGCCATTAATCACATTGTGATCCTAGACATAGCAGAAAGAGAATTGAAACAAGACTCAGTGGGCCAAAAATAAATCCGTATTGGAAAGTGTAGATTGGCTTAGGCAGATGTGAGGTTGAGTGGATAGTTTTTCTGAGCTGGATCCTAACCTAAAATAGATAATAGAAGTTTAAAAAGAGAGGGGGGAGAAGGGGAGGGGGGAGGGAAGGAGGGGGAGGAGGGAGGGAGGGGGAGGGGGGAACTTTGTACATTTCCTTTTTGGGATCACTAATTGGAAATTAAAAGAATATGCATCATATTATAAGCATGTTTCCAAAAATTCATGCATCTGGGAATTTAAGGTGATCTTTCATCATGGTATTATTAGATGCTATAAGGATGAAGTAAAGGCAAAAACATACTCCCTGGGAATATGTACACTATCAAATAAGGTGACAGCTATGACCTGAGGTTATTAGGATAGTAAACCGTCCTAGGTGGGTTCTTCCAAGATCTTCATCGCTGATCAGCTGGAGGACTTTTATCTTTAAAGCATCTTTTGTTGGCAAGAAAGCATTTCTGGTTGCAGCTTTGGGCTACGTTATAAGCACCATAAATGCAGAAGAAGGGCTCCATGGAATCCGGGCTGGCAGCAAGTAGATTTCCTTTGAATTCCTGAGAGTTGCCCCCTGGAGGAACTGTGCACGGAGACCACACCAGGGGTCCCTCAGACGTGTGAAGTCACGGGTCATCTTTCCAGTTCCCTTTGCCTTTCTCTCAGCCCTGCCCCAGAGCGCTGGCTCGCTCCCCAGGAGCGTGTCCCTGCCACAGCCCTTCTGTGAGACTGCATAGCTTCCACGCTGGCCTCTCTCAGCAGCCGCACCCAGAGGGGAGGCGCCACAGCCCTCCTCTCCTCTCCGCCACTCTGTTCTTCACAGGGCTCCTGGGGCTGCTTGTTCTCGGGCAGTCTGCACGGCGCCTTTTCCTGCCCCAACCCTCTCTGCTTCTCTCCACCACCTCCCTCTCCTCCAGCACCGAGTCCTCCAACGTAGATGGGTTCCATTGTGCATTCCTGTGCTGTTTTAGCAAATACATTTCAAGGGACTGACAGCGTCACTTCTGTCCTTGGAAAAACCACTCTTGTACAGTCCAAAAAGACACTGGGGTGGGTCAGGCAGGCGACCCGCAGGATTGGCTGTTGGTGCAGAGCCCCTAGTGGGAGAGGAGGTTGGCTCTGGGGGTGGCTGTGGAGTGAAATAAACAGGTTTCCCAGCGCGCTTCCCCCATGCCTACCCAAACGCAGACTTTGAGGAACTTCACTAACTCTCACCTTCAAATCTCTGCTTGTGTGTGACGCGCAGCTCTGGCCGTGTCATGCATAGCAGGTGCGTCCTTCTCCAGCTTGCTCTGGACTCAGATTCTTTATCTGCAAAGTGAGTCTCATGGATAGGGTTCATTTGAGCCTCCATGAGATGTGCTGTTCAGAGCTACCTGCAGGGCTGGCCGACAGTAAGAGCTTCTGTTAGTCATTACACTGCCGAATCCTCCTCCTCCTCCTCCTCCATCTTTGTTTTTTTTTTTTTAATATTTATTTATGTATCTGAAAGACAGAGTTACAATAAAAGAGGGAGAGATCTTCCACCTGCTGGTTCAGTCCCCAAATGGCTGTAATAACCAGGGCTGTGCCAGGCTGAAGCCAGGAACCAGGAGCTTCATCCGGGTCTCCCAGGTGGGAGCAGGGGCCCACGCACTTGGGCCATATGCCACTGCTTTGCCAGGTACATTAGCAGGGAGCTGGATCAGAAGTGGAGCAGGCAGGACTTGAACCAGGGCCCATAGGGGGATGCTGGTGCTGCAGACGCAGGCTTAACTCGCTAAGCCATGGTGCCAGCCCCAAGTCTTTCCTTTTTAGTGCACAGTTCTAGGCCGGCAACTTTTTCTGTGTCTGTTTGCTCTATGTAAGCAGCTTGAGAGTGTGGCCCCTGCTCTAGTGGGTAGCACACCGCTCACTCAGAACCTGGCATCAGAATGCCACTGCCACACTGGTGTGAGAAGGTGAAGTCTGATGCTTTGTGTTACAAATTAAATTAAATGGATTTATGGGATAAACCGTTTTGATTTCTGCTCACCAGATAATGACAGATTACAACACCCTAAATGAATAATACTTTATCTAATGAGCATCTTTCCAAGTGTTCTAAGTCTTTTTAAAATAACGATCTTAGCATAGTTCTGAGCTATGCCTTGGGCAATTTGTTTCTTTATTTTCATTTTTTATTGGAAATGCAGAGAGAGAGAGAGAGAGAGGCAGACAAAGAAAGATCTTAGAACTGCTTCCCACATGCCTGCAACGGCTGGGCTGGGCCAAGCTGAAACCAGGAGAGTGGAATCCATCCATGTCTCCCATGTGGGACAAGGTTTCAAGTCCTTGAGCCGTCACCTCCTGTCTTCCAGAGTACACATGAGCCAGAAGCTGGATCCAGAGCAGAGGCAGGGCGTGAGCCCAGGTACCTGTGTATGGGATGCAAGTGTCCCAAGCAGCATCTTAACTGCTGTGCCACAACCTGTCCCTTCCCTGGGGAGCTCTGAGAGCTGCAAGGGTGATAGGGTCGGGGCAGCTTTGTGTTGAGGTAGGAGCTTCCAAATGGGCTCTTCCTACTGGCAGCTCACTTTCTCCCCATGAAACAAACATCGGCAGAGCACAGAGGCACGCACCCAGTAGTGGGGGCCCAAGGGTCCCAGCTGGGTTTATTACAGGTTCTTGTCTTGGTATGAGACATAAATTTAGGGGCCGGCATTGTGGCATAGCAGGTTAAGCCTCCACCTGCATTGCCAGCATCCCAAATGGATACGGGTTCGAGTCCCGGCTGCTCCACTTTTGATCCATCTCCCTGCTAATGGTCTGGGAAAAGCAATGGAAGATGGCCCAAGTGCTTGAGACCTGGCACTCATGAGGGAAGATCTGGAAGAAGTTCCTGGCTCCTGGCTTCAGCCTGGCCCAGCCCTAGTCACTGAGGCCATTTGAGGAGTGAATCAGCATTCAGAAGATTCTGTCTCTGTAATTCTGCCTTTCAAATAAATAAAAAATAAATTCTAAAAAAAGCTGAAAATAATGCAGAAACATAGATAACTTACAAGAATGGGAGCATGATTAAAGAGATTGAAGCGATAGTGCACACCCATGGGCGAATGGGCAACCTCATGGAGAGAATCATGCCCCACTCCTGATTGTTCTCCCCTTTATCAGGTAGGGGGCGGTGCCCTAATTAAATACACAAATGAAGTGGAGTATGGATGGGGACCAGAGTGCCTGAGGATCTCTGGGAAGGCTCCTTGGCATCTCCACTTGTTCATCATGGCATCTTCAGCACGTTGGAGGAGGCACAGGTGCATCCTGGGAAGGTGGGTATGTCTGATTGGCACGGACCGGGGTGGAGTTTCTATCTGTGCAGGGCTAAGGCCCAGAGACTGGTGGAAACCTCTTAGCTCCCTTTTCTTCACCAACTCCCTGCATGATCCGTATCAGCTCCATCTTATCAGTGGAGAAGCTGCCTTGCAAGCATGTTCAAGCACTGAGGCCCTGACACGTCTCGGGGGTCATTTTGTGGCGGGATTTTATGCTGGATTCTATAGAAATGCTACAGCTTTTTTGTTGCAGCCTTTTCTCTCTGCAAAGGGAAGGAAGTTTATCAAGCAAGAGAGAACTCTGTTGACAGCCAGGAGGGGTCCTGAAGGGGTTCCCAAAGGAAGAGGCTATGCTTGGGTTTTATGTACTTTAAATGGGGGGCTTCCCCTGCATGGTGGCTGTGTATGATGACAAGGTGCAAATCTTCAGTCCTTGATTTGGGTCATGCAAGAGCAGCTGTAGCTATATAGGCGCAGATATGCTAATGAGGTGAAAACTGAAGTGCTCCAAGGAGCCACTCAGAGATCAAAGCCAAGTAGCTCATTTGCATGAGGAAGTTGACGAGTGCTCAGCAGGTACCTGGGGACCTCTGGCTATTGTAACCCCATCTGAGGACTGTGGGCCCCTTCCTCGGGGCCACCTTGGCCCTGTCTGCCTGCATGAACAGTGTGTCTGCTCCCGTCTCTTAGCAACTTCAGAACACTGACGGACTTCCTCTTTGTGGCACTTTTGCATTTTTATTACTTTCAAATTTTTTATTTTATTTATTTGAGAGATATGGAGAGATCTGCTAGGGCACTCCCCAAATGCTCACAATAACTAGGGCTGGACCAGGTCTCACACATGGATGGCACCCAAGTGCCTGCCTGCACCATCTCCTGTTGGCTCCTACGGTGCACATTAGCAGGAAGCTGGAGTCCTGAGCTGGACTTGGGTATCAGACCCCGGTTCTGATATAGGACGTAGGCACCTTAATCACTAGGCCTGATCTGTATTCTGTTTTATTTTTTAAACCTTAGATATTGAGCCGTAAGAAAGGAGATCTTGACATGTTTGAAAACACGGATGGCCCTCCAGAACAGTGTTCTCTTTGAGATACCGCCAAACTGAGAATGACGGGTGCAGTAGGATCTCGCATGCGGAGCCTAAACATGTCCAGGTAGAAAGAGTAGGATGTCGGTTGTCAGGCCCTGGGGAGTGCAGGGAGAATGGGAGACGCTGGTTAAAGTTGCACACTCCCAGTTACGCAGTGAGCAGGTGCTGGGCAGCGTGGGCACAGCATGGTGACTGCAGTTAACCTTTTCTGTCCTATACCCGACATTTCCTAACACAGTAGCTCTTCAATGTTCTCGGCGCACACGCGCACACACACACACACACACACGCATGTGAGATCCTGCTCTGTAAGGTGATGGAAGTGTTGATTGCAACAGTCATTACCCAAAATAGACATGCATGAAATCATCTTGTTCTACGTCTTAAATTTATACAAAAGCTTCTTTAGATTAGAAAACAAATCTTAACAGATTTTCAGAACTAATAGACCCCTGCAGCAGAGCATTCGAGCTGTAGAAGGTTTGCTTCCCCCTCATCCTGATCTGGGGGTGAACATGACAGGCTCCATGTGTACAACACAGCACCGCTTAGCCGACGGGTGTGGGCTCAGTAAGGAAGAAACATTGTCACAGCGTCTTCTTGGCACTGTTGAGGCCACAGTCACCGTGTGAGTGTTCAGCCTTGTCTCTGTATCTCTTCCCATACCCCTGAGCAGTGTATCACTTTGTTTTATTCTCATTTTCTCAATTTGTAACTTAATTCTTTTTTCTTTTCCTTACCTGTTGGTAACAATGTTCCTTGATAAAGTTTTGTTGTTATCAAATTGTCCTGGGATGGGAATTTGGATGAATAATTAGGTTGCTGATAGAGATGCTGCTGGCCCGGCTTCTGATTCCAGCTCCTGCTAATTCACACCCTGATGGCCCGTGTATTTGGTCCCCTGCCTCCCATGTCGGAGACCTGGACAGATTCCCCGACTCCTGGCTTCAGCTTGCTCCAAACCCAGATGTTGGGGCATCTCTTGCTCTCTCTCTCTCTCTGCCTCTCAGATTAAAAAAAAAATCGCCAGCACCCCCAAAATTATAATACTAACTAA
The DNA here is from genome assembly GCF_964237555.1 of Oryctolagus cuniculus. Classification (NCBI taxonomy): domain Eukaryota; kingdom Metazoa; phylum Chordata; class Mammalia; order Lagomorpha; family Leporidae; genus Oryctolagus; species Oryctolagus cuniculus. Next base: position 126,819,156 of record NC_091440.1, on the reverse strand, counting down.
AACAAGAAAAAAAATTACTGTCATCTTATTCATATATCTAATGCATGAAATACTCCGTTTTCTTAGCATATAGGATTTTATTTTTAATTAATTTATTTTTTAAATTTATGTTTTAAGGAATACAAATTTCATAAGTACAACTTTAGGAATATGGTGATTCTTCCCACCATACCGGCCCTCCCACCCACACTTCCACCATCCTCCTCTTCCCTCTCCCATTCCCGGTTCCATTCTCCATTAAGATTCATTTCAATTAACTTTGTATACAGAAGATCAAATCTATACTAAGTAAAGATTTCAACAAATCCTCCACCTTGCGGCGCCGGCACACCGGGTTCTAGTCCCGGTTGGGGCACCGGATTCTGTCCCGGTTGCCCCTCTTCCAGGCCAGCTCTCTGCTATGGCCAGGGAGTGCAGTGGAGGATGGCCCAGGTGCTTGGGCCCTGCACCCCATGGGAGACCAGGAAAAGCACCTGGCTCCTGGCTCCTGCCAGGATCAGCGCGGTGCGCCGGCTGCAGCGGCGGCCATTGGAGGGTGAACCAGCGGCAAAGGAAGACCTTTCTCTCTCTGTCTCTCTCTCTCACTGTCCACTCTGCCTGTCAAAAAAAAAAAAAAAAAAAAAAAAAAAAAAAAAAAAAGATTTCAACAATTTGCACACACACACAGACATACAAACTGAGAGCTAGTTTTACAGTTAACTCTCACAGTACAACTCTTTGGGGACAGAGGTCCTGCATGGGGAGTTAGTGCACAGTGACTCCTGTTGTTAATTTAGCAATTAACACTCTTATGTGTGATGTCAGTGACCACCCGAGACTCTTGACATGAGCTGCCTAGGCTATGGAAGCCTTTTGAGTCCACAAACTCTGCTGGTAGGATATAGCATTTTAAAATAGGAAGTGAACTTACATGATTTCTCAATTATAATGCAGTTTTTTGAAGTAACACTAAGGTTTTAGGGATGACTCATTTTAATTTGGTAAAGAGGTTTTTTTTTTTTCATTTCTCAGGAGAAGTTGGCAAAGCCTTGGGAATGGGCAAGAGAGGTGGTGACGGGCCCTTTAGAGCCGCACTGGGGTTGACCAGAAGGATGCCGGGATAATCCCATTCTGTGGAGTGTGCATCGTGCCTGGTCTTTAACAAGGCCGTTTTATAAATCCGTAGTGACAGTTTCACTCTTTGTATTGCACAGTACAACGACTAATGCTCAAAACAGAACACAAACTAGAAGATGGGAAGATACAAAAGACCAAGCTGATCATGATGCAAATGTTTCTTACCCATAGCAGAATGAAAGACTTCTGTTCCTGGTGTTTGGGAAAAAAAATGTTGTCCCATGGAGAATATAAATGTCTGGAAATCAGCTTCATGTTTGAACCAGTTTTAACACTTTATTGGATTTTCCTCATTCATCAGTTAAGTAAAATATTTGATAGGCATTTGTTTTGTCTTTGCACCGGAATTATTTTGTCATTGTGAAAATTGTTTTTAGTGTAGCTTTATTCTGGAAGATCTTTAAAATTTATTAATGCTTTTCCTATCATGTAGGAAATAGAATACAGTGGATTTTAATGTAGTAACTTTATTTGATTTTGAAGAGTTTTGCAGTGTGTTAGGGTTTTCATGAAACAGCTCAGTGTACAGCCAGTCACCCCCTGGGAGGGGGCGACCCTAACCGGTAAGCACACAGGATTTCAGACTGGAGTGTTCCTGCTCCGCCTGTTCTGAGCTCTGTGCTTCTGGGTTACTTAATCCCTTTGTGTTTCGTTTCATGTTTAGTATAAGTCTGATGTGGAAATTAATTCTAAAAAATACGTGCACTTGAGACAGTGACCCTCTGCTGTGTTTTGAATTAAGTTATTCTCAAAAGCAGTAGAGTCTTCAGAAGCATCCGAGAGGCCCATAGATGTGGAACGCTCGGTGTGGTTGCAGAGAGAGCAAATCGTAAAATGGTGTGCGCAGCCTCGCCCGACCAGGGCTGGGGGAGCGTGTGTGCCTGAATTAGACTCCGGGGCCTGGGGTGGGGTCAGGCAGTCACTGGGGTTCTTCACTGAGGCCAGATTCCGGCTCTCCCCCGTGACAGCTCTGCAGTGTGTCACCTCAGCTAGTCTGATTTCCGAGCATTCTCCGTGTGTATTCCTGGGTAGGCTGGGTCCCAGGGGACACTTGCCAGGATTCTGAAGGTTAGAAGACAGAGGAGAGACAGCGGCTGTTCTGTAAATGACACACCTTGCTGCTGACTCTCCCTGCTGGAGACATTGGGGTGATGCTCTACCTGTCCCCCAGTCTCCCTCGTGACAGATACTCTGGCCTCTGCCAAGTACCCTCTTCCCACATCATCCCGCGGAAAAGATGCAGGTGTTACTCTGTCTTCATGCGGTTGCAACTTCTTTGTAAGCAGAGCTGATTTTGCCTTGTTAAATCATGAAGATCCAGTGCCAGGCACAAGTGCACAGCCCTGCAGACACTGCTAACCCAGCCCTCTTAATTGCCTGAATCAGTCCCCTGTAGCAAATCCCTTCCTCTGTATGTATATGTGTATGCATATGTGTATGAACACACACACACGGACTTGCAGAAATTCATCGAACATGGAATTAAAAGATACTTTTATTTTGGTCTAAATTTTTTTTAGATGTACGTATGGTGTTTTCATAATATGCATTTCCATGAACTCTTTGAAGACTACTCATATACATAGCTTTCAATTTTCTGAACAAGAATAAACTTCCCTTTTAATTCCATGTTCTTTGACATTTCTGAAGTATAGGGATGTGTGTGTGTGTGCATTTCCTGGTGATTCTCTTTTCCTGTTGAATCGTGAAAGATACAGAATTTGGTATCAGGAGTGGGGAAACTAGGAAGACCTTGTTCAATTACTTATCAATGCACGGCTCCGCCTGTATCACCTAAGAATGTATTGTGAGCATCTTGTTCCCTGTGAGTCAGTCGTGCGTTCCCAATGGCTACATATGCCCTTGTGTTCTCTTCCAAACTGAACAGAGTGCCTGTTCCGAGCAGCTTGCTGCCAGTGACAGGATCATAGCCAACATTTCTCTCCATAGCCTCTCTCTGCATGCTTTTCTGATAGTAGTCCCGGGACATTCTCCCAGAAGAAGTTTTTAACCAATTTACAGGCACAGTTAATTTTTAATTCTTTATCAGAAGAGTTGTTGGAGTTTACTCTGCTCCCAGGTGTGTGTAAGGATGTATCCTTCAGAGCTCCCTGGATCTGTTACATCACTGCAGTCCCGAGTGGGCGTCAGTGACTTACTCTGGGGGCTCAATGAGACGGAGTGTTGCTTTTAGAGATTTCTAATAACCAGTGTTACACTATGAAGTCTTCAGACCAGTTCTCCATGTCACATTTTTAGATGCTTTGCCTTGATGACTAAAGCCAGGACCTTGGCTCCACCTCTGGGCTCCTGCCCAGGTCCAGGCAGCCCTGTGGGGACATCTCTGACCTCTGCAGGCTGCACTGCCAAGGGGGTTTTCCGGAAGCAGCTCGCCTGAATGCTGCTGATACTAAGTGCTGAAGCAATGGGCGATCTGTAGCAGGACGTCCCTGCTGACGCTGGGAGCACGCACTGCTGAGAGCCTGAATTCAAGCCCCCAGCACCCACTCTGAGCGATCCGCGCGCATTAAGTATCTGCCGGAGGACGCAGAGAAGGACGCGGAGAAGATTTGGAGAGCTCCTTCCAGATGGTAGGGCTCATGCCACTGTTTATTTTTCTTCCTGTTTCAAGGAATGTTCCCACAGAACAGACTTGGCGGTGATGAGGGGACCCAGTAGGAAGCAATCCATTTTGATTACGCATTCTAAACACCCATGAGAGTCTTTTCCCCCTCGTGTTCTCTCCCCCCTGGAAAAACGTGATTATGAAAGTCACTCCTCTGCAGGCATGGCCTTGACCCATGACCTGTGACCCATGGCCTTCCACCTTCAAGTCTGCTTCCCTGGTTCTCGGTTCAGAACCTGTGTCTCCTTTCTGTCCATGTCCACTTGCTGGGAGTTTCATTTGGGCAATAGCAGTGTTTCCATGGATGGTTTCAGTGAATGAGCTGCTAGTCTCAGTGGGAATGTTAGATCGAGGGACTTGAGAGGATTTTACCTGGCTTGAAGATCAGAGAGAATCCTGGAGCTGGTAGCCTGCACACTAATTAGAATAGTGCATTGATGACAGAGTGGCGTTCAGATAACTTCATTTCAGAAATGTGAGACAGAGGGGGTTTTTGCAAGTGAGATTTATGTAAAAGACTTGGGAAGTGTCCCACTTCTAGGATTTTGGATGTGTGGCTGCTAATTAGTCAGATAAATATCAGGGCAGATCACTGTGTGGATGGGTTTCCGTGCTGGCAGTCACAGAAGCCAAAGTGCCTCTTCATATTAACAAGAAAAGTGCCTTTGTCCTTTGGAGTTTTGGGTTTCCCTAAAAATGTCTACTGCCTTATCGAAACTATCCATCCATAAATGAAGTGCTGGTCACCCCCAACAGCTTTCCTACTGAGCCGTGCCTTTATTGTCTGTCGGCAATATAGATCATTTTTAAGAGAAAATTTGGTTCATAAAAATCAAGGGGGCCTGTCTTCCTCGGACGTGCCGTGCCAGGCAGCACACAGTCAGCTCTGAGATGAGGCGGCTTGTCTGTCCCAGGTCTTGGTGTCTCGTAGGAGATGAGCATTGAACCCTTTGGGATTCAGATCTAGGAACATTTTAAAAGCGAGACGTGGGCTGGAAGATGGGAATGATTTGAGACAAAGAGAGCTGGAGGTTTTTCTGCCTGGAGGTTAACTGACCATCAGTCATAGGGAAGGCACTTTTGGAGTGTCTAGGGTACACTGCTTGCCTCAGACCCCTAGTTCTGCTAGACACGTGGAGGTCATTCTCGTTCAGCTCTGTCATTTTATAGGTAAGGAAAGGGCACTTTGGCCCTTTGTCTTCTAACCCAAGAAGCTGAGCATAGCCTAGGGTCTCCTAGGTGGCCTGGGAAGACACAGTCTACAAGGGATCTTCCAAATGTCCATGGAAAATGTGGATTATGCAAAAACCATCCATGGATTTCCAAAACAAACAGAAACGATCAGTAGCAAAATCAACCTGGCTTGTACATCCCATTCCCCACTTGCACTTTTTCATGCTCTCATGGCGTGGCGAGCTGGAGGATCCTGGGAGAGGGCAGCCTCCAGCTGAGTGTCCCCTGGCGAGCCTTCCGCTGGCCGGTAGAACAGTGCAGCAACAGTTCCCCGCCGGAGACCTGGGCCACTGCTCTGCCGGAGCTCACCAACTCAGGGCGGCTCAGCAGACTCGTTTCTTCAGAACGTGTGGGCACTGGCGTCCAGATCTGAGGGCAGTGGTGTGGCCTCGTGGTTTAACTAGAAAGATGTATTCTATTGCGGCACCATCAACCGCTGCCCTGGCGCCATACATGCGATGGTGCCGAGTGAACGCATGAGCGTGGTTTTAGAAGCGTGAGCCTTTGTGGGGCAGAGAAGTCCACAGACAGGGAGCAAAACTGTTTTCCTCACCTGCAGACCAGGGTTCCCTCACCTCTCGGTCTCCAGAGCTTTTTGGAATATGTACCTCTGCACTGCTCTTTTAGCCTGCACCTCATATTTTTAGCATGCATCTCTGTTGTGTGTCTGTTTTTCTATTCATGAAATGCATATAATCTCCTAATATGTAATGTGCCTAGGAAATAGAAATTTAAAATACTGACAGTGTGCTGGGTTCAGTGTTCCCCTCTGCTCCTGACTCGAGCTTCCTGCCCACACACACCCTATCGGATAGTGGTGATGATTCAAGTAAGTGGGCTCCTGCCGACTACTTGGGAGACCTGGGGTGAGTTCTCAGCTCTGTTTGGCTCTCTCCAGGAGCAGTTGCAAGCATTTGAGGGGCGAATGATCAAATGCAAGCTCACATTCTAATTCTGACTCTGCCTCTGTGTTTCAAATTCTCTCTCTCTCTCTGCCTCCCTCCCTCCCCCTCCCCCTCCTTTCCCCTCCCTTTTGTCTCCTCTTTTCCCCTCTCCCCTCCCCTTTCCCCATTCCCTCATCCCTCCCCTTTGCCTCCTCTTTCTCTTCCCCTCCTCCCTCCCTCTCTCCCATGTTAGAGTTCCTGACTCAAGTTCTGGCTACTTCACTTGTGACCCAGCTTCCTGCTAATGCACTCTGGAGGCAGGAGATAATGACTCAGCTACTTGAATCTCTGCCACCAGGTGGGAGATGAATTCCTGGCTCCTGGCCCAGTACGAACTGTTGTGGGCATTTGTGGAGTGAACCCAGGTTTGGAAGACCTCTCTTTGTGTATCTCCCTTTCTCTTTGTGTCATTCTTCCTTTCAAATAGATAAATAGGTGATAGATAGATAGAGAGGTCCACCAATTTCTTCCTGCACAAAATGAGATGAATAAAATCCACACTAAAAAATGATTTCTAGCCGTATCTGGACTGTGTTAATGACACCTCACTTTCATTTCCAATCTCATCAGAATATTCTGCTTCCTAAATGTTAATACTAAATCATAATACCAATCTTCAGTAAGACATATTAAGTAATAAGGGAATGAAAGCATAATAAAATATGTATTATACAAGGGGCACTGCAAAACATTTATAGGAACAATGAAGTTAAAAGATGCAAAAATTGTTTGAAATCCGTGCGTAGCTGTTTCCTAATAGACATTTACCCTGAGCTTTCTGAAGGCCCTGGGGCGTCCCCAGCCACACACACAAACAGCCACACACACAGAGGCAGCTGTGTGGAGCTGCTCCGGGGTGTGTTTAAGTATTGTGTCGCAGGCCGTGGCTGGATGTAGAGCGTCTTTCTTCACTGTACATTCTGCGATTCCTTTTCTATCAGCTTTAGCTGCTCAGGGCTGTTTACCTGGAAAGTCTAAATCTGTAGTTGCTCTTTCCTTTACTGGGTGTTAATTTTTACGATTGGAAAAGATGCTAAGGTCATCACAGAGAACTCCTGGGTTGCAGAAGAGCCGTCCCTGTTGGCCCAGCCTAGCACCGGGTAGCTTCCATCTTGGTCACAGGAATCCACCGCCCAGCCAGCGGGGCAACCTCTCAGTCTGCTGTTGGCTCTGTGGTCAGGGGAACCTGGAATGTCCAGTAACAGTACCAACTTCCAGTCCCGTGACCTGATATTGTGATGATTTCTCTCTTGGAACCCACAGCCTTCAACCTCCACCACTTAAAGTTGCAGAGGTGCATGGAAAAACTCTGTGAGTGGCCCAGCAGGCGTAGTAACCAGAGGAACTTTTCTCACTTCAACTCACTGGTTCTTGGTCACCTCTATTCTGGCTGCAGGGGAGATACCATATACTCTTCCCTAAATGAAAGAAGAAACTGAATTCTGGATGACGGAACCAGATCTTGATGTTACTGTGTAAGACAGAGTTAAATTCTCATTGTCCTGTTGTTTGTTCATGAATATAAAAATATAACTGGTTTCAGTCTACAGGTTAAAAATTCCTCATCCAGAATGCCTGAGACAAGTGGTTTGGATTTTCTCAGATTTTGGAATCTTTACTGATGTAATTAGTTGTCTCGGGGGATGTTTCCCAAGTCTAAACACAAAATCTGTTCATGTCTCACGTGCACCTTACACACACAGCCTGAAGGTAACTTTATACAGTATGTTTGGTGCATTTACGTCTTGACTGTGATGCATCAGAAGGGGTCTGACGTGGAATTTTCCACTGTGGCATCGTGGAGCTGCTCAAAAGCTTTCAGATGCTCAACCTGCACTAACGTTCACCCTCCGACTGTGTCACTGCTCTTGTGTGTTCTGGTAGTTGTTTTTATGAATGCCTTAGAAATGTCTGTATAATCAGTCAAGAGAGAGATTGTTCTTGATTTTGTTTAAATTTCTTGCCTTTTCCTCCAGCAATGGCTAAGACCTCTGACTCAACGTCCAAGTGCACTGAAGGGTGAGGACCATCCAAGGAGGGTGTTCTGGACTCTGTGGTCCTGGCTGTGGTGCTCCTAAGTGCCGAGCGGGAGGCTGAGAGCCAGACCTGGCAGGAGAAGATGGTGCTGCTGGCCAGCAGTGCAGGCATCTCTTGGATCCGGACCTGCAAGTGTTAGAGACGTGGCAAGCTGTACTCATCTCAGCCACAGGAGAGCCCTGCCACTGCCTGGTGGGGAAGCCCTGCTAGGGTGAGGCAGGCGGGAAATCCACAGGAAGCGATCACGCAGGTGCACCCTTCTCTTGCCCATCAGTAGTCCAGCCTCCCTCCAGCGCCCCCTCTAGATCAACAGAGAAACTGCAGGCAAAACAGGTGTGGTTTGCAGAGTCCCAGTCCTGGCGGCACACACTTGAGTACGGAAGGGAGAGTTTAGAGCTTTCTGGATTGTAAGGCCGGGGCACATCTGCTCTTACATCCCAGAGTGAGTCCTAGAAGTCGTTAGGACGTGGTTTCGATTTCTTAGCTCTTAGTGTTGTTTGGGAAAGACAGCTTTGCTCTGACTGTTGGATTCCATTCTGCTCTGAGCTCGGTCTGATGCTGATAGCTCCACTATGCGGGTGGAGCTGACTGCCTGAACCTCTTGCCAGATTCCCTTCTGGTGCAAACTCAGCCCATCACAGCCTCCCCCTCCCCTCTTTCCCATTTTCTCTGACTCATCAGAATGCCCCTCTTCAAAAATATTTTTCTCTTGGGTCTGCCATCTCCTGTGTTGGGCGGTGTGTCTCCGCTCAGCATGCTGTTAGAGTGACAGGTGCATTGCTTCCTTCCTCTTGCATGTCCATGCACTCTTATCCACACCGGCACTCACAGGCACACACACAGGCAGTGAGAATTCAGCCTCCAGACTTCGGAGCTCGTACCCATACCGATTCCCCACAATGTCACTCTTCTCTTTGACACCAAGAACAACCCCACTTACATCACTTCAATTGCCCAAGCGCTTTCACGTATCCTGCTGTAGGTCGCCAATCTGACTCCTCTGGGAAGGAGGACAGCTCATATCATTTTCCCTTTGTTACAAGAGAGGATACTTGGCTTAGAGTGTCTCCTAATAGAAGAAGGAAAACATTGCCGAAGGCAGTGCCTCACAAGCTGATGAGTCTGTCTTCAGCCAGGGCACTTCCGGTTGGCACTCATTGCATGAGCATTTAAAATCAGTCCTGCCCCACAGTGCCCGTGTCTCTCTTGCTTCCACGGCCTGTGTACCGTGGTGCACTGGTGGGGCTTTGGTGCTTTCTGTTCCCGGAGGGGCCTGGGCAAGGATGCAGATGTCTTGCCTGAGTGCTTCTGAGTTTGAAACGTTTCAGACCCAGCCAAGGTCATTATCAGCAATCAAGGCAGAGTGAAATGTGTGTTGACTCTGCTTGTAGGAAACGCTAATGTCTTTAAGGTTTGCTGCCCACAGCACTCATCAGTGTGTTTATGTTGTTGTTCTTTGTCTCTTTTCTCTCCTTTCATTATTTGGGGGATTCTGTAGTCTGAATGTGTGTTTCCTCCATGCCCATGCCCACCCCTCCTTCATATGTTGAAACCCAACTTCTTAGTTATTGGTGTTAAGACGTGGGGCCTTGGGGAGGTGATTATATCACCAGGACTCCATTCTCCCTGGTGACACCAGCCCCTGACAACACAGGCTGGAAGGTCACAGCCAGCAGGGCACTATCTTGTGAGCAGCATCCAATCTGCTGGTGCCTTGATCTTGCCGTTCTTGACCTGTGGAACCACGAGCATGAGTTTTTACTGCTTATAGTTTCCTCAGTCTATGGTGTTTTTCTTATAGCAGTCCAAATGGACCAAGACACAGGACATGTCTTTTGGAACATTTGGAATTACATTTGCAAGAGAAAAACACGAAATGGCAGGTCGTACTCTGTGTTGCCCTGGATCACCCCAGCGCTAGGACAGTGCAGCCACTCATCACCTAGGAACATCCTGAAAATCTGTTTCAGATCCACGATCTAAGGGGTGGGAGCTCCGCATCGCTCCACATCTTCTCTCTTCCTGGTCAGTGAGTGGGTGGTTGGTTTGCAGCATCAGTTCCAGCCCAAGTTGTAAGCAGTGAGTTGGCACCTGGGAAAAACAAGACCATAGGGAAGTGCGGATGCTGGGAAGCCGTACGACGAGAGGAGTGTAGCCAAGGGCATCACCCTTCTGTGCCTCCATGGACAAGGTGAGCGCACGGCGGGGCCTGCAGTACGGGCCGCGGAGCCTGGCATCTCACGGCCGTGTTCATCGTGTTGTGTCAGGTGCCCGTGTGTCTGGGCCCTGTGGAAGTGAGGAATTCCTTGGGACCACAGAAATTTTTACAATAGCCTAAGAAGTGTTTCTTGCAGAATGGGTTAAACTTGGTTTGGGGTAATGAAGGCCCATGATGAGAGTGATGGATGCCTCCTCCAGGGGCTGTCACGGCCGCCAGCAGCGAGCCGTGGCGGATCAGAGCCACAGGTCTGCTCAGAATTTTGACATCTTCACTAGCGATCTGGAAGAGGGAGTCAATGACTCATTAATGAAATCCACAGATGAAGTGAAATGATTGATCGGGTGCAAGAAAGCAAAGAAATTAGTGATATTAGCAAAATGAGATGCAACTTATGGGAAACACTTGCTCATCCTTGCAACAGAAAATCACTGACTGAGCCTCATTTAATGAGAGCACTAAGGCCAGAAATGCCTCCCCTGCAGACGCCCGGGGGTGATGCCTGGGCGGGTTAGACGGCCAGGACGCCGAGCCTGCAGACCAGAGCTACCCTCTGGGAAGCGCTCGTGAGCTGCCCCCAGTCCTGACACCCAGCCAGAGCCTCCGAAACCCATTCTGCCTCTGCCTGGGGCTGGGCCTGTCCTCTGGCTTCTATCTCAGGCTGGGCAGGGGCCCCAGATGGGCTTCCCATTACTGCTCCAGGCAAGGCAAAGTCAGTGGAATCCAAGACAGCTCCGTCAAGGGCCAGTACCGAGGCCATAATCGGAGGTGTGGATCCTGCAGCCGAACACGGATTGGTAGTGTTCCAGCTTGGGCCGGGAAGTGTTGCGTCCCTCTCTGGCCTGCACCTCCGTTCTAAGACAGGTGTGTACCCTCCTCACAGCCCTGCTGCTCATGGCGTCCAGCACCACATGGCTGTCACTGGGCCTCCTGAGGCTTTCAAAGCTCACTCTGGGGCATCCAGATGCCAGCCGGTAGTGGCCCATGGCCTCCTGCAGCACTGTGTGGGATTGACCCATGCCAGGGTCCACCCGGGAACGCCTGTGAGGGGAAGAGGCCTGGTTGCATTCATCTGGGTTCTCCAGCTCTGTGCCCAGGGTCTGGCTGCACTCCTTCCTCTCAGTCCCTTTCCTGAACCATCTTCAGAATGAGCTTAACAAACTGGGAACCATCTTCTGAGGGCGGGGAGCTCAGGGCTGTGGGGCTAACAACCCTTTCTGCCTTGAGAGTGATGGCCTGTCTCTCCATCACGTCGCACCATCCCACATTATCTCACCTTTGGGGTGTAAGCCCTGAAAAAAAACAAAATGGACTATTTGCATTTGAGAGCTCCAAAGCCCATTAAAGGAGAATTTTCTTAGCCCATCCAGAGTTTTTTAAGTGTGTAGTTATGCAATATTTGGATGAGTTGTGCATTGCCAGGTGAAGCCAGAGGTGAACTGTTGCATGGTAGTTAGGTCACCACAGGAGAGCTGGCAATGGCAGGCAGAGCCTTCAAGGCTGTGTACATTCTAAATGAGAAAGGATCTGAGAGGCTGTGGCCCTGGGTGGGTCCCCTGGGCCCAGACTTCCTCAAGGCCAAGGTCCAGTGATCGCTTGCCCTGACGTGGAGGACCCGGATCCTGACAGCTTCCCTCCCAGCACATCCCCAGCCACTGTAGGGCAGGCCCCCTACCCTGGCTCTCTTGAGACCCCTGAGTCCCGGGCACCCAGCCCTTCCTGCTCCGTGGCCTTCCAAGGCCTGGTTCCAGGGTGCAGCCCCTGGAGCTTACAGCTTGCTGACAACTCCCAGCATGAGTTTTATTTTTTAAATTAGTTTATTTGAGTGAGTGAGAGATGTTCCATCCACTGCTCCAGTCACCCGACCCCCAGCTGAAGCTGAGAGCCAGGAACTCAATCCAGGTCTTCCACGTGGGTGGCAGGGGCACAACCCTGTGAGCCTTCAGCTGCTGCCTCGCAGGGTGTGAGTTAGCAGGAAGCGGGAGCCAGAACCCCTGTGTGTCAGTGTTGGCGGCTGCCTCGGTCCAGCAGCCCAGAGACAAGAGCTGCCCTCGGCTCACCCCGCAGCCTCTGCTCCTGTGGTCTCCGACCCGGAGCCTCCACCCTGGCCAGGCTGGAGCCGGCTCCTCTGATCCCCGCCCCCCACGCCGGTCTCCCCCTCGCAGCCATCACAGCGTGGCCGCTGAGTTCCATTCCACGTCACCCTCAATTAACCTGACAGCGTGCAGTCCTCCCAGGCCCCTCTGGGGAGCAAGCGCAGAGCACGCTTGGGGTGGGAAACCGCACCAGGCTTTTATGTCCCTGGCTCTTGTGCAGGTAGATCTCTCAGAAAACTGCTGCTTTATTGTTTCCAGGCACGGAGCTCACACGGCCCCAGCCCAGGCCTGGGAGGCTTTGTCAGCCCATCCGTCCGTCAGCTTTTACGGGGTGACGACCCCTAAGAAACGTGCATGCCTCTCAGTAGAGGGGAACGTTTATTGGCATGGTCCAAGCAAACAGCAGATCTTCATGGCTGGATATTACCTTGCGATGTTTTTTGTGCAGATAAAAATAACAGGGAACTGGATTGCAACCGAAATAAACAGACCATGTGTTTGTGTGTGCAGGCACGCACTGGATAGGAGCACAACTGAATGCATGGGGGAATTTTCCAAAGGAAATTAAAATGTAGTTCCTGTCAACTTTCCTCAGCAAAGCCATTCTTTCCTCTCTAGAAGCTGGACGATCTACAGTCTGGAGGTATTACCGCCTTCACTGGACTGATGGGGTGTTGGGTATTTCTCTATATACAAATGAATCGCGTGGCTGCCTTTTTGCCTTTTTTTTTTTTTTTTTTTTTTTTTGATCCCTACAACATTTGAGTCTCATCAGTTATCAGGACAACAACACTGACATTTGACTGAAAGATAAGAAGGCACTTTGAGGTCCGAGTGTATTTTATAATACTTAATGAGCTGAGCGCTGTTATTTCATGGGATTATATTATTCACTACATGATCTAGAGAGAGCATGGGCAGGCTTACCCTTGTAAAAATCCGAGTCATCCACTGGAGTCTGATTTTCAGATAAAGAATAAACATTCCATGGAAGAGACTTAGAGTAAAATTTCATGTGAAAATTTAACTGGCCGCTTCTTTTCTCCCAACGCTAGCAAGATACCAGTTCCACTGGAATGCTTCTGGGGTGTGGATCCACAGCAGTGCCCCCCAGAAAACGGCCCTGCTCCTGGGAGGGGACAGCTCTGTGGCCCAGTGGGTCCAGCTGTTGCCTGCATCCTTGTTTGAGTCCTGGCTTTCTAGAAGGTTCCTAAGAATTTTCTAGATATAAAACCATGTAATCTGCTGATGAAGACACTTTGCACCCTTTCTACAGCATATTCGTGCTGTTTCTCTCTGAGGCCTCACTGCACTGAACAGGAGGGTGAGAGAGAGAAGCTGGGAACACAGCATGCCCGATTGGTACCCACTCTTAGGAAGGAAATCATCCTTTATGCTTAGAGGAGGATGCTGAGAGCTGTGTTAGTGGAGGCCTACCTGATCAAGTTGGGGAAGTTTCCTTTCATTTGGAGTTTATTGACAATTTTTTTTTACCTTGAATGACTTAAAATTTTCAATGATTTGTTCTGCGTCTCTGAAATTATTGTGTTTTTCTTCTTTTATGTTAGTACAGTGATTAAATTAACCAAGTAATTGGTTTTTCACATTAGACCCACTTTTTATCTAGAATATGTATTACACGATCATATTTTACTTTCTTACGTATGGATAACATTTCTTTTAAAACGTCTCCCTTGGGGGCTGCCATCACGGCACAGAGTTAAGCCGCTGTCTGTGATGCCAGTATCCCACCAAGTGCCAGCGGCTCCACTTCTGATCCAGCTCCCTGCTAATGTGCCTGTGAAGGCAGCAGCAGATTGCTGAACCCCTGGGCCACTGTCACCCACCTGGGAGACCCAGTGGAATTCCAGGCTCCTGACTTTGGCCTGGCCCAGCCCTGTTCATTATGGACTTCAGGGGGAATGAACCAAATGTTTCTCCCTCACTTCCTTTAACTCTGCCTTTTAAATAAATAAACAAATCTTTTTAAAAATCTTACTGGAAATTTTTGCATCTGTGTTCAAGTGAGATTTTGGTTTCTAATTATCTTTAAATAAACTTTTTTTAAAAGTTTTTAAAATTTATTTGAAAGGCAGAGTTAGAGAGAGAGAGAGAGAAATCCATCTTCTATCTGCTCGTTCACTTCCCAAATGGCAGCAAAGGTCAGAGCTGGGCCAATCCAAAGCCAGGAGCCAGGAGCTTCTTCCAGGTCTCCCACATGGGTGCAGGGGTCCCAGCACTTGGCTGTCTTCCACTGCCTTCCCAGGCTCATAGCAGAGATCTAGATTGGAAGTAGAGCAGCTGGGACTTGAACCAGCACCCATGTAGGATGCTGGCACTGCAGTCAGCAGTGCTACACTGTGCTACAGCGCCAGTCCCTCTAATTTTTTTTTCCATGTAATAGCTCTGATTTTGATAATGTAAAATCCTGGTCTTAAAGGCTAGTTGATGAGTTTACCTCCCTCTTCTGTGTTGTGAAATATTTTATATGGGGTTGCTGTTGTAATGTTATAATAAATCTTTTTTTTTTTAAATTTTTTCATTTACTTCAGAGGTAAAGTTACAGACAGAGAGAAGGAGAGACTGAGAGATGTCTTCTATCCTCTGGTTCACTTCCCAAATGGCCGCAATGGCTGGAGCTGGGCCGATCCAAAGGCAGGAGCCAGGAGTTTCCTTCAGGTCTCTCACGTGGGTGCAGGGGCCCAAGGACTTGGGCCATCCTCTGCTGCTTTCCCAGTCCATTAGCAAGGAGCTGGATCAGAAGAGGAGCAGCTGGGACTCAAACCAGCACCTGTACAGGATGCTGGTGCTGCAGGCAGAGGCTTAACCTCTGTGCTGCAGTGCCAGCTCCTCTATAAATCTTATCTATAAGATTTACAACATCATCTATTATAAGTAATATAAATATATAAATATCTGTGTGATATATAATGTATAGTATAAAATTCTGTATTATGTTCCTTTCTTTCCCCGCAGAAACCTTTTAAGGAATACAAACATGCTTTTCATAAATACAACTTTAGGAACATACTGATTCTTCCTACCATACCCATCCTCCCACCACCGCTCCCAACCCCTCTTCCCTCTCCTATCCCATTCTTATTTTTACTAAGATCTATTTTCAATTAACTTTATATACATACAATTAACTCTATCTGTATTATGTTCTTAGAATTATATCTGCAAAGCACATTGAATCTGTTAAAAACTAATTAAAATTTAAAAATAATAATATAAATATTCTATTTCTATTTCTATAAATATTATATTTCTATAAATATTTGATGGAATTCACTAGTAAAGTCCTCTGGGTTTCGAGTTTTCTATATAGGAATATTTTAAATTCAATTCAGTCTTCAGATTATTTCAATATACTTCTTTGATTTCTGCTCTTTTTTCTCATTTCTTTTTATCTATCTGTCTGTGGCTTACTTTGCTAATGAGATTGGCTCACGAGCTCTCAGGACAAGTGAGCAGACACATTGTGAGTCTGTTTTTGGGTGGTTTCTTTACAGCAAGTCGAGATGCGGGCTCTGTGTGCCACGAGACATCCTGAGGCTGGGCCTGGGGAACTCCTGGGGGGCACAGACCTTGCTTGGAAGATTCTCAAGATCTTCTGTGGGCTTTCCCTTTGCTCTCCAAGTGGGCTCATACCGAGTCAGTCTTTACAGAAGTGCACCAAGTATGGACCTAGGAAAGAAGCCTTGTCCCATGCCAGGCGTCCTCTGTTCTCCTTGTTGAGCTAGCCGGAATCAGCAGCCAGGTTCTTTGCTGAACCTTTCCCTCCACATGTTGGAGCCAGACCTTGGGCTTGGACTTGGGTGGAACTGGTCATCCTAGGGTCCATCTTGTCACTTCGCTTTCCTTAGCTTTGACACATATTGCTAATCAAACACAGTATATTTTTTTCTGTTCTGTACAGTGTTCCAAATAACCACATCAATAGAAAATATTGGCTGAAGAAAATGAGCATTGACTATGCACTAGATGCTCTTTGAAGCACTTTACTGGCATGGATGTTCTTACATCAGCTGAAGCTTCCCAAGCTCCCAAGCTGGTCAGCGGCTCTTCTGAGGTTCGCTCCCCAGCCGCCTGGCCACAGAGCCCTGTGCTCTCATCCTGTGCTTTCGGTCCTCTGGTCCGTACGCAGGAGCTGTGGGCACCCAGAGCTGTGCCTTGTAAACAGGTCAGTAAAATATGGCAGTACTTCTAGAAAGCACGTATAAATGGCGACGCTCTGCTGCCTTAGCCCAGCCCCTGCTGTACTCTCCGAACTCCCTGAAAATAAAGGGTTAATGTTGAACCTGCCAACAGCTGCCCAAGGTCTAAGGCGGGGCTCCATTCTGATTGGTCCAGCCTTGACCAACGCCCTTGCCCTGAGTGGCTGGATAAGGAATTTTCAGTGTCACCCCTGGTTGTGACCTGTTTAGACCCCGACTCTAGGAATATAGAGTATTGACATTATTTACGCCGAATAATTGTTAAAGTAGTATTAATTAATTCACAAGTTATGCTATCATACATGAAACCAGACCACAATATGGAAGAAAACATTTTGAAGATAAACATGGCAACACGAATGCTTTCTAATGGGCTTTTGTCCTTTTTCTAAACCCTTTCCTCCTCACTAGGCCAAAGCAAACTTCCCCTGATGTTGCTTTCCTACTCCTTACGGGTGACAGAATCTGTTTGAGCCAATCACGTGACTGCAGATTCCTCCACGGGACACAGTCTCGTCTCAGGACTTTGCTTTCCAGTGCAGCTTCCCCGTGGCACCTTCCATCGCAGGTGAGCAGGTGCTGGGTGTCTGTGATGCACCTGAAATGCGGTCGCCCAGCACAGAGATGCTGAGCCCATCCCGGCCCTGGGACAGCAAGCCGTGTCCTGGAGGTGAGTGTGCAGCCCCCCAGTCTGGCCCATGTGCCCACACCCCCAGCGCCCGTTCTGTTCCAAGACACTTTGGTCTCAGGACTCGGATTCTCGGGCTCTCACATTTGAGTGACCACTGACGTTTTGCCTCCTGCCGACTCTGGCTGCCTGCCCACATTCTGCCTTAATCCCTCCATTCCTTTGTGTGCCGCAGCCTCTGTCTGGTGACGGCTCCCACCACGGACCCAGCCAGGCCAGGATTCCGTGTCTGCCAGGCTCTGTGGGGCAGGGCTGGCATTTTCTAATCTGGTTTCTTCTGAGATGAAACTTTAGATACTGAACAGCCTCTGCTGAGTTCAGTTAAAGTCCGCAAATTAAAGCTGCACAGACAGCTTTTAAAAGGGTCAAGTTCATTTTGACATTCAAGCAACAAGGTTATATGAAAAGCTAACTATTCCACAAGAGTTAGGAAAACAAAACATTTCTCTGCGGAATTGTTCTTCGTCTACACTGGAAGAGTAAAGAGATTAGATCTTAAATGATAGCTCATAGGTTAGACACAAAAGAAGCCTAAAGAAGAGAAACTCAGATACTGTGAATGTCCTTGTTTGCAGGTTTGGGAAGATTTGCAGTAGCTTCATTTTACTTATTTTTTTTTTTAAAGATTTTTGCTTGTTTTGCTTGTTTGTTTGAAAGAGGGAGGGAGAGACACAAAGAGATTTTCCATCTGCTAGTTCACTCCCCGGGTGTCTGCAATAGTCAGACCTGAGCCAGGGCACAGCCAGGAGCCAGGAGCTTCATCCTGCAGGAGCTCAAATACCTGGGCCACCTCCAGCTGCTTTTCCTAGGCCGTGAGCAGGGAGCTGGATTGGAAATGAGCACCCGGACATGAATCAGGCTCATAAGGGATGCCGGCGTCGCAGGTGGTGGCCTTATCCACTGTATTACTACGCCGGCCCCTAGGTGTGTTTTAAAGGCAGAGTGACAGAGAAGGGAAGAGGCAGAGGGAGGGAGGGAGGGAGGGAGAGAGAGAGAGGGAGAGAGAGGGAGAGAGAGAGAGAGAGAGAGAGAGAGAGAGAGATCGATCTTCCATCCAGTGGTTCACTCTGTAAATGGCTGCAATGGCCAGGGCTGGGCCAGACTGAAGCCAGGAACCCAGAACTCCACCCAGGTCTCCCACACGGTGCAGGGGCCGAAGCACTTGGGCCACATTCCGCTGGCTTCCCAGGCTCCTTAGCAGGGCTCAGGCGGTTGCTCTGACATGGAACGCCATGTGGCTAACGGGTTAGCCCCCTGCGCCACAACACTGGTCCTGGAGGCTGTGGGGAGCTCCATCCAGGAGGTGGGAAACCAGGTGGACCTGGCTCTAAATCTGAATTCCGAGCTAACATCTACAACGCCGTGAGAGAAGCAACCATGTAGAAGCGAAGCCCATGGGGGTGGGAACCTTCTTCTGCCAAGGGCCTTTTGGGTATTTATTAGCATCATTTGTGGGTCACACAAAATTATCTAAAAATGAGCCTGCTATGGATTTCATGAATTTCAAGTCCCGCCTGCAGTTGCCTTGGCAGGAGCGGAGGGAATCACTCCTCCGTGGACCGGAAGTGTCCTCCCCTCCCCCAACTCCACCCCATCGCCAGGGCTCAGGGTCGCATGCCTCTAGGGGTGGGTTTATTCAGTTTCATTCAGTGCTTTATGCAGTTCTACAAATGTGTCATTTTCTATTTTTAAGCTTTGCAGATAATTGTAATCTACATTTGAATAGGAAAAGTTAAAAGTGAATGTTCTCTCCTCCTCCAGGACATCCTAAACATCTGCTGGAATCCTATCCTGGATCCCTGGGGAATCTCAGACTCTCACCCCTTCCATCAGGTGGCTGCCTGGCCGTATGCTACGCTGCAGGGCCACACAGGGTAGCGCTGGCCCTGCTCTTCGTAGCTTAAGCCCAGGAGAATGCTTTAGGACAGAGAGTATTTAAAAAGCAGAAAAAACATTTGTAAAACCACAGCCTTATTAACAAAACAGCTGTATTGTTTAGACTTTATGTTTTCATTTTCAGAGGTGGTCAGCATTTATTGCATTTACTAAGTTGCCACATTGCCTTACACGTACCATTTGAGGAAGATAATCTAAGAGAAAAGTTTTTATCTTTCCCCATATTTCTTCTTGGAAACTGCATCATTGTTTTCTTTTGAGTTCTTTTTTTTTTTTTTAATTTATTTATTAATTTGAAAGAGTTACAGAAAAAGAGAGCGAGAGAGAGTGTCTTCATCTGCTGATTTACTCCCCAAATGACTGGGCCTGGGCCTGCCTGAAGCCAGGAGCCAGGAGCTTCTTCTGGGTCTCCCACATGGGTGCAAGAGCCCAAGGACTTGGGCCATCTTCTACTGCTTTCCCAGGCCTTAGCAGAGAGCTGGATGGGAAGTGGAGCAGCCGGGACTCGAACTGGCGCCCATATGGGATGCCGGCGCTGCATGCAGAGGTTTAACCTGCTGTGTCTCAGCACTGGCCCCTTGTGATGAGTTCTTCGAGGAGGAGTTGGTTTGGAAAACCAAGTATATGTTAGTATTAGCACTTCTGGCTTAGTTGCTTCTCATTTCACTGCATCATTGTGTGTGTGTGTGTGTGTGTGTGTGTGTGTGGTGAGAGAGAGAGAGGGCAGCTACCAAACGTGCATGAAACAATTGTACAGCCCAGTGGCTAGCTGCGCATCTGTGCTCCTCCCATTCCATTCAGTGTTCTCAAAATAAGTCCATGAAGTCATTTTTAATTTACATACTATTGTTGCCATGAATTTTTCTTTGTTTTTAAATAAAAGCTGCAGTGAGAGATCATTTACATACTACAGAATTCATCCCTTTGATGTGTGCAATTCAATGGATGTTAGTACTCTCACAGAACTCTGCAACCATCACCACAATCGAATCCTAGAGCGTTTCCGCCTAAAAAGAGCCCGCGTGCTTATTAACAGTCTCTCCCCACTGCCGTCCTCCCAGCCCTGACACCTGGGCATCCCCTTTCTGTCTCCCGAGATTTGTAAGCAGGCGATTTCCAAGGAGGCTTAATCACACAGCACCGTGTTCACCATGTAAATCCCCCTCTATCTCTGCACTTTCATCTGCGATCTTTTCCTTCCCTGGAACGCAGCCGCACAGTCTGCTCCGGGATTGGCTTTCTGATGCGAGCCTCTGGGCTTTTCTCTGTGAACTCTTTCTTTCACCTTTCCTGAGGCCAGCAGGATCCCTGGAAACCGGGCTGGAGCCAGCAGAAGCGGTGGCCGACTGCCCGTTCCTCTTCACTGTCCTTCTTAGGCCCCACCCCTGCAAGCTGGAGGGGGGTGGCAGGGCCCGTCTTTGGTGGCCCCTGGATGCCCACTGGCCTCTCTGGTCCTCACAGAGTGTCAGAGCCTTGCTCAGCAAAAGGGGCCCAGGTGCTGGGCTTCCTCCTCACCTCGTCCTGGCGTGACTTTGCTCTGTGGTTAATCATCTGAGCTAAGGAGGCGAATGTGGCTTTCAATGTTTATTTATTGAATTTTGTTTTCTGGGAGAGAGAACTTCCATCTCTGTCTCACTCCCCAAGTTCCTGCTTCAGACGGGTCTGGATCGTGCTGAAGCCAGGAGCCAGGAATTCCATGTGGATCTCTCCCATGGGTGGCAGGGCCCAAGTACTTGAGCGATCACCTGCTGCCTCCCAGGGTGCACCTTGGCAGGAAGCTGCATCAGAAGCCGAGTGGGGACTCTGAGCCAGACGCTCTGATGAGGGGCGTGGCATGTTAAGTGCTGTCTTAACTGCTCTGCCCCTCTTGTTGCTTTAAGCTGGCTTTGGGTATATGGTCAGAAGAGTTGATTGGAATTACCAGGTCTTCTGTTGTAGCAAGGAAAAGTCCCTCTCACTTTTTGTCATGCCTGCCACATTCCCAGTCACACCCAGAGAGTACTACGGGGGGGGGGGGGGGGGGTCAGTTCACTCTCTCCTGCCTTCACGTTGCTACAGATGGAGCAAAGATGAAATTCCAGGGGCCGGAGTTGTAGCTGAGCAGGTTAAGACGTCACTCTCGATCCTGGTTCAAGTCCCGGCTGCTCTACTTCTGATCCAGCTCCCTGCTAAAACGCCTAGGAAGGCTGTGGAAGATGGCCCAAGTGCTTGTCCCTGCTACATATGTGAGACCCCCCACTTGGAGCTCCTGGCTTTGGCCTGGCCTGGGATTGTCCATCATCACCACTCCCCACTTGGGGAGTGAACCAGTCAACAGAAGAGTACAAGAGACCCTGGAAAATCTATCTGCCACCAGTCAATGGCTTGTATCCCCTTTGGTGAAAAGGACTGAAGAATCGGCCATGCTAGGTTTTCTTTGTCAAGAAATGCGGATTATACCTGGAGATAAGCAGTTGCCCTTAGAAATAATCATCTCTGGGGCCAGTGCTGAGGTGCAGTGGGCAAGCCTCTGCCTGTGGCACCAGAATCCCATATGGGTGCCAGTTCAAGTCCCAGCTGCTTCTCTTTCAATCCAACTCTCTGCTATGGCCTGGGAAAGCAGTTGAAGATGGCCCAAGTGCTTGGGCCCCTGCACCCACGTGGGAGACCCGGAAGAAGCTCCTGGCTTCGGATGGGCCCAATTCCAGCCATTGCAGTTATCTTGGGTGTCAACCAGCAGATGGAAAACCCATCTCTCCCCTTCTCTCCCTCTCTCTCTTCTCTGTCTGTAACTCTGTCAAATAAATAAATAAAGTCTTAAAAAAAAAAAAGTGATCTTCCATCTTTTCTCACTGAGCTACTGGGCCTTCCCTTCTCGTTCCATTGTTCGATTTGTGAGCTAACATAAATGGATAGAAGTCAGTCTCCGCAGACTTGATAGCTTGCTTGTACTCTGAGCCAATTCATTCTGGCTATGCCGAGACCACTGGTCCCCAAGAGTGCACAGACCAGCTGGAAAGACCCCACCTGCGCCCTCACACACGGCCGTGTGCACAGAGAAGCCCACTGCTGGGAAGGACTCCCTTTTCAGCCCAGTGCTCCGCTCTCATCCTCTGGGTATTGTGCATAATCTGGGGACAAGGCGCTGCTCATTTTCATGTCACACTGGTCCAGAAATGACATAGCTGAACCTGCTAACGGGTGGGGGTGGGGGTGGGGGCAGAGTGGACCTCAGGACTTGCTGCGAAGAAGGGAATCCCTTGAACAAAACCATTTTGTAGTTCAATAAAACAAAGAAGTGCAGCATTAAATGAAACACATTAAGACAGAGTGTTACTGTAGAGCACGGGACATAAAACACTAAATATTGATGGTTATAAAAAACAGTTTACATCTCCCGCGCAGACTTTGCGGCTTCCCTCAGTACTGGGGCTCTCTCTCCTACAGCTCTGTTTGTGCTGGGCCTCACTGTTGACACCCTCACAGTCCCACATGCGCTGCTGATGGCAGAAGCCAGCCTCAGACCCGCAGCAGCTCTAGGGGTTGGGGGTCTTGCTCTTTGTTTGCTTTGGTGGGGAGTTGCTTGTTTGTATTTAGTCCTTCGTACAGACTTGAAACAGGGAAAAAGAGGAGAGTTCTGCCTTATAGCCTTGGGAGTGCCTGAGGCTGCTTCTCTTCTCTAGGGTAGCTAGCTAGTGGGCGGGTGGCCTGGCTGTGAGGATACTGCTTGGGACGCCAGCATCTCCTAAGGGTTTTCTAAGTCCCAGCTCTGCTTCTGAGGCCAGATTCCTGCACACGTGCGTCTGGGGAGATAGCACGTGATGGCTGTTGTGGGTGTTTGTTGAGTGAACCACAGGATGAAGGTCTCGGTCTTTTTCTGTCTCTCTTTTAAATCAAGTGAAAAGAAAGAAAAGCTAAAACAAAAACTTGGTATTATAGGAATTTTAAAATTAGAAAGACAGTACTAAAGGGAGTCCTGGGCACAGTCTGATGCCCACGTCGTGAATCCTGGCCCCCTTTTTGCTTCTGGTCTCTCATTCCCCCAGGGTGAGAGGGGACACTGTGGGCCCAAAGCCCCCATCATGAACAGTACTGTCAGACTGCCCAGTGCCACCACCCCAGGTACAGAGACGCTGCTGTGAGGCCGCCTGGCAGCCAGGGGCAGGAGCCCTTTGTGGGTGAGGTCAGTCCTTCACTGCACACACACATGACCAACCCCACACTGAACCTTCAAGTTCAAAACTGCAACACCAATAATATACACCAATATACCGTGTGGGACTCCACTCGTACTGGTTCCCCAGAGCAGGTTGTTGCAGGCTTTGGACGTTCGTAACTTACTCATTAAGCACAGCCATGCTAAAAATTAAGTTCTATAAGCTAAAAACCATGTAAATTAAATTAAAATTAAAGATAATGCTCAAAACTCATCATTTTCTCATTACCTCACTATTAACAGACTCACCATCTCACTTCATCCATCATGTCTGCCTGGTGGGAACCCTGCACAGGGATGTGCTCAGCGTCTCCTCCCGTGTTGGCTTCAGTGACATCAACTGGTAACGGGACATCAGCCAGGCTGTCCAATAGTCACACTGCAGACACAGCCATTGCTCTGGCCCGGGACTTCTGTGTGATATTCTGATTTATGGGAGTATCTTTCTGCTGACCCAGCTGTTACTAGAACTGTTTTATGGGCTATGACAACATTAAACTTCTGATAAATTTCTTCAAAATCTAAAATACATCTAGAACTCATGAATTCAATCTGATGGACTTCTTTCTGAAAAATAATTACATCTTCATACAAATTGCTGTAAGTACAATTTATTTTAAATGTTAATTTGCTCCATATTTCTTCAAAATCTAAAATACGTCTAGAACTCATGGATTGAATCTGATGGACTGCTTTCTGAAAAAAAAAAAGTGACGTCTTCATACAGAGCCTTTTGCTGTAAGTCCAATTTATTTTAAATGTTAATTTGCTCCATGGTTTTTCAGTGCTTCCTCTGACATTTCCTGTGAATTGTGGAGATTGTACAAGACACCAAAAGTAGATTTTTGATTGATATGCAATTAAAATTCCATTCGTATGAAAATAGTGTTCTTGTCTGTCATACATAATAATGTTAACATTTGATGTCTGAGATGGTGGATATTTGCTTTGCGATGTTGTGCCAGTTTCCAAAGATGAAGATTCTAAATTCGTTGAAGAATTCTAAAAGGTCCTTGATCTTGATGCGATTCTGAACATGTGTCCCCAGATATGACATGTTGACATATGGAATGATTTGAAACACCAGGAATTCACGAAATGGCAGGTGCAGGGAGGGCTCTCAGGCCTTCCCCTGAAGCAGGTCCTAAGACCTCTTACTGGAGAAAGAAGAGCTTATTGCAAAGGTGGGGCATGTCCAGAGGAGCCTCCTCGGTGTACTTACCCTTAAGTCTTTGTGTAGTCCCATCCCGTAGTCCCATGATTCTCTGTTGTCCACCAAGCCTAGTACAAAACCTACTCAGTGCAACTGTCTCTTCACTCCTTCATTTCCTCGGGAAGGCTCCCAAGTCACAAACAACTTGGTTTAGAGAGACGTGTACGTTTTTCTCTTCTTACTCTATCATTTGATCCAGAGACCCAGCCAAGAACCAAAAACGGTGGGAAGGAGAAAGCTACTTCCCCTGCCCTACTGCAGGCATTGGTGCATGTGCAGGCTTTTATCTGGTGGTAAGCTGCTCACTAGGCTGACCGCAAGATGCAAGATGACCATTTCTGATACTCCTGAATTTGAAGCCTGGGCAGAACCACAGAGCTGTCCTGCCAGGATGGAAGGGGAGCCAGGTCACCTCCATGAAGAGCCCCTTGTCACTGCTGGGGTTGCAGCTTCGGCTGCCACAGCCACAGCTCTCGGCCAGGTGGCAGCCCAGAGTGCCAAGTGCCAGGCCAGCTTCTCAGAGCACACCGTGCCTAATGTCCCATAGGCCTATCGGGTGGGCAGTAGGGTAACAAGAATTTTCCAATTCTTTCTACTCTTCTGTATTTTCTTCAAAGACAGGCTACACACAAGTACCTACCCCCTAGAGTTTGTTTTTGAATGTAAAGTGTGTTATCAATCCTTTGGCTGACTCTGCACTTTTGTAGCAGAGTGTTCAATCATTTGTATAAAATATCCTGGGACAGGGTCCATCATCAGACTGAAAAAGTCCAGGGGGCAGTACTAAAGCAAAAAAAAATTCAAGGATACTTGAGAAAGCATGGTGAAGATTTCACCCAGGGCCATGATGCCTGATACAGGGCCAACAGCAGGGGGGTCTTGCAGAGGGGAAAGTGCATTCAGTCTGAATACAGCCAAGCCAAGGAGCCTGTCCCGGGATGGACAGCGAGAGGGGACGTCTGGGTTCAGAGGGGGCTCTTCCTGAAGACAGGACCCTGTGGTCAGAGATCCCGGGGAGGGGCGGAGGTGGCAATGAGCAATCTCATCCGATTCCGAGGGTGGTCAGACATCCAGGGTGGGGCTTCTTGCCAAACTGACTTAGCAGGTAAGGGCCGAGGAGAGACGTCTGATGCAAGGGTTGGTTAGGACTGTCAGCAGTAACGTGGAGTGTGTTTCACTAAGATACCTACTTGCCCTTGTTTATTTTCAGTTGTGTCCAAAGCTCTCTCAAGAGTGCAGTTCACTTGCATGTGGGACTTCATCTATGTGAGCCGCAGAGTGGGGATTCTGTGCTTCCTCCTGTTTAACCCACCCCGAGTGGACAGAAGGCATCGGAGCAAGGAGTATTCCTCTGGATACCAGTCCTGTACAAATAATCACAGTCTGCTTTTCCTTCAGGCCCCTTGACGAGCCCGGTGGGTGTTAAGACCCCAGAGGGGATCCTTGGGAACCCCTCTCTGACATGGGTGCTTTCAAGGTCTTCCTGTCATCCAGTGTGCACTCGAATCAGATGACGAAGCTGAGAAGGAAATATGCAAAAAGTTATTGCTTACTAGATGGTCCTTGAGAGGTCTTGAGGTTTTTCATTTGTTCTGTACCGACAAATCCTTTGTAAGATGAAAATATCCTACGTGGAAAATGCATTTAATGCGACTAACCCGCAAAACAGCATAGCTCAGTCCCGGGAGGAGGCGGGAGAGGTGTTTTTGTTGACAATATCATAGGAACTCAACAAAGATGCCACCAAACCTACATGGGGCTTAATCCATCTTTGGGCGCAGACACCTGGACCCACCTTGAGATTCCCTTTCTCTGCTTCCTTCTATTATCTCTGGGGAGGGAGAAGCCTCTATTAATTATAGGTAAGGATTGATATATTGGCCTATTGCACCTGCTCTCATTTCAGTAAGGGTAAAGCCACTATCCTAAAAGTCAGCTTTTAAGATAGAAAGCTTCTGCGGTGTTACACACACACACACACACACACACACACACACACACACACACTTTGTGCAGTTTTCCTGATCCACCCCTAGACTTAGCACTTTGCAGAACAAAGTACGCCCTTTATATAGTTTACCCGAGTTGATGGACAGGTGAAGAGCAAGGGCTGTAGGGTGCTATGTGGGGAAATAGAGACTCAGGTGTGCCTGTGTTCTGCACACTGAAGCTACTCGGGCCAGAAGGCTTTGATGCAAACACCCATGTTCAGGATTTCCAGTCGCAGGTCTCAGGCAGTAATTTTAAGTCACCAAAGAAGGGAAAAGAAATTTGAAAATGGGTGAAATGTATCCAGACTTGGAATAGGTGTGTCTCAGTTCATTGAGTTTTCAACTTCTCAGAGATGTCTTGAAATAATTTTTAAAAAACTTAATAGACTAGAAGCACATGCATGCTTTCTATTTTACGGTTATCTTAGATCAATGAGCTCTTTGAACATTTTGGAAGAATAGGAATAAAATGGTGACTTTTAATTGGAGCTGTCCAATTCCAGGTAATGTCAATGACGCAAATCAGAGGAAATTTACACGGGGCCTGGGAGAATTAAGAAGGTTTTCCAACCTGAGTCAGTTTTTGTAATCATCACTCTGCTGTACCTAATTTAGCTGCGCACTGTAATTAGTCGTTCTAAAAAGAAAACAATCTTTCTTAAAGACGGGAAGTTTAGGAGCCAGGGCCAGAGGCCTCGACCCATGCATTTTTTTTTTTTCTTGGCATCCACTTAGCAGGCGCAGTGCAAAGCCGCCCTCAGCCTGGGAAATAATCTTACCAGACCCAAGGGATCCAGCCGGGAGGAAGAAGTAGTTTGGTGGGCATCGCCCTGGCTTTCTGGAGTTCACCAAACTGTGGACAAACGTTTGCGCTGACAATCAGTCCCCAGAAGCAAAGCCAACACGAAACCCGGGGCTGCTGAGTGCCGCCAAAGACCAGCGGCCGCGAGCTCCTTACCCAGGGCTTGGTGGCAGGCGCCCTCGGCAGCTCCGCCCGGAGCTGGGCGCGCGGGCCGCAGAAACCTGGCGGGGGCAGGCGGAGCCGGCGACGGGGCGGCCGGAGCGCGGGGCTGCGGCGCCGAAAAGCCGGGGTCTTCCCGGGAAGCCGCGGCTGCTCTGCCTCGCCTAGGGCCTGGGGGTCCGGGCTGCGCACCTGCTCCGCGCGCCTGCCGCGGCCCGGGGGCGTCCCCGGAGGTCCTCCCGGCCCGGCGCAGCAGCGGGACCCCGAGTGCCCCTCCTGCCTCCCGGGGCAGTCGCGCCGCGCCCCTGCTGCACCTGCGCGCTCCGACTCCCGCCCGGGCCGCGGGCGCCCGCCGACTCAGCGCGGCTGGGCGCCCAGGCGGGGGCGGAGGGTGCGGGCGTGGGGGGAACCGGTCGCGGGATTGGGCGGGGGGTGGGGGGGGGCGGTGAGCGCGAGCGGGCATGCGCAGTGGGGCGGAGGAGGTGGCGATGGCCGGGGGAGGCGGAGGGACTGCTGTTTATTTGCAGCTGGGCCAAGTCGGCGGTGCAGGCGGCGGCGGAGCGCGGGGCGCCCGCGGCGGGTCCAGCTGCCGCTGCACCGTGCCCAAACGCCCCTCCGGGCAGCCACCGCGCGCCGCCGGGGCCCCGGCAGGGGAGGATGCCACACGCCCGGGCGAGCCCAGGGCAGCGGCGGCGGCGGCGGCGCGATGGTGGTGACCGCGTCTGCCCGCGGCAGCGGCGGCGGCGGGGACCGCGCGCCCTCCCGGCGGCCGGGCTGCGCGCTGGCGCGGGCCGGGGCCGTGGCGCTGCTGGCCGGGGCGAGCTGCCTGTGCTACGGCCGCTCGCTGCATGGCGAGTTCGTGCACGACGACGTGTGGGCGATCGTGAACAACCCCGACGTGCGGCCCGGCGCCCCGCTGCGCGGCGGCGTCTTCTCCAACGACTTCTGGGGCAAGGGCATGGCCGAGAACACCAGCCACAAGTCCTACCGGCCGCTGTGCGTCCTCACCTTCAAGTGAGTCCCCAGCCGCCCGCGCCGCGCGGCCCCTCCCCAGACCCCGGGAAGTTGCGGGACTGGCTCGGGCTCGGCTCTCGGCGGCCGCCCTCTGCCCGCACACCTCCGCCCTCTCGAGGCTGCGTCGGGTGTTCGGCTCCGCGGGCGCCTTGGTGGTTCTGGGGGGCGCGGGCTGGGGACTTGGGATGGAGTTGCCCGCGGGTCTGCGCCCTCGGCGGGCTCCTCCCGGGTTGCACCCGGCGCCGGCTCAGTGCGCGCACCCCGAACCCCCGGGACCGCGGCCAAGTGGGCGCCGCGTGGGCCCCGCGCGCCACGGAGGGGCGGGGGGCGGCGTGGCTTCCAAGTTTGGGATTTCTCGGAGCTGTAGGGCAGCTTTGCAGATGGGAAGTTAGCCGCGCGTTGCTGAAGCTGCGCGTTCCGATGAGCATAGCCGGGAGCCTTGGGCGATCTAGGCTGCTTGGGTTGCGGGGAGGAGCGGGAGTGGGGGGATCGAAGGCGCCCCCTCCCCCAGCTCGCCCCGCGCCGCTCCTGTCTGCGCGCGGCTCGGCCTCCTCCGCACGCTGCAAGGTGCAGAGCGCACGAGCGAGGGACCCCTCCGAGGGTCCTGGGGTCCCCGCCGAAAATAGTTTTGCGTTTGCAACCTCCGAGTCGTGATTCAGCATTTCTGTCGCGGATAAGTGGGAGGAGAGCCGAGGGCTCGGCAGATGGCGTAGGGCGGGGTGTTACCCCGAATTCTGACTTGGGGTGGCGGCGGTGGTGGTGAGCGGGCGTGGGCCGGCCTCGCACCGAGGGGGCCAGGCGCCGCTGGGAGAGAGGCGCCGTCTCCATCGCGGGCTGGACCCAGCCTCTCGCCATCTGGGGCTTATTTTGCCGCTCGGGCGGAAGTGTTGAAAGGCTGTGGGTTCTCCGAGCGAGTCGTCTTCGGCCCTTCCCAGTGGGTGTCGTGGGAACGCGCGTGGACCAGAAGGATGCCTGGGCACGCGCTGGCGGCTCGGCCCGTAGGCCCGGGGCTCGGGACGGATGGCCCGGACGAGCTGGGGAAGGGAAGTCCGGCAGTCGGCGGCATTGCACAGGCTGAAGACTTAATTCTTCCCCCCGAAAAGTTTGCTCTGGGCAGGAGGGCGAGAACAGGACGCGTTCGAGTGTTTCATACACCGTAGTCAACCCTGGCGAGAGTTGGGCTGGTTTTCCACCGGGGGATGCTCAGGACCGGGGGCTACAGTCTGCAGGGCTGGCGCGGGAATGCACGTTCCGCGGCCGACTGCCCTGCTGTCTCCGTTCTTACTGTAGGGGTGGCTGCATAGTTTAAGGCGCAGGAGGCGCGCGCAGCGCTGGACTTGGGCAGCCTGAGCGTTTTCCATTACAGGAAGGTCAGGTCAAGTGCTCCTGCCTCCTGCCTGGAGGGGGGTGGAGCTGTTTTACCTTTTTTCCTTTTCTTTCTAAAAGCATTTTTGTTGTTGTTGCTCTTAGTGCAGATAGCAGGGCCGGGGAGAGAGGGATGGAGGGGGAAGTGGACCAGGAGGGGAGGGTTTTATTGAGAAGAGGGGAATTACTGGGGCTCTGGCAGAGCTGGGAGGAGAATGGGGGAGGAGGCACAAAGGGCCAGCTTGGCTTTAACTTTTTTTTCAGCAAAATAAACACCTTTTTTAATTTGAAATTTTCCATTTTATTTGAATGGCAGAGAGAGAGGGAGAGAAAAATAGATTTTTCCATCTGCTCTGTTACTCCTCAAATGCTCGCAATGGCCTGCGCTGGGCCAGGACAAAACCAAAAGCTGGGAGCCCAATCCAGGTCTCCCACGTGGGTGGTAGGGCCCCAGGGACTTGAGCTGTCTCCTCTTGGATCAGAAGTGGAGGAGCCAGGACTTGAACCAGGCACTCTGACCTGGGATGGGGCCTCCCCAAGTGGCGTCTCAACTGCCATGCAGCACATCTGCCATCTGCCTCAACTCACCTCTCATTCCATTTTCGATGAATCCTGTAATGGACTGTGAAGGAGACCCACCCCCCACGCCCCTGCTGAGTTGCAGGTTTGGTGAACAGCACAGCAGTGCTTGGAAAGGCTTATAGGTGCCTGTCCCGAAAGAAAGCAGCAGCCCTTAGTGCCCACGTGCAGTGACTTCTGGGAGACCGGAGAGCTCTCTCTGCACAGCTGGCTGGGGGGCGGGGACCGCACACCAAGCTGGAGCACCTGCGTGACTGTGCACCCCCAGGACCCCACCGAATCCCGCAGGGAAGGACAGAACATCACACTCACTGAGTTCTCAGCGTGAAGCAAGCGTGGCCCTAGATACTGCAGTGACTGTGCTTGTTTGAGCAGAACTCTTTGGGAGTGCACGCTCATTAAACAAAACCTGTGTTCAGGTAATTGTACATTCCCATGCCTTTTTAGTAAGGATATAATAAATAAGTCCTGATATAATAAAGATCCCTGTGCACTTTATCAATTGTAAAGATTGGGTTGGGGTCAGGGGATGGAGGAGAATGATCTTTGATCTGCTGATCCACTCCTAATGCCTCTGTCAACCAGGGATGGCCAGGCCTGGACTGGGAGCCAGGGACTCCATCCGGGTCTCCCACGTGGGTGGACGGCAGGAGCCCATGTACGCGGGCCATTTTCTGCTGGCTTCCCCGGTGCCTTGTCAGGAAGCTGACTGGGAAGCAGGCCCCGGGCCTTGACGCTGGTGCTCAGGTGTGGGATGCTGGCGTGGCAGGCTGTGACTTAACCTGCTGTGTCACAAGGCTGCCCCCACCCCCCGGAGCATCTTGTGTAATTATAATTCCACGACCAGGAAATTGATGTGGTGTCTTCTGCAGCTTTTCTGAGATATCCCTAGTGTTCCTTGGTACCATTTTGTTTCTGTTTGTTGGTGATGTGTGTGTTCATTGCAAGGCAGTTGTGTCCTGTGTGTGGATTTCCGAGGTCACAGCCACGGTGCAGATCAGGACAGGCCCCTGATGAGGACTTGTGTGTCCCCATCACAGCTGTGGCACCTCCTCCCTAATAGCCGCCCACCCCATAACACCCCTGTTCCAGTCCGTGACGGCCGCATCTCTCTTCCGTCTCCCCAGTGCTGCTGTGTGTGACCTCCTGGGTCAGTAGAATCGTGGCAGTACGCTGCTGAGATTGGCTGTTCTCACTGTGGGACCCTGGGGTGTCAT
The DNA here is from genome assembly GCF_964237555.1 of Oryctolagus cuniculus. Classification (NCBI taxonomy): domain Eukaryota; kingdom Metazoa; phylum Chordata; class Mammalia; order Lagomorpha; family Leporidae; genus Oryctolagus; species Oryctolagus cuniculus. The sequence goes on along the minus strand of NC_091440.1, from coordinate 126,787,547 downwards.
GCAGCATGTCTCGAGTATCAGTGGTCGTTACTTTTCATGGCTGCGTGCTATTCCACTGGATGGGCGGGCCACAGTTTGTCTACTCACCTGCTAAAGACATCTGTTCCAGGTTTTGACATATGTCCTGAAAAGCTGGTAGACGCGTGCATTGACAGGTGTCTCTGTGAACTTAAATTTGAATTTCTCTGGGGCTAACGCCCAGGAGTGCAGTGGCTGGGCTTCCCAGTGGAGACATACTTTGTTTTTGATGAAGCTGCCCAACTGTGTGCCTGGCATAGCCGCCAGCTGAGCGTGAGTGATCGGTTTCTCTGTTGGTTGCTGGCACTTGGTGTTGTCCTGTCCTTGACTGTAGCCATTCTGAGAGGTGTGCTGTGGAGTCTCTGTGCTGGTGGATGATGTGAAACATTGTTTCATGTGCTTCTTTCCCTCTATCTCTTTGGTAAATAAATGTGCTTTTGTGTCTTTGGTCCATTTTCTAAGTGAACTTTTTTTTTAATGTTGAGGTTTGACATTCTTTGTACTCTAGGTACATGTCCCTTGTCAGATATGTGATGGGCAAATATATTCTCCAGTGCTGTAGATATCATCTTGTCCTCCAAGAATCTTGCCCAGCACAACCCTAAAGCCCATTTTTTGTTAAAATGAATTTATTATCTTTGATTCATTGAACGTAAGTCTCACACTGAGAGCCAGACATTTCCTCAAGAGTAAACAAAGCTCATGAAGGCTAGCAAGGTGCTTGTGTGTGTACTAAGAGATAGTAAAGATGCTTGCTTACGTGGTAAGTGTACTTGCCACAGTGTTTGTCAAATGGGACGTTGCAATGAGGGAATGCGTCATGAGAGCATTTTTGGGGACGAGGACAGTGGAACATGAAGGCAGTTTAGTAACAGCATGTGCTGGCCGGGTCCTCCATCCGTTCAGCGGGTTGAGACCGTGTTGCTTAGAATTCCCTGTGTGGAGGCGGGCGGTGGGCAGAGTGTGTCGGACCCTGCTTGGCGTGCCCACATCTCGTATCAGTTCAAGCGCCAGCTCTCCTAATGATTCCAGGTTGCTGCTAATTGGTGCCCTGGGAGGCAGTGAGTGATGCAGGCCTGGGTCCTTGCCACCCGTGAGGGAGACCTGGATTGAGTTCTGAGCTTTGGGCGTTTGTACAGTGAACAGCGGATGAGAGCTCACTCTTACCCATCCCTCCTCCTCCTCTGCCTTTAAATAAATAGATAAATTAAAAATTAGGAAAACAAAGAATCTTCCTCCCAGGATGGTCAGCTAGGGCTGACCACGAGAGAAATGTCAGTGAGATTTGTGAGGTTCGGTGCTGTGGCCGTGATGTTACTCAGAGGAGGGTGGGTGGGGAGGAGAAGGGTGGCTCACCTGCTGCCCTGGTGCTCGCCGCCTCCTCTGCGGGGAGGTGCCAGGCTCTTGCAAGCTGCTTGCGTCGTTGAATTTGGAGCCTTTGAGGTGGTGAGAAACGGATGCGTGTCCCAGTTCATCCGTGTGGGTTCCGTCTCATCCTGGCTTGGCTGCTTCAGGCCTGTGCACCCCCGATTCCAGATTGGATGCCTTCCTCGGTTTGACTCCTGCAGACCCAGCAGCCTCAGGCTCCCGTGGGCTGTGGCATCACCTCCCGGCGTGGTCACAGGGGCGGTCCCTGCGGCTCGTCACCTGTGCGGGATCCCTCTGGGTGCTTCTGCGTTTCTGTTCAACCCTAACCGATGCCAACAGCCGTCTCGGTGTGCTCCTTCCTGTGAATTTAGATTTCTGATAGACTTCTATTTCTCATCACGTCTCATCTTCGGTCTTTGTACAAGATCCTGTCCAAGGGCGTTAGTGGGTATTTTTAGACCGTAGTAGAGCAGAATCTAAACATCTGTGACAACTTAATCTGCAGCATCATCTCCTTTTTTCCATTTTGCTGCTTTATCCTGCACTGCTAGGCCCCGCTTGCAGCCCTGAGACCAGGAGGAAGGCGTTAAGTCGCTCCGTGACACTGAACCCACACAGCACCAAGCCCCAGGGTGCCCGTGACTCACTCCTTGAAAAATGGCCTTGATTGATTTAAAAGCTGCATAGCGTTTGAGGCTAACCTGTCCCCTCCAGCCTCTCCTGCCACGGGCAGGAAGTGGTGCTTGGTCAGGGTCACAGCTGGGGAAACTGAGGCCAGCGAAAGGCCCTCACACTCCTGGTTTTCTCCTCCGCGCGTTGCCCTCAGTTTGCGGTAATTTTGTTTAGTTGGAAGACTCGTGCGGGTAACATACACCGTGAGAGTGATGAAAGTGGGTGGTTGGAAATGTCAGAGCTAAAAAATAGATCTTAATGTGTGCAGCTGTGAGGATTGGCAGCCTCTTGGTGCTGGGTCTTGAGAGCGCTGTGCAACCGTTGGTATCTTTTCGTCACAAATGATACGGCAGCCATGAAAGGCAACGCTGGCCTCCCTGCCCCGAGCCTGGTGCAGTGGGGCAGTGTTCCTGGAACGCTCAGCCTCTTCCTTGGGCTGTGGCCTCTGCGGTGCTTCGTCGCCAGGCAGTTTGTTGCCACCAGGCCGATGAGCGCGCATTTTTTGGTCCGTCACGGGGGACAGGTGAGGATGATCTGGGTGTTTGGATGCGATCGTCCAGGATGCTCGCTGGCAGAAATGGACAAGCTACAGTAGGATCAGAGGACGTTGCTGACCCTGTAGAGAAAAATGAAAACCTAACGCTTTTGCTGGTTTTATACCAAAGTGCGGTGACATCAGAACGCTGAGAGGGGGAAGCTGGGAGTGCAGCCGGTGATGTGTGCGAGGCAGAAGCTGCCCTTCGGACTGCAGCCTGCAGGTGTGCGGCGGGTGGAGAATGAGCAGGAGGTAGTTCCAGATTGTGGGGATTGTTCTGTGAGCCCCCGAGTGGAAGTCGCCCCCTGAAGCAGCCTGTTTGTGTCAGCGAGGTCTTCTCTCTCCTCCGGTGGTGCCTCAGGCATCTTTCCCCTACCTCTGTGCCCGTAGTATCCTACCTTTTTTTTTTTTTTTCAGAGGGGTGAGGAAGGGTTGGAGGTGCCAGGGTAACTGGCATGGTCACATGTGGTTTCCGCCCCCAGCGTCCTGTCTCACTGGATCCCAGGCTCTCTCTGCACCTCTCATCTGTCCGTCTCTACCTTCTCTTCCCCACCAACATCCCAGAGCCCCTTCCCTTGCAGGCTGCCACAGGACCTTTGCACTTACCGTCCCTTCTTCCTGAGGGCCCTTGCCCAGATCTGTGCCTGGCTGGCTCTCATGCCTCCGTGAGTCTCTGCCCAAGTGGCGCCACATCCCAGAGACCTTCCTTGGCCACCAGGTCTGGGTTTACCTTTTCACCCTGATTTGCCTTACTCCACCTGATTTCTGTCTGGCTTCATTTTACACTGTCCTGTAAGCTCTGCGAGAGGTGTCTCTGGCAGCTAGAAGTTGGCCTGGCTTGCCAAGTAGGGGGCTGCAGAATTCCTGTTCAAAGAAAAAGTGAATATGTTTGACAGTTATCAACAGGTGAAACTTAAAAATGATGAGTGGATGCATTGTCTTTGTCAGGCTCAGCCTTGGCTGATAATTGTTACGGGAGGGCTGCATGTCTGTACTGTAGAGGAAAACACTGCTTGGGTCGTGTGTGTTTCTCCTCTCAAAGAGGAAGAGGAGACAGACGGGCCATCTCTGCAGGCACAGGCAGGCGGTTCCAGTGGGTCCTGCTGCCGGGAGCTGAAGGGGCAGCCTGGGCTCCGACAGGGACGCAGCTGTGACTCCCTGTGGGACGGTACCTGCTGTCGGGAATGAGGGTGTGCAGCTCTGTTTGGGTCACGTACCTGAGCATAACGGGGTAGCAGGTGCCTGCTGCGAAGGTCGAGGCTGGAGACTGTGGCTGTGTGTTCGAGGCAGGGCCCAGCAGCCCACCGGAGTCTCTCCCTGTGCCCTGGTCTCCGGGACCCCAGCAGCCCACTGGGGTCTCTCCCTGTGCCAGAGCCTGCCTTCTGAAGGACGCGGCTGGGTGGATCTGTGTGGTTGGACGAGGTGCGATGCTGGCACGTGCAAATGCGTTATCAAAGGAACAGGCACAGCTGTGTGTCCCCCTGAGTTGTGTGATGAAGAGCCGGTCTGCTCGTGGTCCTGCTTTCCTGGGAGCGCGCACCCGCGCTGTTGGGATTTGCTAAGCCTTAGCCCTGCTCTCCGTGGTGTATCCCTGGCGCCAGACCCAAGTTCACGCTAAGGTGGAGGCGGTCATCGTGGGTCCCGGATGGAAGCTGGCATGCTGGGCATACTGCGCCCGTGGTCAGAGGCTTGAGACATTGACCACATGCTTTCAGCTCAGCCTCCCGGCCTCCTGGGAGCCGAGGAGGAGGCTGAGACGCAGTGACTCCGTTCCCCAGGCCTGCTTGGCCTTCCTGGTGGGAGAGCCCACGTTGCTGTGCGGGGAGAGTGATGTGTGCTAAAACCGCCCAGCGTTTCTGCTGGGGACTCGATCAGACCACACCCATGGGTCTCTGCCTTGGTGTGACCCTGATTTGCAGATGAGAGCTTAGTCCTAAGTATGGTGGTCTCCTGGCTTCCGGGAAGTGTTCTGGAGGCCTCCATCTTGTTGCCTGTTGGGTCGGAAATGCGGGTGGCTTGGGGACCCTGTAGCTGCTGGCCCACGTGCTGTGGGGGTCTCTGTCCTCAGGCTCTGGAGCCTGTGTGAGCATGAGTTAGGATTGTACTGAACCAGTGCCTCCCTGCTTGAGACAAGAATTGCTGAACATTGGTAGCTCAGGTACAACTGAGGTGCGGGGCTGTGGTCTGTCTCCGGGTTTCGTGAGTCTCTCTCTCTCTCTCTTTTTTTTTTTTTTTGACAGGCAGAGTGGACAGTGAGAGAGAGAGACAGAGAGAAAGGTCTTCCATTGCCGTTGGTTCACCCTCCAATGGCCGCTGCGGCCTGTGCACTGCGGCCGGCGCACCGCGCTGATCCCAAGGCAGGAGCCAGGTGCTTATCCTGGTCTCCCATGGGGTGCAGGGCCCAAGCGCTTGGGCCATCCTCCACTGCACTCCCAGGCCACAGCAGAGAGCTGGCCTGGAAGAGGGGCAACCGGGACAGAATCCGGTGCCCCGACCAACTGGGACTAGAACCCGGAGTGCCGGCGCCGCAAGGCGGAGGATTAGCCTAGTGAGCTGCGGCACCGGCCAGGGTTTCACGAGTCTTTTAGCGGATTCACTCCTGAGGTTCGCCTCCCAGATGTGCTTACCAGTCTGCCCATTTGCAGTCTTCTCACTCCTTCTTTGGCAGGGTTGTCACTCTCAGGGCTCGGGTGACAGTAATGACAAGTCCCCTTCCTGGCCGGGTGAGGATGTGCCGTGCAGAGCTCAGCAGAACTGTGGCTCTGGTCTTGGTCGGTAGAGCTCCTCTCGCTGGTGCAACGTTGCTGGCCTGGGTGCCTGTGAGTTACAGCCTTCTGTGCTTGCGATGCGTCTGGCGGTGATGACTTCCGGATTGATCCCTGGTCCCAGAGGGATGCAGGAGAAGAGCAACCAGGATGATTGAGGGCCGCAGGGATCTGTCTTAGAGGAAAAGCGCGAGGAACCAGATGTTGTTATTTACTGGTTGAACGATCTGGGAAGACCGTGGAAAGCACTTAAAGGCCTCGGAGAGCTGTACCGAGGGCAGCAGGTGGGGAAGAAGAAAGACGGAGAACAGCAGGAGAAGGCGGCAGAATGTGCTGTGTGTTGACTGTTGGGCCGCGGGACCCATCAGGGAGGTGTTGGGAAATCCATCATCGGAGACACCAGCAACTGGAACGTGGACTGTTTTTTTCTTCCCCCTGGTTTGGAGTTGAGTTCCTATTGGGAGAGAATGTGCATTGTGCTAACTGCTAAGAAAAGGAGGCTTTTCAAGTGAGCGTGACAGCTCTGAGCAGGCTTCCCGAAGCCCATGGAGCTGCCTCATTGTTTGGAGTTCCTCCTGCCTTGAATCACTTGGGGTGCTGGGGCAGATCTGGGGCCCCTGTTCCAGGTCTGCTGCCTTAGAATCCTCCGTTGGCATGAGATCAGGGGCTCGTCCACTTGAGCTCACGCACCAGGCAGTTTTAGGAAGCCTGGGAAGTGCGGGGACTGAGTGGGGGCCTGTGTGTACTGGGGTGGCAGTGTGGAGACAGCAGTGTAGACGAGCTGAGCCTGAATGCTGGGATGCATGCACTCTCCGGCTCCCCCATGACTTTCCTGGAGAAGGCAGGTGACTTCCATCTCTGAGGCACTGGGCATTGCCTTAGGGAGGCAGCACCTGCACCGCTGGGTGCTTCTCTTCTGTAGTCCCAGGTGTGCTGTGGCAGTGCTGCCCGTAGGGCGGTCCCCTTGCCTTCTGTGAGCTGATAGGGCCCTGGGGTCCTGGGTGCCCAGGGAGAGCTTAGCAGCCAGAGACCAGGTAGGTGCACTTCCTGCGCTGGGCAGCAGGAACCCAGTGCTAATCAGAATATCTGGACCTGAGACAGCATCTGTCCCGGCTTATGAGTTGTATGCCCCGGATATGAAGGGAGAGGACAGTCCTCTACAATGAGCTGGATCTGTGTTCCAGGAAAAGCTCCAGGTTCAGGGCCAGGAGGCAGGAGTGAGTCACCTCAGTGGACAGTCTCTGCCTGACTCCAGACTGGGGCTGGTTGGTTGGTTGACACAGAGGCAGCAGGTTGGAGTGGAGTTGGGGGACACTAGCAGATTCCGCAGGATAAGCCTGTCTTTCTCAGGTTCAGCTTCGCTGTGTGTGTTTGTTTCCACCCCACCTCCCTCCAAACCAGAGCTGTTGTTCAGAAGAAAATTAAGAATAACGCACTCAAGCCCCAGAGTGGGAGTGTGAGGAGGCACAGGGACAGCCGGTGGGCTTTTCTGTGCTTGTGGCCATCCCCCCCTTTGGTACAGGCTGTGTGATCCCGTGACTTTTCCTGGGAACAGAGATAGCCTTGCTGGAAAGAGCTGATGCGGTGAGCTCCCCTCCCCCTCGGAAGATTGACAAGAAGACGGGGTTCCCGTGGAGAAGGGGTTGTTGGTGGTCAGTTACTGAACTTGGGAGTGCTCAGACCATCAGAGATGGCTATTAAGATTATTTCAGGAAAAAATACTGTTTCCTTTTCTACTGCCTGGCCTAGTTTTGGGTGAGAAATGGAGGCTGAAACAAGTAAAATGAGAGATTTGTAGAGCTGATAGGGAAAAATGATTTTTTTTCCAACTTCCAGCTTCATGTCCATTGATTCATTCAGTAAATGTTCATTTAGGATCTTCTGTGTGCTGAGTAAAATGGATATAAGGATAAATAGGAATAGGTTTCTTACAGTATAAAAAATTGCTTATAACTTTTGAAGCATGTAGCTAAGGAGCCCCGTCCCCCTTTTAAAGAATTACTTATATTTTTGAAAAGCAGAGTTAGGGAGAGAGAGAGGCCTTCCATCTGCTGGTTCACTCCCCAAATGGCTGCAATGGCTGGAGCTGGGCCAATCAGAAGTCAGGAGCCAGGAGCTGCTTCTGGGGTCTCCCAAGTGGATGCAGGGACCCAAGAACTCGGGCCATCTTCTGCTGCTTTCCTAGGTCATTAGCAGAGAACTGGATCGGAAGTGAAGCAGCTGGGTCTTGAACTGGTGCCCATAAGGGATGCTGGCATTGCAGGCAGCAGCTTTACCCGCTACGCCACAGTGCTGGCTCTGCTAAGGAGCTTTTCAAAACTGGCTGAGTGCCATTGTGAAGGGAGTTCGGGGTGACGTGGACCCTGAGATGTTGTTTTTAGGTGGTCCTCATCCCACTTCTGCTGGACATGTCTGTTTTCCAAGCTTCCTGTCTAGTTTTAAACATATAAATGTTTGCTAGTTGAGGTGTCACTTTTGTCTTTGGGCTGAAACCTGCGTCATCATAGCTGAATTCCTGAGGGTTGAGACCTGCCCCCAGGGTCCGGCTGCTGGAGTCCCTGGGAGCAATGAGCTGGCCGGAGCGTGCCGTCTTTGACATGTCCAGCTTTGCCTGTTGGGCACACGGGAACATTCCCCTCTTGCAGAAATGTGCCGCCTTCCATTTTTCCTGAAACAAGCAATCATTTGGACTGTCTTTGTATTTCCCATGTGTGATCATAATTCAGGTCCAAGACTGCTTCTCTCTCCTCCTTACTACGAGGGAGACAGCAGTGTGTGGTGATGAATGGTGACTCCAGGGGAGACTTGTGCTCTGCAGTGGCAGAGATGGGCAGATGGTGAGCACAGGTCCTGAGCAGATGGGCTCCCGAGTGTGTCCATGTTTCCTTGGAGGCTCCGAGTTATCTTCCATCCCATCCGCTGGTTCACTCCCCAAAATGCCCACAGCTGCCGGGGCTGGGTCAGGCTGAAGCCACAAACCAGGAGCTTCTTCTGGGTCTCCCAAACACTTGGGCCATTTTTCACTGCTTTCCTGGACACGTTAGCAGAGAGCTTGATTGGAAGTGGAACAGCCTGGGCTCAAACCAGCACCCACATAGGATGCTGGTACTGTGGGCTGTGCCTTTACCCGCTGCACCACAGCATGGGGCTCAAAGACCCATTTTAAAGATGTGGCTAAATGATTATAAGGGACATGTTGCAAAGGTGAAGCAAAATGATCTGATGGCTAAACTGGTCCTTGAGAATCCTGTTGGCAACACTGATGTTGGATCTTGGTTTATACTCAGATACTTTAAGAAAAGTATTTGAAAGGCAGAGTTAGAGGGCAGGAGAGAGCAAGAAGGAGTGAGTGGGTGAGAGAGAGCTAGATGTCTTCCATCTTCTGGTTCACTCTCCACATAGCTGCAGTAGCCAGGGCTGGGCCAGGCAGAAGCCAGGAGCCTGAAACTCTGTCTGGGTCTCCCACGTGGGTGGCAGGGGCCCAAGCGCTTGGGACGTCTTCTGCTGCTTTCCCCAGCACGTTGGAGCGGCATGGGCAGTGGAGCAGCAGGGAGTCTAACCAGCACTCAAGAAAGACACTTAGTGCTCAGGGAAACTTCGCCCCCTATGGTGTTCCATCTGTCCGTCAACTTGACAGGCATCTCTCACATCCTCGCGCCTATTAAATTTCAAGGTTCATCAGTTAGCGCCCCCTTTCTGCGATCCCAAATCACCTTCCAGAATGTGAGACTTTTTCTGTGTTCACAGTAGGATATGTGGTAATGCATTGTTAACATTTCATCTCAAGCTCCCTTGTCTGGCGTTTGGAGAATACACTGTCTGCATTTGTAGACGTTTGGGAAATTCTCCTGAAGTGCGGATTCTGGGTGGTTCTGAAACGTTCAGTTTCACCAGTGCCGTGTATCAGATGAGGAGCTTTGCCACAATTGCCCTATCACTGCTGGGAGTCCTCATTCTGGGATCTAATTGGGTTTATTTAGAGCACAAGCATTCTACCTGGACCAGTTTCCAGGAGTGGTGATTATGTGGACACGCCCGCGCGCTTTCTGTTAGGAAGCCAGGGGACCACAGGTGACACACATCTGCCGTTTTTGGAAAGGGAATCTATTCTGAGTTCCTCTTGAAAGCCTGGCGAAGTAGTAATAACACCTCCCTAATGATGCTGCATGCTTTTTAAACTGTTGCGTAACAGACACTTTTGTCCTCTCTGTAAAATAGTGCTATTCTCGTAACCCAAATGTATGATCTGAGTTTTAGTATCTGTGGGAATAATTGGAGACATCAAGGATTTGGCTTACGAGAGGATCTGAGAAAGTTTAAGGGAAAAATGGAGTTAGAGATAGGTTTATTTAGCTGCAAGAACATTTCGAAACCCAAGGATAGTTTGTTCATAATATGCTTTTTCTGTAAATTGCTGGAAGACCTCTTGTACCAGATGGGTTGGTTTTGTCTTTACTGCCATTTTTATAGTGAAGCTGTGAGATGCATTTTGGTTTATGCAGTCCTTGGACACGCCTCTGGTCAGTTCCTCACAGCAGGTTCCCAGAGGTAGACTTCCTGGTCCATGGGGGTGCAGTGTGGAAAGCCTTGCTGCATCTCGCTGGCCAGCCCGCCTTCCACCCTGGACTCTCCCCAGCTGCATGTGAGCCTGTCCCCTCTCTCTCCTCATCACCGTTCCTGGCAGGAATGAGTTTTTCATGAATGATTAGCTCGTCTGGAAAACTCAGCCTGATGGAGTGGAAAATGATGTGAAATCAACCTCAGGGTGCCAGGCTCTTGGGGAAGTGCATGCGTGCTCTCTGAGGACTGTGCCTTGGTCTTGATCTTCTTAAAGCTCTCTTCTCCCCAGCTTCCAGCTCTAGGAGCTCTGCCTCCCAGCATGGGCCTGCTGCACTGGAGGGGGCTGTAGTTAGAGCTGCCAAGTCCCTGGGTCAGGGCCCCATCCTCGTTCCTGGGAGGGTCATTTCCCATGAGCCTCCTGTCGAAGGAAGCCGTGGCGGGTGCCGACTCGTGCGTCTGCTGGCACGCGGCTGGGTTGCATCTCGTGATGCTGGAGCGTTTATGGTTGGATCCCACCCAGCGATTCGTTTCTTCAGGCTGCGTTATGGTCCCTAATTATTTCAGCAGGAGTGAAAATGGAGTTGATTAGTAATGATGCTGTTTGGATTCATGTGTCCAAACAGAGCTTGAGATGTTTAAAAATCTGTAGGTTAAAGCTGTGCACGCGTCCAGTCAAGTATGTCGAGTATGCGTGTGTCGTCATGGCGATGGAGTTGTGCATTCTCAATTGTTTTGACAAAGAAGGGCTGTTTATGTAAGGGAGGCAGATCCAAGGCGAGAGCTTCAGGAGCTGGGATTGATGTGTTGGTCAAACAGCCTGGAGAATGGCCCCCTCCCAGCATGCCACTCAGGGTGTGCACGGGGCTCCTCTCAGAACTTGACCCTGTGCCAGTGTGTATTTTTTTCTGCAACACCAGGGACTGACTTGGGAATGAAATGTCCTGCTGTTATATTTAAGAGAACCCCATATGACTTTCTGTTGTGAGTTTGTCTCCTGAGTGGTTTTTTTTTTTTTTTTTTTTTTTGAGAGAGATGTAGTTATTGATTTTAGAGGCAGAGTTATGCAGAGGCAGAGAGAGAGAGAGGAGTTATGCAGAGGCAGAGAGAGAGGTCTTCCATCCTCTGGTTCACTCCCCAGATGGCCACAGCGGCTGGAACTGAGCTGATCCGGAGCCAGGAGCCAGGAGCCTCCTCCTGGTCTCCCATGCTGGTGCAGGGGCCCAAGCACTTATGCCATCTTCTACTGCTTTCCCAGGTCACAGCAGAGAGCTGGATTGGAAGTGGAGCAGCCAGGACCCAAACTGGCACCAATATAGGATGCCGGTACTGCAGGTGGTGTCTTTACCCACTACGCCACGTCACTGGCCCCCTAAAAGTGTTTTCTCAATCATTGGACAGTTGATTTTCTTTCTCTCTGTGGTTCTCTTTTCATTTTGTCATCGTCTTAGCAATCGGCCTCTGATTTCCGGGGGAATTTCTGTTAGAGAACTTTTAGTATGACTTCAGACGTGTTATGCTTTTCTTACCTTCTTATCTCAGCTGCAGATGGTCGTACCCTATAGGTATCCTAAAGATCCCCTCTGGTCCAGTAATCAGATGGTACTTGCAAATGCACAATGTGGAACCAGGGTTGGTACTGGCACCATCGGTGAAACCTCGAGTGTTCTTGCCAGGTTTGACCAGCTGTGGAGTAATCGCAGTCTCCTGTTTTGTGTCCCTCATGAAGACTTCTTGCTATGGAAGGAGCCGGCAGTGAAAGCAGCAAGATTGGGGGTGTTTGCATCAGCCCTGGAGTGCGAGTAAAACAGGGTTAGCACCTGTTGGCGAGACTTCTCAGAGACCAAAGTTTCTGGAAATAATATTGTATGTGCATTGATTTCTGCAGATAATCTGCAGACACAAACAAGTGCTCTATACTTGAATATAGCCAATAACCTGGTGTTGGGATTCATTTAAAAATACTTCACTGGGGAAAGGTGGTGAAAATGCTGTGTGGGCTGCCCAGGCCATGTGGGGGAGCCTGCTTTGGGTCCAGCCTTGTTCCTTTCCGATTCAGCTTCCTGGTAATGCACACCCTGGGAGGAAGCAGATGATGCCTCAAGTAGTTGAGTCCCTACCATCCATGTGGGGGATTCTGATGGATTTCTGGACTCCTGCCTTCAGCCTGGCCCAGCCCTGGCTGTTCTGCGTGTTTGGGGGAGCAAATGTGTCAGTAGAAGATCTCTGCCTCTGGCTCTCTGCCTTTTAAATCAAATAAAGTAAAAGTGAAGAAACCCCACTGCTTACGGTCAAAGGTAGCTCCTTTTCTAAGCAAGTGGTTGATGGAACTGCTTCTCGTTTTTCTCGATTACAGACTGAACATACTGATGACTGGCATGAACCCCTTCTACTTTCATGCAGTCAACGTGGTCCTGCACTGCCTTGTGACGCTCGTGCTGATGTACACCTGCGATAAGACCGTCTTCAAGAGCCGCGGGCTGGGCTTTGTCACGGCACTGCTGTTTGCTGTACATCCTGTTCACACTGAGGCGGTGAGTACAACTGGGACTCCGTGAAATGATGAACCAAAGCATATGCATTGGGTGTATCAGCTAAACTCGGCATTTTCCCCCTTTCAGAATCATATGAATTCAGAGCTCAACTCATGCGTTTATCTATCTTTAAATCACACTGCCTGACAGCTTTTCTTTCTAAATGTTCAAATTGGCTTCATTGTACTGCAGGATTTAACTGCTTTTCTAAGGAACCGCTGCTGCTATTACAGGTGGCCACGAGTGTCCACCATCCTTGATTTGCAGGAAATTTAAATCCTAATGTGTTTGAACCCGCAAGGGGCATTTTGAAATACTTTTTACACAAAGTCATTTTTTCATGCTTTATGTTTGCATTTTATCTCTTCTCTGCTTGCTACTTAGAATATTTATGATGCAGATCTGCAAGTGTGCTAGGATGGCCCAAAGAAGTTGGAATGACATTCCCCCAGTGGTAGAGACAGTCTTGGAGACTCGGCAGAATTTTTTCAGTTAGTTAATGCAAAGTATAGTTATTCTGTGGGTGGTGAGGACTTTATTAGAAAGTATTACTGGTTTGGATCTGTGGCCCTCTAAAATAACTACTTATGTAATGAGTGAGATGGTATTATTAAACTATGTTGTTGTATAGGTGATTGATTTGTATTGCTAAGGGTAAATGAGCAGCTAATAATGGGAACATGGGCACCACAGTTTTTAAAAGAATCGTGGGGACGGGTGTTTGGTGGAGCATTTGGGACGTCACTTGGGACCCCTGCATCCCACATCGGAGGGCTTGGGTTTGAAACCCGGCTTTGCTGCCGGTGCCAGCTTCCTGTTAACCCACACCCTGGGAGGCAGCAGGTGATGGCTCAGGTAGTTGGGTCCTTGCCACTCACTTGGGAGACCTGGGTTGAGTCACAAGCTCCTGGCATCAGCCAGGCCCAGCCTTGACAGTTGAAGCACTGGGAATGAACCAGCAGATGGCAGATCTCTGTCTGTGGATCCCCTGGCCCCGTCTCTGTGCCTTTCAAATATGTCAGTCAATCAGTCTAGTCTGGAGCCTCACCTCACGTCTGTGCCCCTCGCTGAATTGGCTTTGCTTGTGCACATCACGTTTATACATCAGTATCGTACGATGTGCCCTATGTGCAGACCCCTGTGGCTCTTAGAAAGGAGTCATTGGACACGCTGGGTGTCACAGCTTGCCCTGTCTTCTAGATATTTCTGTGAGTTAGAGGGAGGAAGTGATGTTCTCAGTTGAGCAGTGAGTAGTCGTAGGGATGCATGATCTGTGTGTCCGGATGTGCTTCACTGTCTTGATAGTGAGGTCTAGTTTTCCCATTGGGTTTTACAACGGGCTTTCTACAAACAAAATCTAGAACTCAAGGTTTTAAGAAAAATATATTTAGATTAAATGACAAAAAAATGACCAGGGTGGGCATTTGGTGTAGTGGTTAGCAAACTTCTTGGGCTATCCACCTTTCTCTTAGGCGTGCTGGGTCTGAGCCCTGTCTGTGGTCCCCAGTGCCAGCTTCCTTCGGCTGTGAACTCTGCGAGGCAGCAGGTAATGGCTCACGTGGTTGAGTCCTTGCCACCCACAAGGACATGGACGGGGTTCCTGGCTCCTGACATCAGCCTGACCTGGCCCTATTGGGTGTGTGGGGAGTGAATCAGCAGATGGGAAATCTCCATTTGTCTCTCTGTAGCCCTCTCTGCCTTCCAAATAAATAAGTAATCTAAAAAAGGAAAAATTCCTTGATGAAGGTCATTTTCCCCATATCCTTATTTTTCTTAGTTTTTCTTTGAAAGGTACTGGGGTGGGGGTGTGTGTGGGAGAGAGAGGGAGAGACAGACAGACAGACGCACACACACTTCCAGCCACTACTCAGGCTTGGGCTCCAGCATGCCATGTAGGCATCCCTCCCTGTAACTCTCTGTGTATGTGAGGTTGAGCAGAGAGGCGCTGTGTGGACGAGTACGCGCAGTGGGTAATTACGCTTGGCTACACGTTGATAAATCTTTCTGCTATACTTGCACGATCCTGAGCAAGTGAATGACTTCAGTGGCAGGTGGCCCAGATGATGGATGTGTTTAAATTCTTTGGCTTTTGACCAAATTAAAGGAGGCCCTAGTTGAGTTGTCAGCTGATAGATAATTAAAAATCCTGTCAGATAATAGGACACTGTGATAATTGATAACTTTGGAATTCAAAGTCATTTAGAACATGGCTGCTTCTGCTCTTATTTATATGGGGCGTCTATGTGAATGACGCATGCTGTCTTTTGTCAATGAAAGGTAGCATTTAGCTTCCTGTAACTGAATTTAGTGGAAACAGACCTCCACTTAGATTATTAAGTGGTAAAGTTTAATGTTTAGTAGCTGCCATGTTCTGCTTTATAATGTGTCAAGTAACTATGAAGGAGTAATAATTGGAATAGAAATACCAACTTCAAATTTGAATACTTACAGGCTTAGAGTTGCAGGAAATTTTTCAAATTAATTTACTTAAATGCATATTTTTGTTAGAGGAAGATGGAATGATAAATATTTTTAAGCGTAATTGTATAATACATTAAAAAATAGGGTAAGCATTGTGGCACAGTGAGTTGAGCCACTCGTGAGATACACACGGCACTACTGGAGCGCTGTTTTAGTTCAGGCTTCTCAGCTGCTCATCCTGCTCCCTAGTGATGGGCCGGGGGAGGCAGCAGATGATGGCACAAAGACGTGAGTCCCTGCCACCCACTGGGAGACCTGAATGGAGCTGCAGTCTCCTTGCTTTGACCAGGCTGTTGCAAGCGCTTGGGGAGGGAACCGGTGTCTGGAAGATGTGGGTCTCCCTTTGTCACTCTGCCTTTCAAATAAACACATAGTAAACCTGTAAAACAACTCTGAGTGAGAACTAATAGGGAAATAGAGTTCAGAGACAGAGACTATTAAGCATCTACGGTTTGTTTGAAGATGGGCATGTTTGTGTAAATGGAAGATGGTTAGGTTCAGATTTTGTTTGAATCCAAATAGTAACATTTGGGCCTGTTCAAAAAATCTAGTATTTACAATATATGGGAAGTTGGATCCTTTTAATTATTTAAAATTTTAAATCAAAGATTTTAGATAATAAACTTAAGAAAATATTGGGGAGATTACTGTTTTATATTTTATGTTTCCATTTTTCTTTTGATGCCATTTTCCCACCCACTTGTTCAAGCACCCTTATATATTGTTGACAAATGCATTTTTTAAGTATACTTGAAAGTCACTGCTTCGGCTGCCTTGGGGGCAGTTATCCCAGGAAAGAAACGGGTAAGTGGACAATCATGATTTAATTCCATAGTTGCAGAGAGATAGAACATACGGCATGGGTGTCCCAGGGCAGCGTGGTGGTGGACTGGGAAAGTTTGGGTTGGATTCTAAGAAAAAAAGAAAATCCTGTTAGTACAATGACTTTTAAAAAGGGGTTTCAATGGCTTTTGTGCTAATTGAAAAAAATCCATATTAACAGAATCAAAGGGGCAAAGGAGTGTGAGAGCTGGGCATTTATTTGTGGAAGGGTTGGGGAAGATGTTTACATTTGCTAGAAGACCTGGCAGGCCTAGGAGGGAGGCAAAGAACTTTGACCTAAGCAAGAATTCACATGACACAGCACAGTCAGAAGAAAGTTAATTGAATCAGGCCTTTCAGTTCAGGTTTCTAAAGAGGAGGAGAGAGAAACAGAAAGAGAGAGTCTTTGGAGATGGTCTGGTGATGAATTATTTCCTAAAGAAGACACCCATGCTGTGGTGGGGGAGGGAGTTTCTGGGGAATGTCTCCTCTTTGCAAAGCAAGCACAAAACTGGGACCGTAGTCTCTCAGGAAGGGTGAAGAATTCGGATTTTTTGGTGGAGTTTGATTTGAACACAGTGATAGGGATATGAGTAAAGATTTGCATGAGTATATAACCAGTCAGTCAGTAAGTAACGAGGACCTGCTTGGTCTAGGGAGCTCTGGATGTCTGAGCTCTGGATGTCTGAGACTTATGGGGGTGTTCAGCAGGGTCCCCATGCACAGTTCACAGGGTCCTAAAAGCCAGAGAGCATGCACACAGACGGATATGAAGCAACAAAAGGGGCCGGCACTGTGGTGCACTAGGTTAACCCTCTGCCTGCAGTGCCAGCATCCCATGTGGGCGCCAGTTCTAGTCCTGGCTGCTCCTCTTCCGATCTAGCGCTCTGTTATTGCCTGGGAAAGCAGTAGAAGATGGCCTAAGCACTTGGGCCCTGCACCCATGTGGGAGACCAGGAAGAAGTTCCAGGCTCCTGGCTTCAAATTGGCCCAGCCCCAGCCATTGTGGCCATTTGGGGAGTGAACCAGTGGATGAAAGACATCTCTCTCTGCCACTCACTGTAACTCTACTTCTCAGGTAAATAAATAAAAATCTTAAAAAAAAAAAAAAAGCAATACGGTATAATGAGGCAAGACTCTCCACAGAGAGAAATGGTTTTTCTAATTTAGGTAGCAAGGGATGAATGCATTCATTTATACAACGTGTCAGCAAATGCTGGTAGTGTGTTTTGTGGGGGAGTAGTATGTTTTTCTGTGTCCTGAATCATGAGAGACGTTAGTGAAGAATCAAGGGGGAATAGGGAGAGCTAATTCTGATTGTCCTGTGAGGAATAAGATGGTGGTCATCATCAGTGAGTTGGGTTCAAGGACTCCACTCACGTGAAGTTGACAGCCAGAGCAGACACATGGAGTTGCAGATCAAAGCTGACATTTCCAGAACTGGAACAGGAGGATGCCGGGGACAACTGGGCACCTTCTCGGAGGCCCCCGGCCTGGGAGGCGTGGCCATGTGCTCAGTGTGCGTTCCTGGTTCAGTCTGATGCTAAGGGAACGCGTTCTTACAGAAACAACAAGTATCAGTAATGATGTGGATCCTATGAGTGCCAGTCCAAAAAAAAATTTTTCTTTGAGAGTAAATTATGTCCTAGTTGGCTGTGGTTGTTCCAGTAACCTTCCTAGATCTGCGTGTTATGTTAACCAAAATGCAAAAGGCCCCAAGTCAGACACTTTTTGGGCTCTGACAGGATGCTGGAGGTGGAAAACTGCACCCTGACCCTCCGTGGTTGCAGCCACAAAGCAGGCTCAGTGCAAATACTGTGTAGAGTCATCTTTAGCCCTTGTGGCTGAGTGTGTAGGAGACAGAAAGGAGTTGTGAGTTAGGCTTGGTCCCCACCCTCAGATCTCTTACATGCGTGCAGGTGTTCTGAAACACTCGCCCTCCTGGGCATTTCGGATGAGGCGTACTCAGCCTGCACTTGAGTTCCATCCAGATATGCGCACTGATTTTTTCCCCAGCATTTGAGCATTGGTTGGAGGCTGTGGTTCCCAGTGACAGCCAGGGCCGCCTCCATGATGGAGATCCGCCCCTTGAGGCTGGAGGACGCGTGTTTGCGTGCAGGTTTGTCTTGTGCCAATGGAGCCACTGCCCTGCTGCTTTCCAGGGCTCTCCACTTGAGCCCGTGTTGTCCCCGAGTCAGGTTGCACTGGCTCCGATGGGCCGCCCCCCACTGCTTCCTGTTCCCTCCCTCCCAGAAACACGCCATGTACGCTCAGATCTCTCTGCCCCATCTGATGCCCCACCAGCAGTGCCTCTGGCTAAGTGTCCTGGCTTAGGCTTCACATTCCGGGAAATCCGTGTGTTCCTGGATTCTCAGACGCCCAGGGCAGCCGCTCCAGGAAGCCATTTCCAGATCCTGCAGTGAAAATTAATCCCTTTGGCCGTCCCCTGGCAGTGGTTCCTCCCTTTCTGATGCATGTGGCTGCCGTGCGTGGAGTTTAATACCCTGCCATTCCTCCCGTCCAGCTGCCGAAGTCCTGGAGGCGGCTTTTATCCCTTTAGCTGGCGCTGTAGCTGGCAAGGAGGTGGTGCTTGGGAACTGCTTAGTAGCTGGAAGAAAACACATAGTTTCTGACCACAGTGATGGTGATCCAGATACTTAGTAGCTCTCTGACCCTTTGTCCTAAGGCCTCAGCCCAGCAGGGGTATGCAGAAGGTATTCAGTGTGTGCTTAGAGGTTTGGATAGGCAAGAGAGCCTGTCAGTGTTACCGCTGACATTTCAACACCTTCTCTGAGCTTCTGTACCGAGGGACACTGCATTCTTCAGATCCAGGCACAGCCAGCTGGCACATTCTGTCGCTGCTGCTTCCAAGCTGGCTGCACTGTACGAAGCAGTTAATGCGTTAGTTATGCTCGTCCTGGTCGTGATCACCTCGCGCCCACTTGCTGCAGCCAGCGTTAGCTCGCAAGCCTTGACCTTGGCCACATCAGTTGGACTCTGATGAGTGCCTCTCTGGGCCCACGTGCTTGGCGCTGGCCCAAGAATCTGGCAGGTGAGCTTGGCTCACGGTTTAACCTTCAGGAAGCCTTGGAGGTGATGCTGAGCTGGTGCGGGAGGGGGTGGTGCTGTTCCCTGGGCAGAGCTGGGCTTCCCCCATGACCTATGCACTGTTGCTGCTTTACCGACTGTGAATCAGCCCAGCCTTGCCACCAACCACACTTGTGATTCGTGCAGTCTTGCTAATGTCCCCACGCTCCTGATAGATACATGAATCGGTGAGCTGTGAGCCATGCAAGCAGACAGAAGAGGTGCAAGCTTTTAGCTTGCTCTTGCCGGAGCAATTCTTTGGCCCTGTCCACGTTTTTCCTGGTGTAGGTTGGCCTAGAGTTTCTGTGTGTGACTTGTGACTTGCTGTCAATCCATATGTATATATCGTTGAGTTACTTTTTATTGAGATTGTAATTAATACCTATTCAGAATTATTGAATAATCAGGTTTCATGAAGACAGCAGGCATGTAAGCCTTTACGGGACATGGTGATGTCCATCGCCATGCAGGAACACCTGTGTACATGCTGAGGTTTCTGAAAAGAGAGGATAGGGCAGGGCTGTGTGGCTGTCATCTCCTACATGACAGCATCGCACGGGGTGGGGTTGGCATTTGTCCTGTGTCTCCCTAGGATGCCGGAGAATCCTGTGTGCGAACCCTGCCTCCGTCCTCTGCGTCTGTCCCCGGCTCACTGGGAGCGCGGGGTGTGCTCCCCTGTGGGGGTGCTTGGAGGCGCAGCTCCCATGTTTTGCACTGTTTCGCGCACCTGCTGTGGCCCACAGGCCCTCTGGGACATGGCTGCTGCTGTTTCCTGTCCATCTCCTGGGAGCTGCCCCTCATTGCCCTGTGTGACCTTCGCTTTGAGGCATTTTTCTGAACTCTTCCCCATTTTGCTTTTATCATATTGTTGCTTGAGTTTTAAAAAATTAAGGGAAATGCTCTTAGGTTGTAAGATGAATGCAAACATTTATCAAGAGTCGTTTCTCGCCTGCCTTCTTCCCTTCAGTGCTCTTCTGCAGTAGCACTGCCTGGAAGTAACTTAGATGTTAGTCAAGTACAGACAGTGAGAGCCTCAGCTACCTTCAGATGCACTTGTTTTTAACATTTGGCAAGTTGATTTTGTTACTCGTTTCTGTCTCCCTCAATATGTTATATAAAGTGTTATTTATTACTTGAGCATCTGAGAGTAGGTTGCATAATTTGTGTTCCTCCATACCTTAATAATTTAGTTGTTTATATTCTAAACCAGAGTATTAATCATACTTTTTTTAGTGTTCTGTACTTAGGAGTAGTTATTCATCTTCATTGTTTTTCTACAATTTATGATAAAATATATGTAATAGAGAATTTTATTAATATAGTGATTATGTTCTGTATTATAAATATAAACATAATTTATAATTTTAATATATTTTATGATTTATAGGTACAGTATACTAAAATTTTTACAACACAAATAAAAATGTGAAGGCATAAATTATATATTAGTATATAGTACTCAATATGAAAATTAAAATATACATAAAATAATAATTCATAAATATATGTTGAGTATATTATACATATAGTCTATACTAATAATATTATAGATTATAATGAGTTATGATTAGTAATCTGATTTAATACATAAAATATACAAATTTAAAGTTACAAAATATTCATCTAGATTTATCGTGTTTTATAATTAATCTGTTGTATATTTTGGTGTATTTTTTTAAGATTTATTTATTTATTTGAAAGAGTTACAGAGAGAGAAGAGAGGCGGGGTGGGGGTCTTCCTTCTGCTGGTTCACTCCCTAGTAGGCAGCAATGGCCGGAGCTGCACCGATCTGAAGCCAGGAACCAGGAGCTTCTTCTGGGTCTCCCACATGGGTGCAGGGGCCCAAGGACTTGGGCCATCTTCTACTGCTTTCCCAGGCCATAGCAGAGAGTTGGATCGGAAGTGGAGCAACCGGGTCTCGAACCAGCACCCATGTGGGATGGCGGCGCTTCAGGCCAGGGCGTTAACCCGCTGTGCCACAGCGCCAGCCCCTGGTCTATTGTTATGGGATACTTCTCATCTGAATTTATCTGCTGTTTCATCGTAATTGTATCTGAGTCTGGTTACCTGGCTGGAATACTGTATAGATGATGTGTGCTTCTCGGGGATGGAGATTTGCCTTTTCATTCCTCGAAGCACCCTGCATTTTCTCTGAAGTGTGATTCTTCTGTTTTTGTTTCTCTAATGATTAAGTGATTGGTGAAGACACCTTTTGAAGCTGTGCAGATACTTTTGCCTAAAAACTCCTGGGCCACCTGCCTGGCTTCCAGCTCCTCTACTGTACGCACATTCATTAACTGGCTTGAAGATTTTTGTTTTTATTTTATTTGGAATGCAGAGAGAGGCAGGGAGAGCTCTTTCATGTCCTCATTTACTCCTCCCTGTCCTCTGCAGCCAGGGCTGAGCCACACTGAAGCCAGGAGGAGCAGGAACTCCATCAGTCTCCCATGTGGGCAGTGCGCTTGCCTGCTTCGTGCAGTTCTGGACTTAGGTCAATATCCGTCCATCTGCTTATTCATGTGTTTATTTGTAGGGTGAACTGATGGATTCTGGTTTTTTTCCCCAGTGTTTTATAGCATATTCTTCTTTCTTGTGACATTGAAACTGCCTATGATTTGATCAGTAGGAAGTGCGTGTCGTTGGCTTCTGTGTCCTTTCCGCTGTCGTTTTTTGAGCACCTTCTTGCTGTTGTGAGAACAGGATGCAGGCTCCTCTTGGATCTCCTGCGCCAAGCCCTGGGATGACTCACTAAGAATTGCACCCGCCCGTGGGATGTCTCCCCATGCCACAGCAAAGAAATGGACACATGCATGGAGTGCCTTCCAGGGCCACTGCTGAGATAGCCAGACACACATGGGAGGTCTTCCCGTGCCTTAGCTCGGAAACCGACACACGGGTGGATTCTCTCCTGTGCCACCGTGGATGAGAAGTCTACACTGCATGCTTGCACATGGACACACACATACACACACCTTTGTAGCGATCATAAGTTCAAATCTACTCCCCTTCTTCTCAGAAGCATTGATTCCTCAAAAGCAGCACTGGTTTCCCAACTTAGTTCTCCCTAAAACTCTGTTAATGTTCTTTTTTCTGTTAGCACCAAACAGTAGCATAGTGTCTGGTATTCAATTATTTCTTCAAAACACTTTTTAAAAGTAAATCAGTAAGTGAACACTTTTTTTTAAGAAGAAATGAAGATATATTTTATTTATTTGCAAGGCAGAGTGACAGAGGGAGAGGGAGAGGGGTGGCAGGACAGGGTGGGGGAGAGATTGAATGATTTTCTCTCTGTTGGTTCACTTCCAAAATGCTTGCAGTAGCCGGTGTTGGGCTAGCCTGAAGCCAGGAGCCATGAACTCCATCCTCATCCCCCATGTGAGTGGCAGAGGTCTAAGTACTTAGGTCATCCTCTGCTGCTTTCCCAGGCAGCTTAGCAGGGAGCTGGATCAGAAGCAGAGCAAGCCGGAACTCGAACCAGTGCTTATGTGGGATGCTGGTGTTACAGGAGGCGGCCTAACCCACTGTGCCACAACTCCGGCCCCAGTGAATGCACTTTGGTGCTGTGAATTGACCTTCGCTGGAAGAGAGGTTAAGAAACAAAGTGTGAGCCTCTTACCTCTTCCTTCCTCTCCTCCTCGTCCTATAAAGTTATTGTTAAATATACTTGATAATCAGAAGTGGTTACTTTTGTACCAGTATATGAGGAGCAGTGTGGTTTCTGTTTTATCCTGCCTTTCATAGATCAAAACACAAATACGTTTCTATGATGATTTTGTGAAGATTGTTTTCTGAGGCTTTTACTGTTTGTTCTTGAACTTCCCAGGTGGCCGGGATTGTGGGCAGAGCGGATGTGTTGGCGTGCCTGCTGTTCCTGCTGGCCTTTCTCTCCTACAATAGGTATGTGATTCCGGGTGTGCCAGGCACCTGTTCTGGTAGAGGAGGGGCTGTGGGGCCATGACAGGCTCGGCGAGCTCACTGGGGACCAGGGACAGCAGCCCTTCCTTTCCCCAGTATCCTTGGAGAATAGCAGATCTTCCCCCTTTGGGTCCTGTCTAACCTGTGCCCCCACATATTAGAGAGACTGCTTTCCTGGGGTGGGAACCCAGGCTCTAGCTTCTGCAGTCTGCCTGAGCATGGAATTTGGAATCTTAGCTCTGAAATGAAATAGTCCAGGTACACTCCTTTCTCGTCATTGCCCACAGTTTGTCTGACTTCTCCTTTTCATTTTGGCCTTGCATTTTTTTTTTTTTCCATTCTGTAATGTCCTCACCAAAGTAGCTGAAGGCTTAAATACCAAGGCTGGGTAGAAGATAGCATTGCTAAGCCTCCTTTCCACCTCACACATCCTTGCATCAAAATATAGAAGTTTTTCTGCTTTGGGAAACTGAGAAGCAGTGAACTGATTTCCCATGATGTGTGTAACCCAGCCTTCTCCCTGGAGATCAGATTCTCACTCACCCAGGGAGTGGGGCAGTTCAGACAGAGAGTGAATGAGGCAGAGAGCTCAGGGCACGACAGAGAGAAAGGGGGCAGGTGAGCCGCAGGCTGTGTGGTGCAGAGATGCCTGGTTAAGAGGCTCTGACCTTGATCTTTGGATCCCTTGGAGGGCCTGAGATCTTGCATGGCTCTGTGGCTGTTTGAGGAGCACTGTTCCAAACCAGTGATGCTGCCAGTGGCTTCGCTCCACAGGAGACATGTGGCCATGTGCAGAGACCTGTGTGGTTCAACAGACAAAGCGGTACCACTGATGCCCAGTGGAGACCAAGGATGATGGAATACTCCCATCCAAGGGTGCACAGGGCAGCACCTGCGGCAGAGAACTGCCGGGCAGGAAAGTGCCAGCCGTGCTGAGACCGCAGAGCCCTGGCGGGAACCAGTGTGGGCCTTGGGAAAAGAATGAGCTGGATTAACATCTAAGGATTTCCGACGGGCAGAGGTGTTTGTCTCTGTAGCTGTAGTCTCTTGTTCCTGGCTCCTTGGTGTTCCAGTACGTTCTTCGTGTGATGAAACCATGTTGCGAAATCTGAAAATCGAAGCCCAGTTTAACAATTTCTGCTTACTGTGGTTTTGCAGCAGATTAGTAGTCACTTCGCAATGTAAACACGTTCTCAGGCTTTTTCTGGGATGTGGTTGGCAGCGTGATGACGTCTGCAGTGTGTGTGCGTCTGTGATGCTGAGCTGGGTTTGTACAGCTTGTTATTCATAGCACTATCACTTTGAGAAGTGTAACCTGCGGGTGGGCATTTAGCCTTGGGCTTAAGGCAGCCATGCCCTGCTGCAGAGGGCCTGCAGCTGGTGTCCAGAATCGGCTCCTGGCTGCAGCTTCCTGCCCGTGGACATCCTGGGAGGCAGCAAGTGAAGGCTCAAATAGTTGAGGCCCTGTCCATCACGTGGGACCTCGGACTGACTTCCTGGCTCGGGGCTGTGGCCCAGAGCAGCCTTAGCCATACAGGCTTTTGTCTACCGCGAGTTTTATGTATAATTCTCTGCAGTTATTTTAAGACATAGCAATAAGGAGAAGACTTCAGAACCCCAGTGAGAGCCAGTGGGTGTGCACCTGCGGAAGTGAGCAGTGCAGTTTCCTGGTTGTGGGATCAGTTCTGTTTTGTAAGGTGAACGAAAGACTGTAGCACTGGATAGTTTTTGAAAACCCTTGGGGCCAGTATTGTGGCACAGGGAGTGGCCCCTGCCACCTACATGGGAGACCTGGGTGGAGCTCCAGGCTCCTGGCTTCAGCCTTGCTCAGCACCAGCCATTGTAGCCATTTGGGAAGTGAACCAGTGGATGGAAACAGAGCCTCCCCCCACCTGTAATGCCTCTCCAGGAAACACATATTTAAAAAATTCCTGTTGGAAATTAAACTGCAAAAAAAAGCTGTGCCTAATAACACACTTAACAAAAGTAAAAAATTTAAATTGAGCTTATCTGAAAGAAAAGGTTAAAATGTCTGTAGTTTTATCACAGGGGGAAATAAAGATTCTGTTTTGGTAATGTGCACTGATTTTTCTGCTGTATGTGTAGAGGCATATAAAACATTCTAGACCAAAATGTTACTGAGGGTCATAGACGCTGGGCTTGTAGTAAGTCATTGGTTTAGTCGGCCCTGCAGTGCTCACATAGCATTTCACACACTGGGGAACTCAAGCGCAGAGAAACAATGTATCTTACCCCGTGTTACTTGGTTACCTGCAGAGCTATGATTTGAATCCAGGTTGCTGGCTCTAGAGTTTATGCCTATTGTTAGGAACCTGTGTTACTCTCTTGAAGTATGTTTAATTAGCTGGCTTTGCATGTCACCAGGTAAATCTCTACGGTAGCATCTTCAGTGGCTTTTGGGTGTTCATTTATTTGCATATCCTATTTTATCATCATCTTTATATCCCACATATAGGTACCAAATTCAGTACAACAGGGCAATTACTGTTTTCCATCTTAGCAATTTTATTTTATAAGGATTCATTGATTAATTTGAAAGGCCAAGTGACAGAGATAGAGGGATCTTCCATCCGTTTGTTCACTTCCCAAATGGCCACAATGCCTGGGGACTGAGCCAGGCTGAAGCCAGGAGCCTGGAACTCCATCTGGGTCTCCCTTGTGGGTGGCAGGAGCCCAAGCCCTTGGGCCATCCTCTGCCGCCTTCCCAGGCACATCAGCAGGAGATGAATCTCAAGAGAGCAGCCAGGACTCAGACTGAGGCTAGGCTAGGGATGTGGTCTCGCAGGCAGGCGCTTACCTCGCTATGCCCTGTCTTAGCAATTTTAAATACTTGCATGATGACCCGTCTTGAAGAAGCCTTTGGTCGCCTGCTTGAGTACTTAGAGTACAGTGAAATTGGCACTAGGTCTCGCCTTTAGACAGTGACGCCCGTTCCGTGATCTCGCACCTGTCCTGCAGGAGTCTGGGTCCCTGTCATGCTGCGGGGTGTTTTCCTCCCACGGCTTCGCCCACCTTCTTGCTGCTCAGTCTGTTCCTGGGGACCTGCGCCATGCTGGTGAAAGAGACGGGCCTCACTGTGTTCGGCGTGTGCTTGGTTTACGACCTCTTCTCCGTCTGCCACCAGCAAGAGAAGCCGTAAGTCATTTTGGGGCTTTGTTATCGCACAGTGTGTGGACAGGAAAATGCTTAAATCGATGACTTCCGGACTGCCAGTTGCACGGGACAGTAGCACCACACGTGGTTCCGTGTCATCTCACCTTAGCCTGTCCTAGAATAAACCAAGCCTTATTTCATTCAGATGCATGCGTTCTGTGTGTTGAGACTCTTCTCACTCTTAGGAAAATCAGTGAGGATGGTCAAGTTCTTGTGAGCTGGAAGTTTGGAATTGCAAGGTCTCTCTGTGTTTGGTGTGGGTTTGCATGGTGGGCGCATGCTCCTGAGCAAACCTTGGTTCCTGAGCGGAAGTGGTTTCTCTGATTGTTGTGCGTCAGTGGGTGCTGCTAGGATGGGGCCTGTGTCCTGCTCTGCGAAAGGTGCTGCTTTTCCTGTGGGTTTCAGGAGGCAGCTATTGGACTTGCTCAAAGAGCCGGTGAACTGCACCCTGGGCAAGCTTGTTTGCTAACCTGTTTCCATTTAAAACATGCTGGGCATCTGCGTTTGATGCTGTGGGCCACAGATGAGACAAATACCCAGGGCGTATTGGGAGTTCAAGCACCTATTGTAATTTTCTTCCCTTTCAAATCCATACTTAGCAGCAATTTCACAGGCAGATGCTGCTTTTCAGTAATTACCAGGCCATTACATTTGAACTTCTGAAACGTGTCTGGTGTGTTCTCCGGCCCTGTCACGTGGAGAGTTGTTGTTTTTTTCGTTTTTATACTGCTTCGCTCGAAGGCGAGAGCAGTGCTGATGTGATGTGCCTGGGAGAAGGCGTCGCTTGCTGATCACCTCCGTGCCTGGGAGTGTGGTGCTTGGAGATCGTAGGTGTGTGCTCCGTGGGCTGCCTGTGCATCGCAGAGGCGTGGACAGGGAGGGGGCCCACATTCAGGCCACATGTGCCCTGAGCCAGAGGACCCGCCCTTGGCTTGAGTGAGGGGCCTTTCCTCTTTGTCCTCTGAACCAGCGGGGGTCAGGTGTTGCCTGCTACCTGCTCAGAAAACGACCTTGGAGCCTCCACCTTGTCTCTGCCACCCTGCCTCTCCCTCTTTGTCTCCCCGTGGTTGGCGGGAGGGTGTGATGGGGCTGCGGACGCGCCCAAGTGCTATGGTTCATGGCCTTGGCCACATGGTCCTGTGGCTGCATTCTCTCCTCTTCATCCTCTCGCTGTTGGGCCAGGCGTTTCTCGGAGGAGGTAATTCTCCCTTTTCATCCCTTGGCGATCATGCCTAACCCTCATCGTACTCACTCTGAGAGAGATACGGGGTGGGGGGGGCTGGCACTGTGGCTCACTTGGTTAAACCTCCGCCTGTGGCGCCGGCATCCCATATGGGCGCCGGGTTCTAGTTCCAGTTGCTCCTCTTCCAGTCCAGCTCTCTGCTGTGGCCAAGAGGGCAGTGGAGGATGGCCCAAGTGCTTGGGCCCTGCACCCCATGGGAGACCAGGAGAAGCACCTGGCTCCTGGCTTTGGATCAGTGCAGCGCTGGCCATGGCGGCCATTTGGGGAGTGAACCAACGGAAGGAAGACCTTTCTCTCTCTCTCCCTCTCACTGTCTGTAACTCTACCTCTCAAATAAATAAGAGAGAGAGAGAGAGAGAGAGAGAGAGAGAGACGGCTGCTCTTACAGAGCTTCAGAGCTGCACGGCTCCGAGTCTGGGTGCGTGTGTTTTTTTCTGGTTTTTCCTAAAACAGCTTTGAGGTCGCAGAGCCAGGTGTGTTGCCTACAGAGGCCTTCATCCGTCCTCCAGCCTTTCCTACCCTGCAGGAGACTCATCCCCTCCCTACCTGGCCGAGAGCAGACAGATGAGGCTCCTTCCCCCAGGCGCATGTAGGACACGGCGGGAGACAGACACCGCGGGGGTCGTGGGGTCCAGGAGGGCGAAGCTGTCACAAGGAGCTGCTGCAGGCTCGGCCCTGTGTGTGTCACTCACAGCAGCCACTGTCCTTGCCTCACAGAGAGAGACAAGGACAGTAACTCCCCGCAGTCACCCTGCCTGAGTGTGGCACCATGTGCAGATCTGCAGAGGCCCCCAGCACCCTGCCTCTGAAGAAGGGACACAGGCCAGGGCCTTGGGAGACCTCCCAGGATGCCTGCTGCTCCGACAGTGACTCCGGCTCGGGTCTCCCCCATGCTGGAGGGTCACACGCCCCTTTGATAAGCTCACAAGGATGTATCGTGGGACTACTGCATGCACAGTTCTGCATAGGCATGGCCCATCCCCCACTCCCCAGTCACCTGTGCGTTCACAGCAAGTGTCCTAGCCCCAGGAGGGTCTCGAGCTTCTGCACTGTGTGGTTCAGGCAGCAGGAAAGGGACAGCGATAGAGACCAATGTTTTATGCACTTGCCTGAGAGAAAAGTGAGTGACTCTGAAATCCTAAGATTGGGCCATGAGAGTGGAGCGGGAGTTCTTTTATTTGATGTCCCTTGTAGGAGGAAACAGTTTCAGTGAAAGACCAGCTCCTAAATATTAGCTTTTTTTTTTTTTTTTTTTTTTTTGGACAGGCAGAGTGGACAGTGAGAGAGAGAGAGAGACAGAGAGAAAGGTATTCCTTTGCCGTTGGTTCACCCTCCAATGGCCACCACGGCTGGTGCACTGCGCTTATCCGAAGCCAGGAGCCAGGTGCTTCTCCTGGTCTCCCATGGGGTGCAGGGCCCAAGGACCTGGGCCATCCTCCACTTCACTCCCAGGCCACAGCAGAGAGCTGGCCTGGAAGAGGGGCAACCGGGCCGGGACTAGAACCTGGTGTGCCGGCGCCGCTAGGTGGAGGATTAGCCTATTGAGCCGCGGTGCCGGCCTAAATATTAGCTTTTTTAAAAAATTAATTTATTTGTTTGAGAGAGGCTGAGTTACAGACAGAGGGAGGGAGGGAGAGAGGGAGGGAGAGAGAAAGAGGTTTCCCATCCACTGGTTGACTCCCCAAATGGCCATAGCAGCCAGAACCGAGGTGATCTTTGACTGCTTTCCCAGGCCATAGCAGAGAGCTGAATCGGAAGTGGAGCTGCTGGGACAGGAACTGGCGCCCATATGGGATGCTGCTACTGCAGGTGGAGACTTAGCCCACTGCACCATAGCAGTAGCCCAACTTACTTTTTCTTTTCTTTCTGTTGTTTAAAAGTTAGGATGACATGTAGAGAATGGTGTTGTGTGCCCCTGGTTCTACCATCAGCGATTGTTTGAGTGACAATTCCTACTGATCTGTATGTCCAGAAATGCAGAATACAATTATTTTACATGTTTCTAAACTTACCTAGATGGTATCAGTTCCTTCTTTTCATTCAACATTGGGCCTTTGCCATATAGTTGTGTTAATATACAGAGCTAAGTTTTGCTGGTTCTATAATCATCAGAATCTATCCGATCTTCGAGATTTGAAACTTAGGTCATTTCCACATTTTGGCTGTTGCGAGCTGTGTTGCTGTGACTTTTTTTGTGCGGTGTGCTTTTGTGCAGAAACGTGGGGTCTGTGGCGAGCACGCAGGCAGGTGGAGCTGCGGGGACAGAGAGAGGAGTACGGGCTGTTGCGTGTGCCCAGACCCTTGCAGCAGTGAGTGGGTTGGTCCCCTTGTGGCCTTTTCACCATCACTGGGTCGTGTGAGACTTGTAGAGATTTTTGCTCATCAAGTGGTTGCGAATTGGGTCTCAGAGAGCCATGACACAAACGTGATCAGAGCATGTTTGCTCGGCTCAGCAATGAGCAGTGTTTTACAGGATCATTTATGTTGGTGAATTCTGAACACCACTTGGCACCAGATACTGTGAGAGAAGTTCGTTTTGAAGGATGAGGATTGAAAAATGTGTGAGTGCACACGTGTGTTCTTGTGTGTATATATGCATGTGTGCACATGCATGTGCATATGTATATGCATTTGTGTGCATGTGTGTATGTAGGTGTGTATATGCAAATACATGTGCATATATGCAAATGCATGTGTATATATATGCATGTGTGTGCATGTGTGTATATGCATATGTGTGGTGATCTAAGAGGGACTGAGTTCTTTTCTATAGCAGTGATCAATATAAGTTGTGAAATTTTAAAAAATAAAATAATGACATTTTAGGTTAAAAACCCAGTGGTTAAAGGCAGAAATGAAAGCACTGGAAGTTTTGAGAATGGCGGCTTCTGGGGGAGGGACTTGGAGGTGCAGCTGTTGCCTGTTGCAAGCCTTGTCATTCTCTGTTTTCCCCCAATTCTGTGCACGATAGGAGCAATGGGGTCATCCAGCCGTGCGGTCCCCAGCAGCCTGCGAGCGCCCAGCCCTCCTCACCACCGGCCCACCCTCCCCGCGAGAATGGGAGGCAGCAGCGGCTCCCTCCCAAAGGCTCATGGGGTGGCTGCCACGCCACACTGCCACCGGAACCAGAGAGCAGTGGATTCCCGATGTCTCCTCGAGCTGTGTGGTCCCTGATGAGGTACTGGGTTGTGGGTCTGGGGCTGTGTGCGTCTTCCATGTCCAGTGTCGCCAGGTGTGGCTGTGAGGCCTGGAGAATGGAGATGCTGAGTTGCCTCTTGTTCCCTGCCACGTCGTCCCTTGCTTGCTCTCCCTCCCTCCCCTACATTAGACTGGGTCATGAGGCCCAGCTGGAGTAATGGCGGTTCTGCCTGGGGCCCTTGGCCATTTGGGAGCGGAGCAGTGCGGGGTGGGTGTGTGGGGGCCTCTGATTTCCGGGGGCAGAAGCGGGTGTGTCCTGCGCATGCCCTCCCTGCTGTTTGTGTTTCATGTGAGGTGTGGGAGGAGTCCAGGGCACTTCTCTCGTGAGTTTTCTGAGGATGCAGGAAAGTCTTCAGAGTGTGGGATTTAATTCTTTTTTAAAAATATTTTGACCGAGCTGTGAAAAGTACCCTGGCTTTGTGGGCACAGGTGCACTTACCGCATTCCATTGTTCCTAGAATAGCTCAGGCTGCGGCAAGTCGAGATTGACAGGTATTTGTTAAAGGATGAATGAATGTAGGCGCTTTAACTTTTTAAAGACTTCATTTGAGCCATGATTGGTGAATGGATTAGACCCTGAGCTGGACTGCTACCAGGCTGGGGGGGGGGCGGCAATGAGCATTTGTAGGGGGCCTGCAGAGCAGAGAGAAAAAGGCCACCTGGCTGGCAGAAGCCAAGCCCTAACCTCTCTCAAGTGGGAAAGTCCTCGTAGACTGAAGTCGGTGGTGCAGTGAATTGCCTTTGATTGGCTTCTGTGGGAAGCCAGGGTGCTAGAGCCAGCCCAGCCCAGCGGGCTCCTGACTGTTGTGTTTTATGGAACTTGTCTTCGCCGTTCTGGTACTTGACACTTTACATTGTTGTCCTGTTCTTCCTCGGGGTACCTTGAAACTAACCCTTAAAGGTTCTTGGTCATAGCTGTTTTGCTTCTTGGATCTTGCCTGCTTCATTCATCGGTCAGTTCCTGTGCAGAGTCTCCCATGTGCCGGGCATGTTCCTGGCCACGGGGATGTCCTGGAGAAGGGGGAAGGTGAGACCCTGGCTGCTGCGTGCCCCTTCTGCAGAGGAGGACAGCCAAGAGGTCGCCCACAGCGAATGAGCGCTGTGGGTTCCAAAGAGAGGGTGGGGCAGGCTGTGTGAGAGCATGGTGGTGCCTGCGGAGTGTCAGTCCAGGAAGGCTTCCTGGAGGAAGGAGGAACCAACCCTGCAGACATGTTCAAAGACCTGTGGGGAGGAGATGGTGTCTAGCCTGAGACTGAAGCCAGTGGGGAGTGGAGTGGGTGAGGGTAGAGCTTGTGCTGTGTGGGCCCTGGGAAGGCCCTGGAGGGCTGTGTTTTTTTGTAGAGTGTGGGAGGATGTGATGATGTTTCTTCCTTAAACCCATCCCTGTGTCCTTGCCTGCGTGCATACCTGGGGGATGAGGGTGGAGAATGGAAGGGCTCGGGGGGCGGGGGTTCCCTGCAGAATGACGGGGGAGAGAAGGGGTCTTGACGGAGCGTGGTGGAGCCGGAGAGAAAAGATGCTGTGGCTTTGGGGTGTAGCCTGGATATGAACCCAGCAGCATGGATGAATTAGGGTCACGGGGTCAAGGCCATGAGAATCTGGGGGCTCCAGGCTGAAGTGCTTGGGTGGAAGGGGAAGGAAACCTAAGGGGCGGTGAGCTCCCCAGCGGTGTGGCGGAGGACAGAACCCCAGTAGTGAGTGAATTTCCAGGGAGAGGAGGGCGAGGAGCAGTCGTGGTGCCTAGAGAATGTCGACCTCTGCCGTGGTGCACCAGGCAGGACTGCAAGATTGAGTTGGAGAAACAGTGGGGTTTTGACCGGAGGTAAATAAGGAGAGGGAAGGAGTTTCGAGAGACTTGGAAGCTTTGGGGGTGAGCCAGCAGGAGAGGACGGGGCAGGGCTGTGCCTGTGGGGTCCGCTCATGCTTGTGTCCCAAGCTCCTGCCCTAGCGGCTGGCCAAGAGCAGGTGCTGCAGTATTGGAGACAGGAGCAAGTGAGTGAGGGGATGGGAAGGCACGCTGGGGTGAAACGGGGAGCGTAGCGGTGAAGGAGTTGGGAGAAGGGTGGTCGCTGGAGGGATGTGCCTTAGCCGGCTTTGTTTTTTGCTACTGTAACCAAAGCCCCGAGGCAGACAGACTTTTAAAGGAGAGATGTGCTGGGGCTGCAGGGCATGGCCCTGGCATCAGCTCAGCTCTGGCCAGGCCCTTCCTGGCTGCATCACATCAAGCAGAGAGGACGTGCGTGTGTCTGTGTCCGTGTCTGTCGGGCTCATAGCCCTCTTTTTTCAGATACCGGGATTTGGTTGTAGGTGCTCCATCCTTATGCCCGTCTGACCCTGATTTCTTCCCAACAGCTCTACTCATGGACGTCACGGTCATGGTCAGGGTCAGTTTTCCTACCCTTTGTACCTTCAGTGTGTAGCTTTGGGGATTAAACACCTGCCCGAGCTTGGAGGAACAAACCACACCCAAAGGATAGTAAATGTCCGTGTGTGTGTGTGTGTGTGTGTGTGTGTGTGTTTATAGGCTCTGCAAAGAAAGGAAATTCTCACTTAATGAGTTTGCCTCTTTGCATATAAATTCTCTTTCCGTGGCTGATTTTAATCTGTGAGTGTGAGGGCGCTGACGGTGGAGTTGGGAGGGACGTGCCCCCCTCAGAGCTGAGTATTTCCTGAGCGCATGCAGTAGACATAAGTAATCTCAAGAGCGTAAGTTACAGTAAAGTGACCTAATTGGGAAATGATGGCATTTGAGAATTCCTTATCTTTGTAATACGGTTTAATTACGTTTACATGGTTTAATTTCATTGTTGTTAATAACCACATCACAGAATTCCTGACAGGAAGCCGGTGTGAGCCACGCCCATGCAACATTGTACAGGGCAGGCGCAGGCACGTCCCGTGTGTGATCCCACACAGTGTCTCAGCAGCCAGTGCTTCCCTTTGATGTGAGAAACTGAGACTCCTAGAGGTCTCCAGGCCTTGCGTAAACTCACCTAGTGAGTGACAGGGTCAGGATCGGTGCCCAGGAACTTGGCCTTGTAACCTTGTGCCAGGCATCGAGTCCGGAGTCCCGGCTTTGGGTGGTGGACAGGTCACCTGGATCCCTCTCCATGGCGCTGGCCGGCCCGTGAACTCTCCAAGGGTAGAAAAGATTCTTAAATTCATCCTCGGGTACGCAGTGTGATAGCCCTGACTCGCTTTGAGTACCTGGCATCCAGCATACTTCTGTAGATTCCGTTTCACTTCCTTAACCTTCAGCACGCTGTGTGTGGGGAACAGTGGCGTGATGGTGGACTGATGGCAGTGGGCAGGGCAGCTGGAACCAAGTGACTAACAAGTTCATGGTCGCGGGCCACTTTCCTTCAAGGTAGGGAAAGCTGTCCGATTTTCTCTCTTTGGAAAGGAGCAGCATTGTCTATTTGAGCATAAACCTAGGTAGTATTAAAGTTATTGTTTGAAAACTGTGTGCGTATCTCTGGCAGAAGATGATCTGGTTCAGCCAATTGAAGTTCAGAGAGGCTGCGCCATCCCAGCTCGGAAGATCCTGGCTGTGCACGCACAGTGTTTGCTGGCTCGACCCAGGTGGTTACTTTGTGTCTGCGAGCCCCAGTTTTCTCATCTCTGTAAGGGGAAACACCAGTCGCATGTATCTGTCACTGTCAGGCTGTCTGGATTGACGGCTGCCGCAGGCGTATTAGGCCTGTGGATTGGCACCCTAGGATCCCGTGCCCCTTTGGCACGTGGAAGCCAGCAGTGTCGTGGTCATTGTTCCTGTACTGCAGACACGGTGAAGCTGCAGCCTCCAGGCAGGGAGTGGCTGCGGGTGGGACTTCGGGGGTGGTTGAGGTTGAGCTTTGAGGCTGTTGGGGGCATGCGTTTGTGTGCCATGCACTGTTATAGGGGACTGACTCCAGCAGTTCAGGCGTGGTTTTCTGAGGTTGCCCAACGTGGGGAGCACTCCTGCTGTGGGCGTGTGTTTTGGTGTCTGTTTCTCTATGGAACTAGGGATTGGCCTTTGGGAAGCAAGCATAAGGAAAACCCAGAACTGAGGCATCCCCATACTGTTTTCCATATTTCCAATTTGTTTTCCCACCAACAGGGTGTGAGGGTACCCTGTTCTCTACAACCTTGCGGCCATTTGCTATTGGTTGATTTTTGGATTAGGACATTTTTGTCAAAAGCATGTGCTTTTTTTTTTTTTTTTAACCCGTGTGGTGGGATGGTGGTGAGATTTTCACTTTAGTGGATCTGAATAGTTTGTCCCTTATCTTTGTTCCTTATCTTTGTAATACGGTTACATAGGAGTTCTTACACAGGAGTAAGAAACAAAAGGCAGGTTTATCCCAGAGAACAGTTTGGCGCTAAAGTGAAGTTATAACATAACTGAATTAAGGAGACTTGGGACCGATATGAATGTTTTGACCTTTGCTGGTAGAATGGGTTGCTGATCTTTTCAAGGTCATTTTAATATTTTATTTCAGTACGCCTGGGATTGCATTCTTTGTCCCCAAAATAAGAAATGCTATGCAAATTAACCTCCCATGGTAGGATTTTGAGGTTTTCTGCCACACACGGGGTCCTGTGAGGAGGCCTTCTGACCGCCAGCCTCACACAGGGCTGGAGAGAAGCTCCCCGAGGGGTGAAGTGGACAGAACAGACTCTGTGCTGGGAGCCTGCATTACTGGCGAGTCGCACCCAGGCTCTCTAGGGTTCCTGCCCCCTTCTCATTTTCCCATTGATTGATCTCAGCGGAGCCATCTTCAGCCTGATTTGGCTGCTGCTTCCAGAAATGAAATGGCTGGAATAAAAGAAGTGGGGGCTAACTAATGGGTCCACATAGAAACTGGGTCCAGCAGCTAAGAGTAAAGTTTGTAGGTGCGTATTTAGCTAGTATGTCCCCATCCCCCACTTAAGGAACATGCACGCTGTACGGATGAGTCCCGTTCACACAAGGCATCTCATGGCGGCAGGAATTAACCAACATCTTACACTGAAGAGACCTGAAACTCTGTTATGGTGCTGGGAGGCTCCTGTTGGCTCCTTTGCCTTGTGTAAAGGTGACGGGGTCGCACTTCACCGTGGGATTCACCCTCCTCTATGCTATAAATGCCTCCATGCTTCTGCCTTCAGAGGCAGTTTTTAAATGACTGTATTCAGTCTAGTTTGGGAGAAGTGGGAATGGAACGTGCATGTGTCCAGGAAAGATAATTTGCAGGCTGCGTTATGTAATGACACTGACCAAACCAGCCAGCATAACGCACATTACTATCAAGCAACTCTATGTCTTAGTATCATGGTTGTATTTAGAAGGTATAGAGAAAGCACGAGTCACACACACACACACACACACACACCCACCTCCATGAGGTTGGTGCTAGTATTACCCCCATTGTACCAATGAGGACACTGACACTGGTTTATTCCCCGGATGTGCACGATAGAAGCCAAGAGCTCAGAATTCCATGTGGTGAGTGGCAGGGAGCCAACACTGGAGCCATCATCTCCTGCCTCCCAGCGTGTGTAAGAGTAGGAAGCTGGGTTGGAAGCTGAGCTGGGACTTGAACCCAGGCCTTCTGTCAGCAGGGGCCTGAAAGTTCCAAGTGGTGTCTTAACTACTTTGCCAAACACCTGCCTCCGTCAAGACCTTGTTTTCGTCCAGAGTACTGTCATTTGGGTACAACATCCAAATGGTATTCTTTTATCATATTTGCCCTGTATGTGCCCTGAGATTTTTCCCTTTCTTTTTCTTTTTTTTTTTTGGGGGGGGGGGTGTAAAAGAGTGCTCCCATCTGCTGGTTCACTTCTCAAATATCTGCAATGGCCAGGGCTAGGCTGGGTCCAAGCTGGGATCCAAGAACTCAATCCAGTTCCCCCACACAGGATGCAGGAACCCAGTGACTTGAGCCAGCACCTCTGCTTCCAGGGTCTGCACTGCCAGGAAACTGGTGTCAGGAGCTGGAACCAGGAATCGAACCCAGGTACTCCCACAGCGCATGCCCAGGTCTTAATCCCAAGGCTGGATGCTCTCTCCCCCCGTTAACTTGTAATGTAACTGACTTGACCGCAGCTTTGCCCAGCCGCTGTCCCCACGGGTGCACCTGTGCTGCCGGCGTGCCTGGTAGCTTGTGGGGTTGTAGAGAAGGGAGGTGGCGACCACTGCGGGCCAGTGCCCTTCTGTGGAGAAGTTTCCTGGGAAGGTTGGACAGATGGTGGTGTTTTGCTATAGGAATAGTAGGAATGGTGAGAATTTAATTTAAGAAAATATAATTCAGTAGAAGTGTTGCTTTAAAAAATGAGCTGACTGGGTCGCTTGGTGTTCTGGCTTCCTCATTGTGCCCTGTTTACCTGGGTACCAGCATCGGTGTGGCTTGGATGTTGCTTGATGGGTTGGTTTACGCAAGCTGGTTTCCCAAGTTGGTTTAAAATATCTTTGTTTCAAAAGCAAAACTTAGCCCAAGAGTATTTTCTTTTGTGGATAGAGAATTTGAGGAAAGTTTTTTTTCCCCCCCAACTCTGCTTTCTGAGCGTTAGCCAGAGTGATGTTGCTCCCTTGGAACCAGACTTATACTGGTGGAGCCAGAATTACCTTGAACGATGCATCCGGAAGCGGCTTGAAATCATCTGTGATTCCTGGAATGTGCTCAGCTCTAAAAGGGATCGTTTCAATGAAGTGTTCCTTCATTCAGAGCTCACCACTATAGCCTCTTCCAAATAAACCCCAGGCGAAGGAGGCAAGATAGGTTTCATTTTTGGACAGCAGTGGGTGGAGCTGCCGACTGCTGGCAGTCCAGGGTTCATGCCGCTGGCTCTTGTCTGGGTACCAGATCTTGGCGGTCGTCAGTCCCCTGTGAATTTCAGTCTGTGGATGATGAGTTCTTGGCTTTCTCGGTGTGGAGCCGTCAGGCCGAGGCACCTGCTTTCCAACTGGACACACAGGGCCGTATGTCGGAAGGGAGCGCCATGAGGATGCAAGGCGTTGCTGCCTGGCATGCGATGCCCTCGCTGTCACCACTGGCTCTTGGAAGGGGAGCTCAGATCTGCGCTTTCCCGTTCACTTAATGGGCTCCATCTGCGGGAGGTGACCCCTGGCCTGTGTGGCTCAAACGGGGCAGCTGTGACCTCATGGCCACCCAACGGCGCTCCCTGTGGTCTGCAGAACCCAGTGAGAGCTCTTAGCTGCTGTGGGGAGGTTGTGGCTGATTGCGTTGTCTTTGAGGGAGGGCTCCGTCCCCCAGCTTCCTCGTGCCCTGCATTCTGCGTTTCCATGTCGTCTGCTGAGAGAGTGCGGTGGCTGCAGCAGGAGCGGTGTGACCACCTGAGCCCTCAGGGCAGAGGTGACTGCGTCTCTCACAAGAACGTGGTTGCCCACCTGGGCACAGGTCCTCAGCTTGCTTGCTTGCTTTCTTTCTTTCTTTCTTTCTTTCTTTCTTTCTTTCTTTCTTTCTTTTTATTTTTTGACAGGCAGAGTGGACAGTGAGAGAGAGAGACAGAGAGAAAGGTCTTCCTTTTGCCGTTGGTTCACCCTCCAATGACTGCCGCAGCCGGCGCACCGCGCTGATCCGATGGCAGGAACCAGGTACTTATCCTGGTCTCCCATGGGGTGCAGGGCCCAAGTACTTGGGCCATCCTCCACTGCACTTCCCTGGCCACAGCAGAGAGCTGGCCTGGAAGAGGGACAACCGGGACAGAATCCGGCGCCCCGACCAGGACTAGAACCCGGTGTGCCGGCGCCGCAATGCGAGGATTAGCCTAGTGAGCCACGGCACCGACCAGGTCCTCGGCTTTCACACCGTTGGGTGCATCTTCCAGTTGGCTGCTCTGAAAGGGGCTGGCTGGGCACCCATGTGTATTAAGAGTCACAGAACCTTACAGACAGGCTTGCTTGAAACAGTTAAAGGAAAAAAAGTTAAGAATTCGGTCAGCAGTGGGGAAACAGACTTGTGGAAATTCAATGATTTGGAAATTCTCTTGCCCTCCCTCAGTAAGCATCGGGATCATGAATTTCCTCCTGATTGACGTTATGGGCCCATGGTCATCTGTAACAAGGGCCAGACACTGTGTTACACGTTGGATTTCCAGCTTGCCGTTTTAATTCCCGTGGAAAGCCGTGACGGAGGCACTGGTAACAGCACAGGGACTCGTGCCAGAGCGCCTGGCTTCTCACTCTGTCCTGTTGCTGCCTAGCCTGCGTTCCTGATGACTTACATTCTCAGTGTCTCAGTCTCCTCACCTGTAAGATGGGTGTAATACTAGTACCTGCCCCATGAACTCACTGTCGAGAATAAATTAATGCGAGAGTACTCCAAAAAGTTCATGGCAATGGGATTAAAGGATTCTTTTTGTGCAGAGATTTTTGAAATCCATGTGTACAGGGGGTTTTGAAAAAGCTTATGGACCATGCATATTATCAAAACTAAGACTGCAAGGATTCAAGTTTTCTTTTATACATCATAATAAACTTATCATTTAATTGCATTTTTCCATGAGGTTTTGAAATCCCTTTGTAGGTAAAAAGAGCTTAAAATAGCTTTCAGCTGTGAGTTTATAAAGTGCCATTGCTGGGATTTAATCCTAATGTTCATTTCATGTCCAAACCAGTGTTGGCGAGCTGTTGAGAAATCTTGCTTTTCACCTCATTCCCCTTTGCTTTGCTTGGTTTGTGAGGCAAGGTTGTACGGTCTTGATCTGGTTTGCTTGTGGTGCTCGTGTTGCTTTTTTTGGGAGCTTACATTATTTTAGAGGGAAATGGACTGGGAAGGCAACCCTCCCTTTATTGCTGATGAGAAGTCCACCAGAGTTCGGCAGGACAGTGGGGTGCCTGAGCTCACTCTCCATTCTTGACCCAGGAGTGTTGTCCTCATGTGCATCCTCTCAAAGAAATGCTTCGCGCTGAGTTTCTGAGACGTACAGTGGCTTCTTTGTGATAAAAATTTTGGATGTGTTTAAAATCACCATTCAGTAAAGCATCACTTTATGAATAAATCGTTAGGTTGGACATCAAATAATAAGGACTTAATTTATCAGTCTTTTTAAAAGACAGAGAACCTTATAACCATATGGGAAGATGTGTTTCATTTGTGAATTTTTAATACATTCATATTACTCAAACCATGAATTTTATGACTTTATATATGAGCTGGAAATACACATTGATTTTGAAATCGCCCTGAGCTGAAGTCTCCATGAGGGGCTGCCATTAATGATTTCCCTTAATGCTTTAGTCTATGGGAGTAT
This sequence comes from Oryctolagus cuniculus, assembly GCF_964237555.1. Lineage (NCBI taxonomy): Eukaryota > Metazoa > Chordata > Mammalia > Lagomorpha > Leporidae > Oryctolagus > Oryctolagus cuniculus. Next base: position 126,747,943 of record NC_091440.1, on the reverse strand, counting down.
TGATGAAGTGTGCAAAGGGAGTAGAAACGTAGATTTGTAGGGGGTGAAGACAATTAATATATCATAATGTGGGGAGAAGAGTACCCCAGCGAGCTGCCAGAGGTGGATGGAGGGAGGGCACCGTGTGTGCATCCTAAGATCCGGGTCAGCACCAGGTCCTTCATGAATGGCTGATACTGTCCAGCTGTTGAGTGGTAGAGCTTTGCATCCTGATGCTTGTGTCTTCGTTATAGGTTTTTCTCAAGCTCTGCATTTGGCTCCCAGCCATGATTTTTCCCTGTGATTATGGAAGGAATGTGGCTTTGTGTAGGGAATAATGATCCATACCGCAATTATGAGGGGAAAAAAGTGGTTGGGTGGGCATCGTGATGCTGTGGATAAGGCTCCTTTTGGGGTGCACCGACCTCACCTGCCAGAGCTTGGTTTGACTTCCAGCGCTGCTTCTCGCCAGCTTCAAGCTGACGTGTCCCCTGGGAGTCCCTCTCACTCACGTACAAGACCCGGATGGACTGCTGACTTGGGTCTGCCCCAGCCCTGGTTGGGGGCATTTGTGAGCCAGTGGATGGGAGACTGGCCTCTGTCTCTGTGTGCAGCTCTGCCTTTCTAATAAATAAAATCTGAAAACAAAACAAAGCAAAGATCTCTTTGGTTCTAAAACTGCATTTCGGGTTGCGGTGCCAGCTCAGGGTGAGCTGGATCGTTTGTCCTCAGAGCTCTGTGTTTGCCTTCTTGGACCTGCGAAGGGCAGGGACCTGTGTCGGAGGAGTTGAGATTGGATGCCTGGCTGCGAACGTTTCAGGATGTCTGCAGACAACACGTGCAGGTGAGATGGTGGCTGACAGCGAAGAGAACAGAGCGTCTCGGAGGCTCCGACTCCTGCTTGTCCCCCCTTGCTGTTGATGCAAAGCTGAACGATACAGAGGTGCTGATGCATTTTTCTTGATGTTTTTGTTTTGGAAAGAGAATAGCTGTTTCCTGGGCTGTGCTGGCTGGAGACAGAGAAATGAGAGGCAGCGTGAGCTGGTCCAAGGAGCCTGGCTGGCTGGTGGGGAGGCGGCGTCCTGCTGGGGTTCTGACCTGCCGTGGCCCGGGGCCCCTGGCCCGGTTGCTTTACCTCCGTGGGTCGTGTTTGTTCTCACCTGTAAGAAGTGCAGGTGACATGCAGTGCAGTGGCCTCACGTCACTGGATTGTCTTCAAGCTCTCATGAGACTGTGCTGTCACCTTTCCTCTTCTGTTTTGGGCCTCAGAGCCCGTTGGCGTGTGTGTGTGGTTGGGAGTTGGGGTGGGGGGGAAGCTGCAGATTGGGCCTGAAATGAGATTCTGTAACGGGGCTTCTTGTAAGGCACTGAGCAGATGGTGGAGGACATGTTGCTAGTGCGTGTTCTCTCATCATTTGCCTTTCACGCCCTGGATTCTTGGCTGCCGAAGTCTTGGGCCACATGTGTGGATGGAAAGCATCAATATTTAAAAAGGTGAAACTTTAAAGGATTAAATGTCTCTGCCGTCAGCTGTTTTAGGTATAAAGTTGTACATTTTCAAACTGACCTACACTGACTCCTGAGAGACAGCTCATGGGTTGCCAGACATTATTATATTAAACATTTACTGTATATGAATGTCTTAGGCATCATTTGCTTACAAAGAGTAAAACTTAAAAAATACTTACTTAAATACATTGGTGCATTTATTAGGAGGATGCATTAGATCTAACAGCTCCCAAGGACTGGGCTGGGGCCTTGTTTCTGGACACGAAGACTGGCAAGATCAAAACGTTTATTTATTTATTTATTTTGCCTCTTTGGGACTTTGTGGTCTGTGTTTTTCCCCCTCCCCCCCCGTTTTTAAAGGCTGAATTTTCTTAATTTGAGTCTGGGACTGCCTCAGTTCCAGGCAGATACTATCTCTCAGTTCAAGTCTGTGCACGAAGTGGACTAGAACTACTGTGCTGTGACTCCCAGTACTAGGCACCGAGACTGAGTGCCCCAGGCTGGGTTAGCTGGCATCTTGATGGAGAAGTCATACACACAGTTAGCATGCAGGGCAGTTTTAACAATTACGGGATACACAGTGGAGGTCAGCTTACCGGCTGGGAAGTGTGACTCCTGCTGGGTCTTAGAAGATGAGGCGCTGAGCTGGACAAGGTGGCCGCTTCTCTGCAGAAAGCACAGTGCAGGTGCAGGCACAGGGTGTGCACCTGCTGGGACTTTGTGCAAGCGCACACGTGCAGTAGCAGCCAGCTCAGGACATGACGCGGGGGCAGTGGAGCGGGGAAAGCAGGCAGGTGTCCTGGTGTGGAGCAGCCTGAGAGCAGTGCCATTGGACTGTGGCTGCCGTTGATGGGAGTGGAGGGCACAGTCGCATCTGTACCTGCAGTAGGTTCCGTGTTGGACGGTGTGATTACAGAGCCCAGGTGGAATTTGTTACTGAAGTGTCAGGGTTGACTGTTTCAGAACAAGTTCTGGACTCAAGTTTGTAGTTTTGAATTTTGTAGAATCTTCATATTTAAGAAAAATTAACCTGAACCTTGGGAGTGCATGGTTTTCTTAGCTCACAACGGAAGAAAGCCATTTAGCCACACCTGGGAATTGATTTATTTCTCGATTTATACATATTTTCCAGAGAGCAGAAAATAATAGGAATTTCACGGGACTGCTAATCCCCTCCAGTTACCCAGCTCAGTATGCTAAGTTTATAAATCTGATTTGCAGCTTCTGATTCCAGTCATTTCTTAGGTGTGTTCTGTCCAAGCAGCTGTTGTATTTTGTGCTGCCGCAGATAATTGCTTTTCTGCTTGGCAAAGAAAATGAGCAGATGCAGAGTAAATATCCTTTTCTGGCTTGATCGATTGGACGCTCTGCAGCCCTGTATTGACTGTGCCTCCCTAAGTGGCCCAGCAAGTGCAGCTCCACGTCGGGTGCACCTGTTTGCTGCCAAGATAAATTCTGACCGAGCCTGTGCGTCAGACTCCTCGTTTTGGAGGGTAAATAGCAAGACACAGAATATGGTGTTCACATACGGGAGATACTGCATTGACTTGGAGGATTCTAGTGATGAAATTTCCTCCAGAAGCGATTGTCGAGTTTTCCTCCTTGTTTCTCTTTTTAAAAAATTTAAAACAAAATTTTTTTAAAGATTTATTTATTTATTTGAGAGTCAGAGTTATACAGAGAGAGGAGGAGAAGCAGAGACAGAGACAGAGAGAGGTCTTCGATCTGCTGGTTCACTTTCTAGCTGGCCGCAACGGCGGGAGCTGTGCTGATCCAAAGCCAGGAGCCAAGAGCTTCTTCCAGGTCTCCCACATGTGTGCAGGGGCCCAAGGACTTGGGCCATCTTCTACTGCTTTTCTAGGCCACAGCAGAGAGCTGGATCGGAAGTGGAGCAGCCAGGACTCCAACCAGCGCCCATATGGGATGCTGGCACTACAGGTGGTGGCTTTACCCGCTACGCCACAGCGCTGGCCCCAACCTCCTGGTATACCTTTAATAATGGTGACGCAACGGGCTGCTCAGTGCAAGGTGTGTAGATCCTGAGGTCTCCCAGTGAATTTCAGTCCCAGATTGCTCGTTTGTTGCAGGAAAAACCTGGGTTAACTTAATCCCAACGCTGTAAGATAAGAATATCTAATCCTAGTTACTGTAAATGACATGAAGTGTGTGAGGAGCACGGGGCCAGCACAACACCAGTCCCCAACCAGAAACTGTTTGCAGCTGTCGCTGGGGTTGGAGGGGGTGGATCAGCCGCCTGGGCAGTGTGGGGTGCCCAGTTTCATTGTCGGGAGAGTTTGTCTTGATGCTTCTTTGTGTTGGGAAGAAAAAGGGAGCCAATATGGGGCCGCTGTCTATGGGTGAGGAGATACCATGGTGGGGCCCTGCCACCCAGCGCATGTCCCGGGGCGCAGGCCTTCCTGCCACGCTGGCAAACGGGACAGGCACCCTCAGGGAGCTTGTGTACAGCCGCAAAGGGGCTTTGGACCCACCGCCTCTGGTCTACCACTGCTGCTGCCCAGGCCTGCTGCAGCCCCAAGAGATGGCGATCAAGGCAAGGTGCCACCTGCGAGTTCTCCCGGGCGACATAGAACCTGCTTGCAAATTCAGAACAGGCCAGCTTTCCTTCAGGTTAATACAGGCAAGTGCCCGGATAAGCGGCAGGCAAACTTAGCGGGGTATGTCAGAGGCGTAGATCGTCCCCATGACTCTTAGATTGGGTTTCCCTGACGTTGAAGAGACAGGTGGAAATGGAAGAAGACAGCAGGTGGTGCTGGGCGAGGGCAGAAGGAACGGTGCGTAGTTTTGGCAGATACCTTTGTTCCTCTGCGTGAGAAAGCAGGTGCATCGCTGTGTATCATCGGCCCTGTTCTGTACCAGGGCAGAGGGAGCCAGCGGGCATCAGTGCAGTATGACGAGGCTGAGGGACTAAGACAGTGACTGCAGAAGCGAGTTATGTCTCCCATGAAGTGTTGGGTGTGGGTCTTCCAAGGAAGATAAGTGAGCAGCCTCCAGTGCTTTCCTGTGCAAGGGGGACAAATGGCCTCTGGTTGTTGAACACATGGTAAGCTCCCCAGTGGGAGAGCAGAGTGAGCGTAGTGGCACTGGGGCAGGAGGAAGAGCGAGCGGGAACAGGAAGCCGGAGCCGCCTGAGTAAACTGGCCGCCCCCCGGGGCTTCCCACGCGGGGAGTTTGCAGCTGGCTGCAGAGAGAGAAGGCCCAGTGTGTCCCGGAGCTGCAGAGGTGTGACCAGGATGGGCAAGTTTTGGAAGGAAAAGAGGCGACAGGTGGGGCTGTGGCCTGGCTCCTGTGGGCTCTTCGTTCTGCTGACGGGCAGGGCTCTGAGCTCTTTGGCCTTCTGGATAAAAAAAGTGACAGTCATTCGTTTCCAAGGGGTGCTAAGGGTGGCCCGTCGACCAGGGTCCAAGGCGTTGTCAGGAGAGCGTCGGTGATGTCAGGAGGCCCTGAGCCTGTGCAGAGCCGTGCCATCGGGTTGGGTGCAAGCTGCACCAGGAGAAGCCTGTGTGTGAGAGGCTGTGGGAAGAGTGGCTGCCTCTGTCCACACCGGGCACTGGGCCTGGTTTTCCAGGAGAGCGATTGTCACCACCTTTTACACCAAGACACCCCTGCCCCCCCGCCGAGGGTGACACAAGACCCAGACCCCTCACATGTGTGATAATGGGAAGAAACTAAAAAACAAACAAACAAACAAAAAACTGTGCTAAGCACAAATGAACTACATGCTACAGCGTGGTAAGTGTTTAACTGCAGCACACTTGAAGAATCTCTTTGGGCCAGGTCCTCTTGCTGTCCGCAGTTTGGGTGCAGAGTAGTCGGCAGTGGGACCAGGGTTAGAACAGGGTGTGTCTGGCCTTGGAAGCCATCCCTGAGCCCGGCTCCGTGGTACCTCTTTCTGCTGGTGTCCAGAGGCCACTGGAGTCATCTGTTCGTCCTCATCCCCCAGGGCCTTTCTCCTGGAAGGCATCCCTGTAGCCAGGTGTGGCTCACTTGCATTGAAAGGCGCCTTGGGTTTCCAGGTGCGTGGTTTTCTTTTCCCTCACCTTGTCCCTTCCTGTTCTCACTGATCAGTCCTTTCTTCCTATACACAGCCTGCTCTTCCAGTCCTCGTAACTGCACCACCTGTGTCTGGTCCCCTTGCTGGAGGTCCCTTGCATTTAGCCCTGTTTTGCAGGTTTGTCTGCCCTGTGTTTGTAAGCTTTATGTGTGGCCTTTTACCGAAAGATACTACAGTCTTTGTGGGGTCAGGCTTTCCTTATTTTTAAATCTCTATAGTGCTTAATACCATATCTTGCACTTAATTTATACTGAAAAAAAATCTAAGCAAAGTGGATTCTTATCATAAGAAATAGTCATGGGGCCAGTGCTGTGGCATAGGAGGTAGGTTAAGCCGCCGCCTATAGTGCCGGCATCCTATGTGGCCGCCGATTCGTGTCTTGGCTACTCCTCTTCTGATGCAGCTCTCTGCTGATGGCCTGAGAAAGCAGTGGAAGATAGCGCAAGTGCTTGTGCTCCTGTTCCCATGGGCGAGACCCAGAAGAATCTTCTGACTCCTGGCTTCGAATTGGCACAGCTCCATCTGTGTGTGTCTACCTCTGTCTCTGTAACTCTGCCTCTCAAATAAATAAATAAATACTTTTTAAAAAAGAAATAATCATATGTCTGAGTTTAGGAAACTAAGAATAAAGTTGCTTGAATGTTACAGGAAAGAAAAAAAAAGGAATGAGCAAAAGAAATTGGTAGCCAAGAAAAATCGTAGCGTAATGGAGAGAATATTCAGGAACTGCATAGGAACTGATAGTTTGATTTGGAAGAAGTAGGTCCATCGTGTACCAAAAATCTTTAAATGTGTAACTAAAGTGGTAACTACAGTGATGGGAAAAATGTGTGTACATTCATGTAACCAAAAAGTACCACTTCACTTCCTCTTTTGTGCATTGAAATGGCTCCAAAACATGAAAAAGAATGTCTGCTTTTATGTGTTGACAGTCTTCCTAACCAGACTTCTTTACAGGTAAAGGAGAGAAAAAAATGAAATTAACATGGGATTCGTCAGCTTTACAACCTCTTCTTGTAGTGCTTGCTTGAAAAGCAGCAGGAGTTGATAATTAGATTTTTGTTTGTTCAAGAGCGTACGCTCCTCCGAAAAATCCACTTTGCTGGACATTTAGACTTGTATAGTAAATTCTTTGCTGAATTAAATACTCTTTTAACTGAACCTACAATTCATGGACAGAAAACCACTAGGAATAGATTTTGCTCAATTTTATTTTAGTCCTATGGATCACCCCTTTTTCCAAATTCTCATTCATGACATTCTTCATCCTGTGAAAATCTATTCTGTTTAAATTTGTGTCACTGAGTTCCTGCTGTGCCTAGCATAAAGCAGGGATTAAAAAATTTTAAGGTGTATTTATTTATTTATTGAACGGCATAGTGACAGAGGGAAAGAGAAGGAGGCACACACACACACACACACTTGTACACACACACACACACACACACACGGATCTTCCGTCCCCTGGTTCATTCCCCAAATGGAAATAACCAGGTGGAAACCAAGAACCTTGAACTCCGTCTCGGTCTGCCACGTGTGTGGCCGTGGCCCAGGTACTTGGGTCACCATCTACCGCCTGCCCAGACACATTAGCATGGAGCTGGATTAGAAGTGGAGCAGCCGGGGCTTGACCCAGTGCTCCCTCCAATATGGGAGGCCAGCGGTGCAGGCTGTGGCTTTATCTGCCATGCCACAAGGGTGGCCCACTCCAGTGGTTAAAAATTTCTTGCTTATCAGTAACATGCTAGCAAAAACGTCACTGATCCGAGAGCCTTTCTCCTCTGTGAACAGATAATGAGAGGAACAATTCCTGATGCTGACGCCTTCCCCATTCTGCCTCCACTAGGTTAGCGCTAAGTTGGCCATTAAGATTTTGGAACTTGAGAACCATTATTTCTAGGTTTACCAGCTTTTATTATGATTGGCAACAGCGGACGAAAAAGCAGCTGAGAACTTGGGTTGGCATCAGTAAAGCACCAAGCCACCTTCCTGCGCATACCTGCCCCCTGGGACTGCCGCCCCCTGGTGGTCCTTCTCAGAGGGGGCTCAGGTGTGGCATCCTGCTTGCTTGTGTTAAATGTGTAGGTGGGGGAAGGAAGTGCGTGGGCAGAGAATCCGTGGCGTCTTCTGCTGTGGCGTCAAGGGCATCCCTGGGTCAGACTTGCAAGCAGATGGGGAAACATGATTTCACAAAGCCTCAGGCTCAGGATTTTAAGCAACACACATTACAGATAATCCCTCTGTCTCCCGAGCAGCACGGCTGGTTTCTACCAGGCTCCTAACGGTACAGATGCAGATATGGAGGCCAAGTTCAGGTAAGCAGCAGAGTGGGCTGCATCTTGCGCGGCACACAGGAGAGACCCGAGCCGCAGATGAAGCTTCCGTCCCAGGAAGGAGGGTTGGCCGCCACTGCAGTGTGGAGTGAGCCATGTAGGGCACGTTCATCGCGGCAATGCTGTGAGCAGGTGCTGTGGTCGTTACACAGGTGGGCACTGAGACCTAGAGGGGAAGGGATCTCAGCCAGTAGGGGCGGAGCTGAGATCCATGTCCAGGAAGCTCGTGTGCAGAGGCAGCACATTCCAGGCTGCCAGGTGCCTGTGTGGGCTTACTCCAGGGATCTTGCTAAAAAAGCAAACCAACAAGTACTGTTTCCATAGAGTCCAAGGCAGGTCCCGGAAGTCTGCCCTTCATCCAGTCCGGCTGGCTGCTGTGAGAAGAGGGGGCAGAGGGCTTACAGCTAGGGAAGTGGGGTCTGCGTCCCCAGGCAGGACTCGGGGCAGCCCCAGGCATTCCTATCTGTCCCTTCCTCTCCCTGATGCCTGGAATGAATAGGCTGGATGATTTTGAGCCCCACCCATGCGTGCACAGCCTGCAGTGCCCCGCTTTGGCACGTGTGGGTGGCCTGTGTTGGTGGTCATAGTTGGTGTTTTCCTGGGCAGGGCCGCCCAGCAAGGGCAGTGAGAGTGGAGGATGAGGTTGAGCTGCTGGGTGGACAGGGGCTGCTCCCTGCCAGCTGCTTTCTCCACGTCTGGGGCTCTGCCGGCATCTGGTGCTGCTGCCTTGTGCCCTGCAGAGTTCATTGCCTGTCGTGGCCCATGAGGGCGCGGGTGTGAAAGTGGAGCCTTATACTTCGGTGCCGCATTGTGACCTCACTCTGTGCCACTCACTCCAGCCCACCCTGCTCTCTCCGTGGGAAGGAACCCCTAGCTCTGTTTTTAATAAACAATTTTAAAATGTGTTTTCATTTTCCTTGAAAGAGAGAGAGTGTGCGAGCTTCCTTCTCTTGGTTCATTCTGCAAATGCCTGTCCCATCATGGGCTGGGCTGGGCCCAAGCCAGCAGCCCAGAACTCCATCTGGGTCTTGCACTTGGGTGCCAGGGACCCAAGCATTGGAGCCATCACCTGCTGCTCGCCAAGGGTGTGCATTGCAGGAAGCTAGAATTGGGGTCAGAGCTGGGATTCGATCCTGGGCTCTTGGATGCGGACTACAGGTGTTCTAAGAACTGTCTAAAACTGCAGCCCAACCCCTTCCATCTCCCAGCATCCTCATGGAGCTCCTCCTTCTTATACAAGGATTTCCACCATTGGACACACGCATGATGCTCAGTGCCACGTGGCCAGTCTGTTGGCCACTAAAAATTCCTCATTCTCGAATTCATTTTCCTTTGCATTTGCTGAAGAATGCCACTTCTGCCATCAGTACCTGCCTGTGCATGGAAAGTGACAAACCCTCCTATTAACATTCAAAACAGATTTCATGGTTTTGGTCCCTGAGTTCCCAGGTTTCCTACCTGTGACTTGCATTTCCTTTTTCCTTGTAATTTACAGCCATGTGGGCGGCTCAGAGTTTGTTTCAGCAAAGCACCGTGGGACCACAGTACTTCTCTCTCTGCCTTTGGCTTTGATCGCGCCATGCTCCGGCACAGGCTTAATAAATCATACGTCAGATCTTTCCAGATGCAGAGCCCCTGCAACCTGTGTTAGGGTTTCCTTGCTGTATTTTGACATTTTGGGCAATTTAATTGCATTTGATGGTGCGCTCAACCTAATCAGGCCTGAGCGGTAGTGCTGCACCCTGCTGTGCTCAGCAGAGCCTCCTGGAAGGCTGGAAGGTTGTTTGCTGTCTTGTTACCCTGTTTACATAACTCATTATCGCTTAACTACATCTAGTGCTACTTATCAGTCATGTAGTACAGTGTGTGGAAGGCATCAGCGTTCATGTTGAACACTTCATTTCTTGATCAAGATAACGCTTTGTGGGCGTGACTTCAGAGTGCTCTCTCTAGGAGGGTATTGCCTTACTTGGCTTCCTGTTTTGTTCTTTTTTTTTTTTTTTTTTTTTTCTCGTCTGTCCTGTGTGCTGTGGACACCCAGTGATTAATCCTGCTCTCACTGGAGAGCATGGTGTTGGTACGGGCAGCGTGAATCCTGGGCTGGCAGTTGGGGGGTGGTTCAGTGATGAGAGACACAGCAGCATCAGCTGTTGTTAAAAGTTCGTGACAAATGGCCAGTGCCGCGGCTCACTAGGCTAATCTTCCGCCTTGCAGCGCCGGCACACCGGGTTCTAGTCCCGGTTGGGGCGCCGGATTCTGTCCCGGTTGCCCCTCTTCCAGGCCAGCTCTCTGCTGTGGCCCAGGAGTGCAGTGGAGGATGGCTCAAGTGCTTGGGCCCTGCACCCTATGGGAGACCAGGATAAGTACCTGGCTCCTGGCTTCGGATCAGCACAGTGCGCCGGCGGCAGCGGTCATTGGAGGGTCAACCAATGGCAAAGGAAGACCTTTCTCTCTCTCTCTCTCTCATTGTCCACTCTGCCTGTCCAAAAAAAAAAAAAAAAAGTTGGTGACAAGTGTGGAGAGAAGAGAGGCCGGAGTGGGCGGGCCCCGAGCAGGAACTCCCGTGGTCTGAACCACATCCGTGTGCTTGTCTTGGCCACGTGCCCTGTTTCCTCCTGGGTCCTCAGCGTTAGCCATGGACTGAAGAGGACTTTATTAGCAACCCAGGGCGCGCTTCTCTGGGGCTGCGTTAGGACCAGGAGGTGGTGTGGAATCTGCTAGGAGCTGAGTCAATATTGTGTTTAGTGTCCTCGGGGGCTGGACAGGGCAGCTTGCTCGTCAGTTGCTTTTGTCCCAGAGTGAAATATCAAGTACAGCTAGCGAGCTTGTCTGGGGCGTGGAACAGGCCGACGAGGGCTGGAAGCAGGATGTGTTCGTGGGTCAGGCTGCTCCTCACCAGCCATTTCTGTGCATCCTTGTCTCAGTGACCCCATGGCATAGGCCACTCCCCTCCCGGGCTGGTGGGGTTGGGTGGCCTCAGGGTTTTTCCTAGGGCTGCTCGGGCCAAACGCTTGGCGGTGGACTGCGGGATGCTGGGCTTCTGTTAGGTGGGTCTGGGGGACCAGGGTGAGGTTGTGAGCGACTGAGGGAGGCTGGAGTGGAATTCCACCTGCAGGCAGCTTGCTGAGCTCAGGGGCAATCCTTTGGAGTATCACTGGCGGAGGGCAAAGAGAAAGCGTAGGATCTGGAAACTGAGTTTTACTGACTGGAGATCTTAAATGCCAGTTTGCGCTCTGAAAGGGAATGACTTCGCAGTGCCACTGAGGGAAAATGGAAGCCTGGAGCGGATGATGCGCCGTCGTGAGACAGAAGATCAGAGAATGGCTTTGCTGAAGTGACAGAGACCTGCTGACTGGAGCATCTCACCTCCGTGGGGCATAGAATTAGTTATGACCCAGGAATACATAATGTAGCGTACTTTGTCAGTTTTCTGGGCACAGTGTTCTATAGACACAGTTAGCCGCTGCTAGTCTTTGGCATGTGCCTTTATTATCGGATGATCTGCTGCCTCCCCGTGAGGGATTACTACGTTAAGCGTTGGGCAGAATACAGGCGAGTTACGTGACGAGCTCTAGAGTGGTGTTTGGGTGCTGAATTGAAGCTGCGTGCCACCTGAGCTTGTGTTTCTTGGTTTATGTTTATGTAATCTTTGTGTTCTGAGTTTTGAGAAAAGAATTTTACTAAAATTTATGTAAAGTTGAAGGGATTTCCATGTATTGAGTATCCTCTTCCCAACCCATGTCCTTCCCAGCCTCTCAGAGGGTCCGTGGTGAGTTTAGTGCCTTGTTTATGGATTTGCTGCACACGTGTATGACTGTAAACAGTACGTCCGTGTCGGCTGAAGCCTGCACTTTGTGTTACTTGGTGATTTGCTTTTCCTGCTCCGTCCATACCACGTTCCCGAGAGGCGTCTTGGTTCCTGGTGGTAACTTTCCCTCTGTGCATTCTAACACCGCATCAGCTGTATCACGGATTGCCCTTATTATGTAGAATACAGTGGACAGACATTTTTTTCTATGACCAGCAGAGCTTTTGTGAACATTCTTTATGGTTCCAGTGCTTAACATACATGGATTGGAACAGATAACATTTGTCAGGTTTAGGGCATGTGTATCTTTTTATTTTTTTTAAAGATTTATTTATTTGAAAGTCAGAGTTACACAGAGAGAGGAGAGGCAGAGGCAGAGGCAGAGGCAGAGAGAGAGAGGTGTTCCATCCTCTGGCTCATTCCCCAGATGGCCACAATGGCCAGAACTGTGCCGATCCAAAGCCAGGAGCCAGGAGCTTCGTCCAGGTCTCCCACACAGGTGCAGGGGCTCGAGGACTTGGGCCATCTTACACTGCTTTCCCAGGCCATAGCAGAGAGCTGGATCAGAAGTGGAGCAGCCGGGACTAGAACTGGCACCCATACGGGATGCCGGCACTGCAGGTGGTGGCTTTACCCGCTACACCACAGTGCCAGTGCTAGGCATGTGTATCTTGATCATCATTCATTAGGCCCGTGTTTTTTACTCAAACTTGTTGGACCAGTGTCTACTGAACTTGTTAGCTTATACGTCATCATTATGTTCTGTATTCTGATCATAATGTCAGTGATTAATTGGTCAGACATGAACACTTTGCAGATTTAGTGTGTAAGAAATATTTTCTTAACTGTGATTGTTTTTTCTAACCAAATAGAAAGAAATTGATCGTAAATTCGTGATTATGATTGGCCACTTGGATTGTTTTTTCCTTGAAAATTGGTTGCAGGTCTTTGGCTGATTTTTCTAAAGGAGCGTTCACTTTAATGTAGTAGTACTTAGTCTTTTCCTTTTTGGCTTACACCTGCTGTGTCTCGTCTGTTTTGAGGTCGTGCGGATGTTCCGTATTGTTTTCTAAGCGTTTCCACCACGTAGTTTTGATTTTATATTTAAATCTTTACCTGGGTCTTCATGCTTAAATTTTCCCTCTCCTTCCTTTCTTGTTTTCCAAATGAGCACCCAGAAGTCTGCAAGATTTGTTCAGAAGTGCAGCACTTCACCCTTACCCGACAGGCCAGCGGGGCCGTAAATGCGGTTTCTGTGGTTGTGCGTCAGAGCCTGTCTTCTCTGCTGGGTTCCTTTGTCCTCCGTGCTCCCGTGCAGTCTCAGTTATGAATGTGATGCTGCTGTACTGACTGTTCTCTGTTCCTTTGTAGTTACCTCTGGGTTAGTTTGTAGCTTTTGCTGGTCTGTTGTTGATCTGCTTTCATGTCTTTTCATAATGGTTTACAATTTTCTATATGAAGCTCACCTCTTCTTAGACATCTTATTTTTAATGTTCTAGTAAACATTTTTTAAGGTTATGTTTCTCAAAATCAGTGTTAGTATATAGAATAAAATTTATTTTTAGTTGGCATCTTCCTAATTAGCAGTGTGGCTGATCTGTCTAGCTCTGAGTGTGCATAGTGGTACAACATGCAGTAAAATCTCTGGAGTCTTCTGTGTGTGTCGTATCATCTCCAAACTACTTCTGTCTAACCTTTGCAATGTTCCCATATTTTCTCTGTCATCTCTCTCTGTCTGAGGCCCATGATGCCCTGTTGAAAGGAGTGAAAGGGCCGGCGCCGTGGCTCACTAGGCTAATACTCCACCTAGCAGTGCCGGCACACCGGGTTCTAGTCCCGGTCGGGGCGCCGGATTCTGTCCCGGTTGCCCCTCTTCCAGGCCAGCTCTCTGCTGTGGCCAGGGAGTGCAGTGGAGGATGGCCAAGTGCTTGGGCCCTGCACCCCATGGGAGACCAGGAAAAGCACCTGGCTCCTGGCTTCGGATCAGCGCGATGCGCTGGCTGCGGCGGCCATTGGAGGGTGAACCAACGGCAAAAGGAAGACCTTTCTCTCTGTCTCTCTCTCTCTCACTGTCCACTCTGCCTCTCACAAAAAAAAAAAAAAAAAAAAAAAAAAAAAAAAAGTGAAAGAAGCAACTATGGGCCCTGGTCTGTGAAGCCTTGTGTTGCTCATTGCCCACTGAACGGCATTATCACTGCAGACTGTGGTCTCGAACACACACAGCCACATCTGAGCCACCAGCCTGCCACTTCTTCTATACAATCAGTATTTATAAGTCTTTCACGTATTTCTGAGTGCAAATTATCACACATTATAGATGCTAGTAGGTGCCAAAGTATTATATAGGGGTGCCAAGGGGTCCCTGTGCCCTTTTAGGGTATCCATAAGGTCAAAACTGTGTGTTGTTTTTTTTTTTTTTTGATTTGTGGGAGGGATAAAGAGGGAGAGAGAAGGAGAGAATGGGAGAGAGAGAGAAAACGAGAGAAAGAGGAAGAGAGAAAGAGAAAGAGAGGGAGATAGAGAAAGAAAGAGAGAGAGAGCGAAAGAGAGAGAGAAAGACAACAAACTCTAATTGGCCAATTCACTGACCAAATACCTGCAATGGCCAGGACTGGGCCAGGCAGGAAACTCAATCCAGGTTACCCACGTGGATGACAGGAGCGCAGCCACTCGAAACATCACCTGCTACCTACCAGGAAGGTAGGCACCTACATGACAGGAAGGTAATTACATTACATTACCTACATTACAGGAAGGAAGCTGGAGTCAGAAGCAGAACTGGTACCCAGACCTAGATGTTCTGGTGTGGGAGACAGGCGTCTTAGCTGCTAGGCTAAATACCTGTTCCTGTTCATACAGTACGAAGACATTATTTCTCTTCTCTCTCACTTTGTCATGCATGCAATGGAGTTTTCCAGAGGCTTCATGGCATTGATATCACAACAGCACTAATACAGAATCAGTGGCTATTGTGGGGCCAGGAGCCAGGAGCTGCATTTGAACTCCCACATGGGTGGCAGAGGCACAAACACTTAGGCCATCTCCGCTGCTTTTCCCAAGGCCATTAGCAGCGAGTTGGATTAGAAGTGAAGCAGCTGGAACAGGAACCAGTGCCCACGTGGGATGTTTGCATCCCAGGCAGTAGTGTTACCCACTGCTCCACAGAGCTGGCCAAAATATTTCTTTTTAGTAGCTACCTGTCATTGCTTAATTTTGGAATTTTATAAATCACTTGCAGTTCCAAGATAAAAGTTGCTTTACTGAAGAGTAATTATTGGATCATTAGTTTATAATGAACTGCATTCCTTTTCATTTATGGAAGTAATTTGATATTGCAGTATGCCAAAAACTTTGAAGATCTCTTAATAATTGCCAAATGATTATACCACTATCAACTGGAAGTGACTGTTTCAGAGTAATATTTTTTTAAGATTTTATTTATTTGAGAGGTAGAGTTATACACAGTGAGAGGGAGAGACAGAGAGAAAGGTCTTCTGTCCGCTGGTTCACTCTCCAAATGACTGCAATGGCTGGAGCTGCACTGATCAGAAGCCAGGAGCCAGGTGCTTTTTCTAGGTCTCCCATGCGGGTGCAGGGGCCCAAGCACTTGGGCCATCTTCTACTGATTTTCCAGGCCACAGCAGAGAGCTGGATCACAAGAGGAGTAGCTAGGACTAGAACTGGCACCCATGTGGGATGCCGGCACTACAGGCAGAGGATTAACCTACTGCGCCATGGCGCCGGCCCCTGAGTAATATTATATCTTATAGGAAGTATTTGGACCAAGGAATATAATTTCTTTATTCTCTTAATACTCTTAGAAACTATTGCATTAATTTGCTAAACTGTATTATTGAACTAATACAGTTAGGTCCCATGCAGTGACATTTTGATCGACAGTAGACTTCATGTGGGATGGTGGCCCTGTAGATTACAATAGAGCTGAAGAATACCCATCACCTAGTGGTGCTGCAGCTGCAAGGCCATAAGAAAGCATGTGGTAATGTGGAGTAGACCAGCCTTGTGTGCTGCCAGGAGCCAAATGAAAACATATAGATCCTTTAAATTTATGTACTTTACATAATACTTCATAATGCTTTAAATATGTTGCAGGTTAGACATTTGCTGTACTATTTATTGTTCTTTTAGTGTGTGTTCCTAGTTATAAAAACCAAAGTTGATATAGAACACTTTGTGTGTTGTGCAAGCTGCAGTCTCAAGTGTCTGCCACATCTCTTGATTGCATTGTTTGGCCTTGATCTTGATTTAGGCTGGTATGTTTTTCACAATGGCTCTAGGAGCAGTAAGCTGTATCATAGGTGGGAATGTTGACTCCATATAGCCCAGTGCAGAGTAAGTTAGACAATCTAGGTTTGTGTAAGTGTGTTCTGTGATGTTTGCACAGTGTTGAAATTGCTTAGGACATGTTTTGTAGACCATATCTTCATCATTATGTGATATTTGGGTAATTAATTTATATTTATTAAGATCGGAGTCCACGAACTCAAATGTTTCCATAGCCTAGGCAACACATGACAAGAGCCTCGGGTGATTACTGACGCCATAAATAAGAGTGTCAGTTGTTAAGTCAACAGGAGTCACTGTCACTTACTCCTCATGTAGGATCTCTGTCTTTAATGTGTTGTACTATGTGAATTAATGGTATAAATAGTACTCAAGCAGTACTTTACACTTTGTGTTTGTGTGTGAATGCAAACTGTTGAAATCTTTACTTAGTATATACTAAATTGATCTTCTGTATCTAAAGATAATTGAAAATGAATCTTGATGTGAATGGCATGGAAGAGGGAGTGGGAGATGGGAGGGTTGTGGGTGGGAGGGAGAGGTTATGGGGGGGGCACTGTAATCCAAAAGCTGTACTTTGGAAATTTATATTTATTAAATAAAAGTTAAAAAAATTATATTGACGAACACAGATGTATTAAGCTTCATACATAAATGAAACTACACGGTTTTTTTTTTTTTTTATGTTAGGGGAAAAGAGTCAATTTCAGTGGAACACCCGTTAATAAGTAGCTGTCAGTAAGGTTAACGCCCGTTAATAAGTAGTTGTTGTAAGGTTAACAGCTAAAGCCAACCCATGATGGGCAAGTCCAACAGGCCTGGCAACAGTTAAACACTGGTGGATTTCAGACCATTGCGAGAAAATTCTTTGAGCTAAAGAGGAGGTTCTTTCTTCTAGTCTACCATAGTGCTCTTGATGCCTTCTAGCTCAAGAACCCCTACATACATTTTGAAACATCAGGGCTCTTCTCTCACATGTATGTTGGCATCTAAAATGTTTGGGTACTTGGAAAGATGGTAATTTCCCATATATTCCCTATATGGACAATAGAAAATTGTTGAGCTTCTCTTTAAATATGTTTGATGAATGTCAATGCCAACAATGATTGTTTATTTGCCATCATACAATTTTTTAAAGATTTATAGATTGATTTGAGAAGCAGAGTTACAGAGAGGTAGAGACGGAGACAGAGGTCTTCTATCCACTGGTTCACGCCCCAAATGGCTGCAATGGCTGCAGCCGAGCCAATCTGGACCAGGTGTCAGGAGCCTCCTCTTGGTCTCCCACATGGGTGCAGGGCCCATGCACTCGGGCATCCTCCACTGCCTTCCCAGGCCATAACCAGAGAATGGGATCACTGGAGGAGGAGCAGCCAGGACACAAACTGGCGCCCATATGGGATGCTGGCCCTGTGGGTGGAGGCTTAGCCCACTATGCCACAGCACTGATAGGTTGTTTTCAAAAACCAGTAAGCATCTTTATCAGTTTTCCTACATACTGTTATCTGCTTTGAGTTAATATTTTTGTTCTGTTTGTCCAGTAAAATCTTACTCTAATTTCAAGGGGTTTATTTTTGTCAACCACTTTATCATACTTCTCTTATAATGTTATATTACTACAAGTAATAATCTGTAAATAGACTAGCATAATTTTAAATATTCCATGTCTTTAGGCTCACAGCCTTACCATGTATTGTTATGAATGTAAGTCATAATTAATTTTTCAGAACAGTATTAGCATTATTTAAAGTACTGAAGCAGCATCCTATGGAAGTTAAAGCACAAACCCTGAATGTTGTCTAAATGGGTTCAAATCCCAACTCCTACTCTGGTTGCTCCAAAGCTCCAGTTACTTGAGCTGTAAAATAGGTGTTAAAAACAATGTTAACTTCATTTGAATGTTGCAAGGGTTAGAGGTGACACAGGGGTGGGGCACTTCTGACCCACAGGCTTTGTAAGGCCCACAAAATCATTTAGCCTGGCCCTGCCATGGCAGCTGCAGGTGGGATGCCAAATTCAGTACATCTGTAGCCGGCTAATTTTTAGGTTAGTTATTTTGTATGGTGCACGAATGATGTGATAAATATCCAAATAGCCCTTGTCAGCGACAAGGCTCCCCACCCCTGGTAACATTTGTAAGATGCGTAGGATAGTTGCTAGGCCACCATAAATACCATGTAAGTATTTGCTCAGTTAATCTTTCACAGTTATTAAAAATGAAAAATGATGTGTCATTAAAATGCATTTATTAATAAGATGCATTTTTTTTACAACTGGTGTTTAAAATAATGGATGTTATTTATTGGTGGGATCGGCTTGGCTTCCTTTATGGCTAGCTCAGGTTTCCTGTGCTTAGGATGAGAAACCTCTCTATAGGGATGAATCCGTGAGAACAGAGAGGCCTTGGCACAGTGCTGTCTCCCGATTGTTTGAACTCCATCTGGATTATGTGCCAAAAATCCACTTACTGATATTTCCTGGATACCCTGGTGAGTGATCTGTCAGCGAGAGACTCCGCTGGAATGTGCTTCCACTGTGTCGGAGGCGTTCAGTTGGCAATGACCTGACTGAAATTTTTTCCTGCTGTCTTCATAGTCAGATTCCTTGGCAACACCGGGCAGGTGTTTCTAATGGTAATGTTTTGGGACGCCCTGAGAGAATTTAGCATGCAGGACAGTGGACTATTAAGAGAAACGATGGATGAGAGATACACGCAGCTTTAAAAACCAGAAAAGGGATCAGAGCTAATGTGAACGCGAAGTGTGTCCACAAAGCTGGGAGTGACATGGGCAGCACTCCCGAGCAGATCACTGTTAGGACGTCTTTGGGTGCCTCCAGTGTGTGGCCCCCATAGAACCTCATGGTCTTGGGCCCTGCCTTTTCCGGGGCATCCTGAGCCACAGACATTCCGCCGCCAGCTTCTGCCACTTCAAGCTTTGTCCTCTGACCCGTGTAGGCGTGTCAGCCTGGGAGAGAGCCAATCAGGTCTGTGTTTTTCAAACTGTGGTCCCCAGACCCACACAAGGAGGCCCAGACTGTGTTGGGGAGGCCCATGGGGTCCGAGGTACTTTTGTCATCATCCAGAGACAGGTGCGGTTTTCACCTGGAGCATGAAGTGCCGTGACAGGTGCAGAAGCAATCGCAGGTGAGACAGCAGGTGCCTTGTCGGGACTCGGGGCGGTGGCCACCTTCTCAGGAGAACAGCCTTGGTGGGAGCAGCCAGAACCATTTCTGGTTAAATCTCAAGACCTGAAAGTGTCGTTTTGGTACCCTGAGTGATAAAACGGGCACCATGTGCATAGCACTGGAGATGAGTGCCTTCAGGAACAACAATGTGTGATTGAGTGTGAGCCGAATTAGCCATGTTTTAAAACCTTATTGTAGTGAAGCACGATGGGTGGGAGAACGGATTGCTGACTGACCAATTGTCAGTCCATTTGGGGCTGCTGTAACACAATAGCCCTTCCTGGCTAATTTATATAAAAAGCAAAGTGTAACAAACTGGACATTGGTTCTCTCGCAGCTCTGCAGGCTGGCAAGGTCCAGATCCGAGTGCCGCCAGGTCAGGGTCTGGTCTCTGCCCCGGGATAGCTTCGCGGTGGGGGCGGGGGAAGCGTGCTCACCCACCCCGTGGCTGTTCTGCTGTCATCCGTGTGCACTCTGCTCTCTGGACTGCAGCAGCTCCCTGAAGGCTCAGCCTCCCATCGCTGTAGCATTGGGGATGAAATGCCCAGCACCAGTGTTTTGGGGAACACATTGATGCTGTCAGCCTTGGAGCTTTATAATGGGCATTTCCCCCACAATGAGCAATGAGCCTGGTGCTTCCAAGTTTTTCAGAAGGAGTTAAGATTCCAGAAAATTATAGCCATCTATGAGTTTGATAACACTTCCAATACTAAAACACTCCTGATGATGTTGATGGTGAAACAGGCAAATGGGATTTCCGAAATACTGTATACTGAGATGTATAGACATTTTCAAAACTTATATACCTCATCGCCCTCATGTTACTCAGAGGACCAGTGTATGATGTTTGAAAATCATGTGTGAATAAATTAGTTGGGTTCCTCCAGAGAAATATGATGTATATTTGCATGTATAGTTAGCTCTCCATAGCTGTGAGTTTTGTATCCATGGTTTAAACCAAGAAAAAAATCTTATCTATACTGAACATGTGTAGCCCTTTAACTCACTGTCTTTATCTGAGTACCAGTTACTCAGGTACTCAAGTAACACTAGTTACTCACATAACATAGTGCTTAGACCTTACTAAATACTGGAAGTTGTCTCGGGTCGGTTTAACATGTACAACAGGTGTGTGTAGGTTACACAGAAACACCGCACCCTTTTATCCAGGGGCTTGAACATCTACAGATTTTCATATCTACAGGGGGTCCTGGAGGGATTTCCCCATTGATGCTAAGGGGCCGTGGTGTGTGTGTGTGAGTGTGTGTGTGTGCGCCTGTGTGCATGTGTGTGTGTGAGTGTGTATGTGCGTGTTTGTGTGTGTGCATGTGTCTGTAGACAGAAAAGGCTTACTTTAACCAACTGGGAGACTCAGGCATCTGAGATTCCCAGAGCAGCTCACATCCAGGGAGCAGCTGAAGTTGTGGCCCTTACGGAGGCGTAGGCTGGCCCGGCTGGCAGGATCCTTCTTTCCCAGGGGACCCACATCTTCCTTTCTCCAGACTTTGAATTGATTAGATTATGGTAGGCAACCTGCGTCCCGCGAGCTCGGCTGGTTTAAATGTCATCCACACTGCAAAAACACCACCTCCGTCTCTTTTCTGTGGCCCTAACAGAAGGTCACAGATGGGGTCATCAGTAAAGGGCAGAAGTTGATGGTTGCGAAGTCCCAGGGCAGGTGGCAGCTGTGGTGAGGGCTTCGGTCCCTCCACGTGGCCCAGGACAGAAAACACTCAGAAGCCAGCTCCTGAGTAGACGCGTTCCCTTCTCACTTGGTAAAGATAGTCGCTTTTCCACTGCCGTCCCTAAGAATGGTCACCTGAGGGTTCAGGTTGGTGACGCCAGGGACATTCGAGGTCCAGGCGCGTGATGCCCACTGGGCGTCTGCATGGTTTGGTTTCTCAGGCACATGGCTCCCGAAAGATCCCTGGCGCAGGAGTGAGGTCTCCAGGCCCGCAGAGAAAGCAGCCCGCACGCTCATCAGCGGGCAGCAGGCAGTGCCAGCAGTCATGGCGACAGACTAGGGACCGCTGTGTCCTCACTGGCCAGACACTGTTCTGCAGACCCCAGCAAGGTGGTGGGGGCTGGGACTGGAGCAGCCCGGAGCTAGGGGCAGCTACACGAGGTGTAGGACAGGGCTGGGTGGGAGCAAGGGAAACCCACAGACAGCAGAAATAGATGCTGGATCCTGTTTGTTTGCCTAGAGGTGGGGAGAGACCCATTCCTTCCACCAGTGAGTGCGACAGGGTGTGGTGGTGTCAGAACAGCTGGTGAGGATGTGTGGAAGGATCTCTCCCATGCCGGTGGTGGGGTTGTGCACGGATACAGCCGCTGTTGACCGGATGATCCGGGTATCCCATCACTGGGTGTTCTCATGTGTCTTTCATTCTGTCAGATGCCTGCATGTCTGAGTTTGTTACGACACTGTTCACAGTAGCTGTGATAGACAGTCCACCCTGAAGTGGATAAAGATGAGTGGACAAAGACGTGGCATGTACACAGCCTGGAATGTTGTGCACCCACTGGAAAGGATGGAGTTCTGTCGTTGGCAGCAGCTGGAGCACGGTATGTTAAGTAAAACAAGCCGGGTGCAGGGAAGCAGATGGTGAGTGTTCACACGCATTTGTGGAAACTAAGGCAGTGGGTCTCCCAGAAGCAGGGAGAAGAAGGCGGTGGGCAGGGGCCGGGCACAGGTGCAGGGGAGACTGGTAGAAGGGTGGATAACGGGAGGAGCAGAGTGGGGGGCGGGAGTGCTGGCGTTCTGTAGCTCAGTGCAAGGAGGATTCTCTGCAGCCATCCAGGACACGTGTCAGAGAGCAGGGAGGAGCCTGCAGGCCCCCAGCGCAGAGGGGTGCGAATATTTGAGGAGATGGAAGTGCTGAAGACCATGATTTGATGGTTGCACACTGCAGACATGCACTGAGTTATATTGCCGTGCCCCATAAAGAAGTGCACGTATTGCATGTTCATTTTTTTAAAAAAAGCTTTCTAAAAATACTCACGCAACTCTAGAGGCATGATCCGTGTTTTAAGCACATTTTGGAAAGCAGGTGCGATTCCAGAAGTTGCATTCTGTTGTGTCTGTCTCCATGACGGTTGATGTCGTCTTACTACCGGGGAAAGACAGAGAGCAGGTACAGAGAAAGCCAGCACAGTGCGTTTTTTGGGAATGATTTCTTTCCATTGTTTTCCCATTATTTTGAAAATGGGGTTTTTTTCATTCCAGTTTTTCCACTTGTATTTTTAGGAAGGAAACGTGGAAACGTGCTGTTCTTTCTTATTTGTGTTTAAGGTAGAAATATTTTCTCCTTCCTTTGTTTCCACTCCCCTGCCTGTTTTCCCGTTGACTCCAAGCGTCGCTCTGAAACTCCTCTGTGTGGGTCCTCTTGTTTAATATACACACAGCCTAGCAGGTGGTTTTCATTATTTTGTTTTTACAAAAGAGAAATTCAGGCTCTAGAGGGCCTAGTGCCCTTCCTTGGGGTCATTCGTGCCGGCACGCGAATCTGGTAGCCGACTGCAGGCCGCTGATGGCTGCGTGAAGCAGCTTCCTGACCTCAGGAACTTGTTCCCAGACTCGGCGTCTCGTGGCTTTCTCACAGGTGCAGTAGAAATTCGTAATTTCTGCTCTGGGTGCAGACAGAAAGGAAGACGCCGTTTACAAAATACCTCTCCGTGATTTGTCTCTAGTTACAGACTTGTCCAAAAGATAAGCTGTTGGAAGAAGCAGTGATTTCTCCAATTCCTGTGTTCGTGAGAGTGAAAACTGAGGTTGGTGTTTTCTGAACTTGGCCCTGGGTTTAAGATGTTGAGTCGCCTAGGTGCAGAGCTGGAACCCTGCCAGTGCGGAGGCTCCGTGAACTCTGGTGCCTCCCGAAGCAGGTGGATCGGGAGAGCATGCCACATTCCAGGTGTGTACGTGCGTTGCTTGTGTGTGTGTTTCTGCGGTGGAAACCATCTCGTGTTGGAATGGCATTTAACAAACCCACCTTTCCCAGGGGACCCACTGTGCAGGCCGACTTGCAGTGAGGTTCTGTGTTCACAGCCACATTGTGGTAAGGACGCTGCCGACGGGAAGTCCTCCGCCTGGCAACCGTGTGTAGCCCTGGTTGGCTTTCAGATTTTCATGGGGGTGCTCAGTGGACAGTGGTCTTGCATGCTAATGAAAGGCATGGAGAAAATGCAGTTCTAATACACACCAAAAATCAGAGCAGCAAGTCATCTGCTTGGGTGCTGTCTCCAGGGATCACTCAGGATGCCGGCGCGGGGGTGAACACTGGGTGCTGGTGCGGGGGGTGAGCGCTGGGTGCTGGCGCTGCAGCCCTGTGAGTGCCGTGACGTGGCTCTAATGCCCACACAGTCCAGCCTGTTCCCAGCTACAGTCACAGCGGCTGTTCTGTGCGCAGTAACTCACCTGCCCAGGAGCTGTGTGGGAGCAGATCGGACGGTCCTCATGGACCCGCGGCATGCAGGGTGAGCGTGTTCCCTTGTTGAGGATTTGAGGACTCCCCCCTTCTGCCACCAGCAGAATCCTAGGTCGCAGGCATACAGTGAAATACAGTCTCCCGCTGGCTGCTGTCGGTCCTCTTGCCGCTGTTCCTCACGCCTGATTTTACCTCCTTCCTCTCTGACACACACTGATGCACACACGTACACAGACACACTGCCCTCATCAACAGTAAAATGGTGTTGGAGCAAACACAGCGCGGTGGCGCGTCGCCGCCAGGGTTCACAGTAAGCTCTGGGGACCTCGTTCTCGGCTTTCAGTGCAGAAGTAGTTATTTCTTGCGGGTGTCAGTTCCCAGCTGGTTTAAGGTTCTTGGACTGATAGGAAGGCGACTGCAGCAAACCCTGTGTTCCGTAGCCCCCTCGCCACATTCCCGCGGGCCAGCAGAGAAGCCAGCACGTGTGGGGAAGAGCTGGCTCTGGCTGGATCCTGAGGCCCATGGCGCTGCCTCTTGGTCATCGCGGCTCCTTTAGAAGGCCATGCGTTTACTTTCCGTAGTTCAGAGATGAGTGTGCAGTGACTGGGCAGAAGGAAAATGCGTCAGCCATGGGCATGGCGACTACAGCGAGGACTGCCCTGCCTTTGCTCTGGTCTCTGCCGTTTGTGTTCTCAGCTCTGCGTGCTTTGCCCTCTGGGACATGCACACCTCCCTCTCTCTGTAAATTTGAACTTCTTGCACAGCCTGTGTAAATAGGTGTTCAGCTCAGCAGTTAAGGCTCCACTTGGGTAGCGTGTGGGTTTGAGTCCCAGCTCTGCTTCTGATCCTAGCTGCCTGCTAACGTACCCCACTGGGAGGCAGCCGTGATGGCTCGCTCAGGTAGTAAAGTCCTTGCTACTCATGTGGGCGGACCTGGATTCAGTTCTGGGCGTCTGACTTCCACCTGGCTCAGTCCTGGTTGTAATGGGCATTTGGGGAATGAGTCAGTAGGTGGGAGGGAGATCTGTGTCTGTGTGTGTCTATCTTTCTGCTTTTCAAATAAATAAAAGTTTTAAAAAAGAATTCCAGGAGCCGGCATTTGGCTTAGTGGGTAAAGCCGCTGGTTGCAGTGCTGGCATTCCATGTGGGTGCCGGTTCATGTTCTGGCTGCTCCACTTTCAGTCCAGCTCCATGCTAATGACTTGGCCTGGGAAAGCAGCGCAAGATGGCCCAGGTGTCTGGGCACCTGCCACCCACATGGGAGACCCAGAAGAAGCTCCTGCCTCCTGGCTTTGGTCTTGCCCAGCCATTGTTGTTGGGGGTATCTAGGCAATGAACCAGCAGATGGAAGATCTCTCTCTCTCTCTCTCTAACTCTGACTTTCAAATAAATAAATCTCAAAAAAAAAAAAAAAATGCCACCTGTCCATGAAGCTTTTCCTGTCCACTCCATTGCTTCTTTCCCTGCAGCTGTCAGGGTCATAGTAGTCACTGTGCACTGTGATGTTGTGTATGAGTCTTGGAATGTCACACGACACTCTATAAATATGTACAGTTACTATGCCCAGTTAAAAGTAAAAACACATTTAGAAATACTCTGTTCACTCAACTAAGAAAAGCAATAATAAAGCCAGACAGACAGTTTGGTGCCTCTCTTTGGGCCAGTGCACCCTGCCCACAGCCAATCCTGAGTAGTTTGGTTTTATTTCTGGTAAACAGAGGGAGGACTGCAGGAAACGTATCCTGGGAGCCAGAGAAGATGGGATAAGAGATAAATTACAGATTTCCTTTAAATTGCTTTTTATAGTTTGTGTGGTGCTTTTTCGAGCCCAAAGCAGACATTTCTTGGGGTGTAGACAGCTTCAGTAACATGAGAAATTGAATGCATGATTTTTTTTCATCAACCTGCACTTCTCAGGGTATTCTGTAGAGTAGGCTAGACCTAGTGTAGGAAGGAAAAATAATTTTTCTCTCTCCCCTTTTATAGTTCTTTGGGGGGCTAGAGCTTATAATCAAAGACTAGCAAGAGAAAAACAAACAGAAGTTTAATAATGCATACACCTCATGTGCACAGGGGAGTCCCCCAAAGAAATGATTGACTTTCCCTGAGGTGGCTTTGAACTTGGCGGAAGTCCCAGTCCCTTGGTGAGGAAGCCCAATGACAGGGAGGCGGCGGGGTAAGGCAGGGAAACGTGGGGCAGGTTTAATGCATGTGTGAGTCGGGGTCTTCTCTGTTGTCTCCAGTGGTTTAGGGTCCTCTTCCCTTCCTGCCCCAGAGGGAGAAGGCGCACAGAGGCGGTGGGGAGGCGTCCTTTCCCATAAATTTCCCTTACGAGAGGGTGGTTTCTGTTCCCTTTTCAGAGTTCGTCTTTAGGTCCGTGGTCTCTGACTCAAAATAATCGTCAAGCTAAGGAGGCATCTTTTGGGGTGGCACATTCTGGTCTGCTACCCTGGAGACCGAGGGCCAGAGAAAGCTGCCTGAGGTTAACCTGTGGTCCCAGGGTAGCCCCCTGGATCCCAGGAGCCCCTGGTGGGGGTAGGGGCAGCCGGTCCCCGGCATCCCAGCTGGTACAGTGCTGCCGTCTGCCCTTGGCTTCTGCTCCGATCTCTGAGGCTGCCCGTGCCCCTGGGGTGAGGAACACCTCTCTCTGCCCTCTTCCACCATCGTTGGCAGCCGTGTGTCCCCTCCGCTCCCCACCCCAACTAATTTCTGTTCCAGGATGCACACCTTCATGCTTTTTAGCTTTTCTTCATGTCCCACGGTTTTAAGTGTTCTTTAGTTCTGCTTGATCTGTGTAGACGTGCTGTAGCTAATCTCTTTAAGAACGAGAGATGCCCAGAGTTGAATCCACTTGAAGGGGAGCAGACCTGGCCCCTCCCTCTCTGGGGCCTGGGGCCCTGTGCACGCGGCCAGGCGTTCAGTCTCCTGCATGGTCTCAGCGCTCGTGGGCTCCCGTGCCTGCACTGTCTCTCAGTGGCCCGCTGTGGTTTTATGTTCCTGTTGCGCTTTGTTTTCCACCATGTCTGCCTTCTACCCACAGAGGCGCAGTCTTAGGTCCAGACACTAAAAGAAAGGGCCCGCTTACATTTCAGTGTATCTTATTCTCGTCTGAGATCTCTTGGGGTTTTGATGAGCCATCATCTATCCCAGTAATTACTGCCCCACCCCCACCCCCAGCACAACTTGTGCTGTGTTCAGGAGCTAGGGACGTTGAAGTCACCGGGCTAGCTGTTCCCTGGGGAGATTACTTAATCTGTGCCTCTGTTAGAGAGTGAACCGCAACAAGTGTCCTTTCCCAGATCTTTCTTGGCTTTATTAGTGATCCAAGAATGGGGCCTCTGTGGCTCTCCTTGTGTGATTGGCTGTCACTTCTTAGATTGGGTTATAAAGGCCGCGACACCCGTCTTGCGTGTGCTTTCTTAATCTCTTGTTCCGAGGCAAGCCAGCTGCGTTACGTGGAGGCCCATGAGCCAGGGGCAGGGTTGCTCTTAGCAAACATCTGGCAAGGAGCTGAGGCCCGGGTCCAGCCGCCTTGGGAACTGGATCTGGCCAGTAACTTCATGATGAGCTGAGAACTGTTCCATGTCCACCTGAGCCAGAAAGACTCGCAGACCACCAAGGCCATTCATTCACCAGTGTGTCCTGTCTCAGGCTGTTGCGCTTGTCAGATTACCACGGTCTAGAGGTCAGAGAAGGCGTATGAGGTGGTACTCACGTTAGGAAGGGAGCAGGAGTAGCTATGAGAGTTAACATTGGAACAGGTCTGAAGCTGCATGTGGGATCCTGGCACATCTGCCCCCTTTGAAAATAAGTTATGTGTGTTCATGTCATTCTAATGTTGTTTCCAGAACGTATGGATGTAAACTAATCAGCTCAGTATAATCCTAAACCATACCTGTGGTTGTGATAGGGGAAAAGTATCTTCAATTCGGAAAATAGTTGAAGCGTGAGACAAGTGACGTTTGATTGATTGAGATTTTGATGGACCTAACATACTGCCCTAAGAGTATTTAAACTTTGCCATGTCCTGGCGTTCTTCACGTGATGAGTTTGATTGGGTGGTGCATCTGTTGTGCCTGCTGCCTCAGCCACGCCCCCTGCAGGCCGGAGAGAGGTATGCATGCCCATGAGGGAACTTTTTCAGCCTGTAGCTGGTTGACAAGTAGTGGGAATTGTAATGAAACTATTTATGTCAAATTTTGGTGTCAGTTTGGGTTCTTGAAGAAGCAGATCCTAGATAGGATTCAGTATACAAGAGACTTACTGGGGGGAATGAGAGCAGAGAGGAGATGCGAAGACCCTTCAGGCTGGCGTGCGGTCTGGTCCCCGAGAAGGGAGTGGAGAGGAAGCGCAGGTTGGGAAGGGCCCAGGCTGTGCTGCACACAGTTCCAGCAGCCTCTGACCAGGCTGAGGGGGAGTCCTGGCACCACTTTGGCCTGCTGGGGAGCCCCATGTCTTGCAGAACGATGCCTTGCATCCCCAGCCTGGCCGAGGAGGATTGCCATGGTAAGGAGCCTAAAGCAAAGCCCGTGTTGGGCCTAGAGAAAGCAATTACAGCCAACAGTCACTCTCCCCTCTCCAGTGAGAGGGCTCCTGGCAGTTTCATGGCCTCCCCAGCTCTCTTTGTCTTTATTATTATTATTATTGTTATTGTTATTATTATTCAGAAGGTTGAGGAGTTTTCTGAGTTAGGTGGTTTTGTTGGGTTGGTGTTTTAAAAAGGTGACCATTTCCATAATAATCTTACTAGTCTTAAGAGGCACCTATGAATTGGGTGGTTTGCCAAATATAATTTATTTGTTTATTTTTTTATATTTATTTATTTATTTGAAAGAGTTATAGGGAGAGAGGGTGAGACAGAGACAGAGAGATCCATCCATCCGCTGGTTTCCTCCCCACATGGCTGCAATTTGTCTAGGCAGGTCCAGGCCAAAGTAAAACACTTGGAACATCTTCCGTTGCTTTCCCAGGCCGCTAGCAAGGAGCTGGACCAAAGTGGAGCAGCCGGGACATGAACTGGTGTCCCTATGGGATGCTGGCATTGCAGGTGGTGGCCTCACCCACTATGCCATGATGCCAGCCCCTTGAGATAATTTTGTAAAAGTGCCTGCAGTTGGTGAACTGTATGTACCTCACTTTAATGTGCTATTATCTGTTTTGTTTTTGTTTTCATTTTCTCCTCATTATAGTGAGCGAT
Organism: Oryctolagus cuniculus; assembly: GCF_964237555.1. Classification (NCBI taxonomy): domain Eukaryota; kingdom Metazoa; phylum Chordata; class Mammalia; order Lagomorpha; family Leporidae; genus Oryctolagus; species Oryctolagus cuniculus. The sequence continues at coordinate 126,719,130 of NC_091440.1, read as the reverse complement.
GTAAGTCTTTGAATAACCTTTCCTGAATGTCAGTTACGTTCCAGAGCCCGGGTTTAATTTGTCACCGATTCTGGTCTGTAGGGTTGTTCCCAGCTCCCAGGAGAGGGACCGCGGCACTGGCGTCTGCTGGGTGGTGAATGGAAACGCAGAGTTGAATGCAGTGAGCACTTGCCGAGGCCTGCGCAGCACCGTGAGGGCCGCGGCGGTGATGGGCCCTGCTGTCTCAGGGGCATGTGAACCCGCAGAGGGCTGAGCTCTCTGCCGAGGCCATGGTGCTCTGCACCTTGCTGCTCTGACCAGAGACCCGAAAGGTCAGAGTTCAGCAGGTGGCTGACACACTTTCCTTCCTTGATAGACAGACTCTCCCTAGACAGCCACCTGCTACCTCAAGTCTCAGCAGCCAGAGGAAAGACCGGAAGGAAGTGTTTTGGGTTGAGCACGGCACTGGGTTAACTCTCTTGTCATCACACTGGCCGTGTAGTCTTCTTGCTGATGAACACGGCCAAGTACATAGACAGACCTTCGACTCTAATTCCCTGTTTTTCCCCTATTGTACCTTATGTGCAGTTACATGTTTCTGATTTGTGTCCCTTAGAAACAAAGCAGTATTCAGAGAAGCTGCAGAAGGGGTTTTGTGCCTTGGTTCCTTGATGTGGTATTTTGCTTTTTCTGTAAGACACACCGCAGCTCATGTGTTCCCTCAGAGCTAGGTTGCCCATCTTAATGTCGAAGATGCTTTGAAAATTAGATAGGGGCCAGTGCTGTGGCTCACTAGGCTAATCCTCCGCCTAGCGGTGCCGGCACCCCGGGTTCTAGTCCCGGTTGAGGCCCGGATTCTGACCCGGTTGCTCCTCTTCCAGTCCCGCTATCTGCTGTGGCCTGTGAGTGCAGTGGAGGATGGCCCAGGTCCTTGGGCCCTGCACCCCATGGGAGACCAGGAGGAAGCACCTGGCTCCTGGCTTCAGATCAGCGTGGTGTGCCGGCCGCAACGCGCCTGCCTTAGCAGCCACTTGGGGGGTGAACCAACAAAAAAGGAAGACCTTTCTGTCTCTCTCCCTCTCTCTCTCACTGTCTAACTCTGCCTTTCAAAAAATAAATAAATAAAAAAATTAGATAGGAAATGCAAAGAAAGTCATACAGTTGTGGCTAGCATGAAGAAGAACCTTGCGTGAGCCAGCATTTAGGAGGTGACGCTCTGTGGATATTCAGGGGTCTGGTTCTGCAGCGATGTGATCATTCACTTCCATTAAAAGGACGTGAATTCCATGGTCAGTGAGCTGTTTCCTCCGCCCTTTGCCCTAGAGCACAATGCAGCACTTCTGAGTTCACGCCTTGTGGGGCCCACAATTATAGATTCCGGTCTTGTGCACACAAACCCAGCTGGGCCACTCCTGGTCTTAAGGGTCGATTTATAGCCTCACCTATCAAAAAGTCAAAATTCTGTTTCCCATTCGTCCTAATAAAGCAGCAGGAGGTTCCTGGAGGGAGTGCTGACAGGCCTAATTGTTCCCAGCTGGAAAGGGCGGGCTGGGTTTCAGCATCGAAATTTTAACCCTCTCTTCCCAGTGTCCCTTTTGCCTTGAGAAATCTGGAGGTGGGCTGCAGGGCTCAGGAGCAGAGATAGAGTTGCAGGATGGGGAAGATCAGCTCCAGCGAGGCTTGCAAGACACAGAGCTGGCTGTGGTGATGGGAGCTAGGTCAGATTGTGGGTACTGAAGCATTACTTCCTTTGGGGAAAGTCAGTGCAAGAAGATACTGGAGGACAAAGCCTCTCTCTTCCTGCTCCGTGAAGCTCCTCTGTTACTGAACACTTGGTCCTTATCGCTGCACAGGTGAGAGAGAGGGAGATGACCTCCGGGTCTCAGTAACTACTGTTCCACTGGATGAACATGGTTAGGGATTTGTAGGCGGGCTCCACGGAAGGGGGTGCTGTGTGTTGAAACCATGAAGCAGGTGCGGTCTCTGGTTTCAGGCGCTAAGGCCTGTCACTAGGTTGATGGCAGGATTCTCCTGTTTTGTCGTGGTCGTCTTGAGGTGCACTGGGTGATGAGGTTAGGTCCGGCCTGACCAGTACTCCTGCTCTGCAGAGGGAGTTGAGCCATGAGGAACAAGAGGATTTGTGCCTTAGGACATGGGTGAGCAGGCATCCACCAGTCCAGCCCTGAAGCATCAACCTCCTGGCTTTACCTTTAAGTCGTCAAAATTGTTGGCTTGTGTTACTTTATACCTGGTTGCGCTTCTACAGGTGGGGCATGTGTGGATGAAGGGGATGACGCTGTATTTGCCAGCATCTTCAGAGCAGGTAAGGTGGGGTTGTTAGCTGATGAGTTAACCTGGTCGGGTTAACTCATATTTGGTCAAACGTTACTGTGGGTGTCTTGGATGAGATTAATGTTTCTTTAAATCAGTGAATTTTCAGCGAGGTGGACCATTCTCAGGAATACGGTGGTCTCGTTCCATCAGCAGAAGGCCTGAGTCAAACAGAAAGACCGGGGTTCTTGGGCGAAAGACGGTTCTCCAGTAGGCATTCCCCAAAATGAGCTCTTCCTTCAGGTTCAAGTTAGAGTGCTGGAGCTTCAGTGACTTCAGCCCGCTGGCCTTGGACTGTGGCTGTATCATCAGCCCTCCCGCCGGCCCACTCTGCAGAAATTCCTTGTCCTTGCGTATGACTGTGTGTGCCTCCCTGCTGTCTACCTGCCTGCCTATCTGTCTGTATCTCCTGTTGGTTCTGTTCTGCTGGGGAACCCTGACTAACCCCCCAGGTCATTTGTAAAAGTTAATCCTTGCAGAACACCTTCCAGTCCCTGACTCTTGTCATCCACCTTTGGAAATGGTGAGAAGGGACCGTGGTGCCCCCTGGGCATGCGGATGGAGACTCCCAGTGCAGCTGGCAAGGCAGAGCCTGTTGCCATAAAGGGAGGAGATCTTAGAGGCCGGTGCTGTGCCGAGTTCCGAGTGACCAGCGAAAGATGAGGAACGCAGAACCTGCTTCCCTGTGTCCGACTCCTTGGCTCTGTTCTTGGTCTTCATTCTTTCCCCGTCATTCATTTGACTGATACACGTCGAAAATGTATCCGTGCCAGGCACTGCTTGATGTCCTGAGAATAAACTGGTCACTGAAGTTGGTGCAGTCTCCTGCTCTCCGGGGAGTTCTGGTGCTAGTTTTTACAGGGAAAGGGAAAGGGAATGATTGATAAGAAAACTGACGGGCTGGCGCCACGGCTCACTAGGCTAATCCTCCGCCTGTGGCGCCAGCAGCCTGGGTTCTAGTCCCAGTTGGGGCACCGGTTCTGTCCCGGTTGCTCCTCTTCCAGTCCAGCTCTCTGCTGTGGCAGTGGAGGATGGCCCAAGGGCTTGGGCCCTGCACCCGGATGGGAGACCAGGAGGAAGCCCCTGGCTTCTGGCTCTGGATCAGCGCAGCACTGGCCTTAGCGGCCATTTGGGGGGTGAACCAATGGAAGAAGACCTTTGTCTCTCTCTCTCTCACTTTGTCAAAAACAAACAAACAAACAAAAAAAAAACCACAAAAAACTGATGGGCTCCTTCTGTGGAATTTCATGGTTCTCAAAACTTCTTCTGGATCCTTTCTTTTCATTTTTTAAAAACTAAGAATACAGATTTATTCTGTATTAGTGATAAGTTGGTTAAGTTCTTCATACTTTATTCTAATCTCAATTGTAATAAAAGGAGAAAATTATCCATTTAACAATACATGGCATTAATTTGCAAAAATATCTTCCACATGTAATAGGATTCTTTTCCTTTCTTTTTATCACCCTGCTCATCCCCAGCAAAACATGTTAATGTTAACGGTCCTAGGGAAAAATCAGCTTATGTACTTCTTAAATTTCAAAAATTAAAATTGTAACTTGACAAAGCACTAGCAAGCCTTCATTTAAAAATCTCTTGTTGTTAGAAAAAGAAACAAACAAGCAAAACAAAACTGTAGGTTTTCAAACTGATGGCTGTTAGTTCTCAGGTTTATGGAAATTTTCCGTCTTAATCCGGGATAGAACAGTGCACAAAGCGTATAACTGGGAGGGAGCCGCATGCTCTTCTTTGAGAGAACTTCTTTGAGATGGAAGTGCTTGAATAAATCTGATACCCACTGTTCTTTCCTAGTTTTTGGAACGTGTGTATTATGGGACGCAGTGGCACAGCGCTCAATGATCAGGAGAGAAGGAATAACATTCAAGTTGCTGGGGTTGCTGCAAATCTTTGTAAGCCGATAGAGTCATCATTAAACATGAATATGGAGACAGATAGCAGGTGTATCAGGATGTGGGCACATTGCCCTGTACAAAGGTGGAATAGTTGAGGATGACTCCTTTTACGTCTAGTCACATCCAGAAGTTAGGTTTCTCTTGTCTCCCCTGTCTACCTGTTGGAACTTTGTCCCTGTATGAAGTGCAGTGACCAGAGCCAGATAGCGTGTGGCTGGTGACCCGCTTTCAAACGGTTGCCCCATGCAGCATTGGGATAACACAGCTCTGTTGCTGAAGGCGATGATCAGCTGCCAAGCTAAGGATCAAAATGTTGCTGTCCATTGTTTCATTGTGGCTCAAGATGTGTTCAGCGATACCTCCGTGGAAAAACACCATTGAAAATGCATAGGAATAACTGCTGTCCATCAGGAGGAGTATCTGGAAAAATCCGAATGTGGGCAGCGAGATCGGTCGCTGGTGCTCGCTTTGCTTGCTGGGTGTTGTTTCTCTCAGTCTCTCAGCTTCCTCTTTTCCCCGGAGGCCATAGGCAAGTCAGTCACAGAACAGGTTTGCATGAAGCAGGGTGAAGTCAAAGGCTAAAAAAGAAAATATTTTCCCAGTCCAAAATAAGTCAATGAAGGGTTTTGCTTCTGTAAGTTGCTTACATAAATGTTAGGAGTGGCAAAGCTGCTTTATTTAGATGTGAGTATTGCCAGGCCTTTAAGCTACTTGAAAATTAGCTTTCTGTGTATGCAGTGTGGTGCGTTCAGTAGTGGCTCTCCGGAAGACCCACATCTGAACCCCGAGACCTGCAGTCGTGACCTTGTTTGGACAAAGGGTCCTTGTGGCTGCACCTGACACTCTTGAGGTGTTGTCAACCTTGATGGCCCTGGCGGGCCCAACATCCAGTCCCGTGTGACCTTGAGACAAGGTGACAGAGACCCAGAGGAGAAGGCAGTGTGAAGGTGGAGGCAGAGAGTGGGGTGCTGTGGCCACTAAGCCAAAGCCACGGACAGCCTGGAGCCCCAGCTGCTAGACCTAGCGAGGGCAGGGTCTCACTGAGGGCCCTCAGACTGCTGATGGCGCGGGCTGCTGAGCTCCAGAGAGTGAGATAATGAATTGCGGTATTTTTAACCACCATGTTTACTCATTTGTTACAACAGCCACATTAGGAAACTGATAGGTGGAGTGCTGGGTGGGTGGAGACGCTGCGAGTCAGAGTGACAGGTGTTCATCGTGAGGAAGTCATTGGGGAGGTGGCTTCGGCCTGGGGAGGTGCTTAGCCCATACAGTGCTGGTGGGAAGGTCTTTTAGTGAAGGTGCAGGAAGAATCCCAGCGTTTTCCTGGTCAGCGCTAAAGTTAGGTCACCTTGCACGTGAAGCTTGATTTATAATAGAGAGAGAGAGATGGAGGGAAGGCCTTCCATCCGCTGGTTCACTCCCTAAATGGCCACAATGGCTGGAGCTGCGTTGATCTGAAGCCAGGAGCCAGGAGCTTCTGCCAGGTCTCCCATGTGGGTGCAGGGCCCAAGCGCTTGGACCATCTTCTGCTGCTTTTCCAGGCCATAGCAGAGAGCTAGAGCAGCTGGACCTTGAACTGGTGCCTCTATGGGATGCTGGCACCGCTGTGCCCCAGCGCCGGCCCCAGCTCTATGAATATTAAAGGAAATAAAGTATAATGTGCAGTGTGCTATCAATCTGCCCGTACATTTTATTACCTTTTTCAACCCAGGTTTTTTTCTTTCATGAAAATATATCTCTAATTTTACAGTGCTATGCAGTGAATAGATTCTTGTCACTCTAATATTTATCACTGGCATGTAAAAATGGAACGCGAAATATTTTGAGGCTTTACTGATGTATGTTTTATGTACTGTAAAATTCACCCATTTTGAGTGGCAGCAGAGTTTGTTGGTAAACCTGTTCCGCTGTGTGCCTGTTGCAAGGAGCTGACCTCTAGAGAGCTCCCCCCCCCCCCAAAGACCCCTGTGGCTGTTTGCACTCCATTCTCATCTCCAGTGTTTTTTTGTTTCAGGCTTCTTTAACTTAGCCTACTGCTTTTGAGGTTTATCTGCATGATAGCCTGTATCAGCACTTTTATTTGTTGTTATTACTATTACTGTAACTTGTATTTTGCTTATAAATGTTTATAAGCAAATGTTTGGCTGGTTTCCATTTGGGGATCCTATAAACACTTCTGTCAAATGCATTTGCATTCAGATGCTTCCATTATTTTGGGGGGAACGGATGAAGACCTAAGAGTGGAGTCCCCAGCTTGCAGCCTGAGCTCCTATTTTCATTTTCACTGAGCTGCCTTCTGAAGCCGCGGTACCAGCCAGCATTCCCAACAGTCAGGAAGGAAGGCCCCGGCCATTCCCGATGGTCACCAGTGCCCCTTTCTGTCCATTCGCGTGACTGTAGCCATCCTCCTGGGAGGAGGGTGGGGTTGCATCTCAGGGCGACTTCTTCAGTTTTGGCTTCAAGTTATCTGCGTGACATCACTGTGCAGAGTTGTAAATCTTAAACCTGCTCTCTGATCCTGATCTTACAGTGCAAAAAGATTTTCCCAGAAGGTAGTACAATAGAGAATATGTTCACATTTTGAAGCGCTTTCTTGTAAAAGAATTGGCAAGCACACACGTTCTTCGGGGTTTAATTCCGTTCACCGTCGCCAGGTTAGCGTGTGTGGGGACCAGGTATGACGGTTATTATTTCTGCTGAGCTAACCTGTGAAAATGATGGCCACATCTTTCAAAACTGAGTGATGTTGGCTGTCAACTTGACTCATTTTTCAGTCCCTCGGTATTGTTTAGGAACTCCGATTTTGGAATTTTCATCAGTGCTGGTTTATGAACCAAATGAGAAAAAGCCTGATCTTGTTACTTTATTGTCACCCTTCATATGTTAGATGCTAAAACAATACGCCTCCATAATTGAGAGTATAAGCACGTGGCTGTTCCTGTCCCGTAGGTTGCCTCGTGCGTGGCGTAGTCTGTTCTGAGCTGCGAATAGCACGTTTTCCTTGTGTCTCATAAGAAAAGCAATTTGTTTAAAAAAAAAATGCACTGATTTCAGCAGTTGTTTCTCTGAGTCCATTACTCTGTTTCACTGCATTTACTACCAGGCCTTTTGCCGTATATTACAGAAGACTCTCTAGGAAGCTCTGGGGTGGAAATCAGTTTTCCTTACGATGATAGTTTCTTGTGCAGATTATGCTGTGGGAGGGATCGGTTGTGACTGGAATGCTGAACAGGTCAGCAGGGACCCGCGGGGCTGGGTGCGGCTGCTGGGGGCTACAGTCCTGTTCAAGACAAGGGACGTGGGTAAACAGCGCTCAACCCCACGGAGGTCAGCGTTCTCCAAAATACGCCATTGCTACAGTGCCGTAGGGAGATCAAGATTCAAGCAGCCCCCGCCTCTGACCGTGACAGCTGATGCGTGGACGGCCTCTGGGTGAACCAGAGGGCAGTGTGCGGGAAATCCGCATGGGGTGCGCTTTCCCATTTGTTCCTTCTAGGGGTCCTGGGCAGGAATTATTACTAACTTGGAAATACCCAGACCCATTACGAATTTCTGTTCTCAGTGTCCTGGGAAGAATCGGCCGTCTCTGTGCCGTAGCCTTTTCCTCTCTGTTCCTGCTAGAAGGGTTCCGAGTCCAGATCCAGCCACGTTGTGGAGATTTTACTTGGGAAAGGTGTGTCTCGTAGGATTTCAGTTCTGCTGTTGTCTTAAAAAAGGAAGCAAGACAAAAGCCACTGGGTTGGGCTTCCTCTCCTTGAGTTCTGGAGGACTCTGGGAGGGTTCCCACTGGGCGTGTGACAGCGTTCATGGTCTGCCGGATCACTCCAGGTTCATTGCTTTGCCAGTCTTTGGTGTGGACCTGACCCATGTGGTATAAATACAGCTGCTACTGCTCTGGCCATTACATCCCAGTCTGTGGAGACAAATGGGTTCATTTTCCACCATAAGAAGTCCTCAAGGTAGGCCCACTGACATTTTTGCTTATTATCTTTTAAAATATTGGATTTATTTGAAAGGCAGAGTTTGGGGGGGGGGCGAGGGAGGAAAAGGGGGGTGGGGTGGGGAGAGAGAAACGTATTCTGTTGGTTCACTCCCTAGATGGCTGCAAGAGCTGGGGCTGGGCCAGGCCAAAGCCAGGAGCTTCATCTGGTAGGGGCCAAGCACCCGGACCATCTTCTGCTGCCTTACCAGGTGCGTGAGCAGGGAACCGGGTCAGAAGCGGAGAGGCCAGGGTGTGGAGCAGTGTTCCAGTGGGATGCCAAGAGTCACAGGCAGTGGCGTGACCCACTGCACTGCAATGTCAGCCCCGCGTTTCTGGCTATAACGCTGGTCGTACAAAAACAACGGGAAAAGATGGGAAATGGTGATATTTTTTGTTGGTCCACACTGAATTCAGCCAAAAATTGTGATCTGTTTCTCAGAAAAAGGTAGGAGGAAGCTAGAGTGGGTGCTGGGAGGGAGGCGGATGCTGACATAAAATGCAGTCTTGACTTTGTCTTTTTAGTAGCTCAGTCAAGGAACTGGAAGTTCGTCTTCTCCTCTGTGATGTGGAGATGATGCTACCCCCAGAGGGTTGTTTGCGATGGTGATGGGGGAGCACATATACCCAGCACCCACAGGGCACTGTCACTGATGTGTCCCGTCGCTCAATCAGGAGGCTGTGGGGCATGAGTGCGTGGGAACTGGCTGGTGCACTGGTGGGGGCCTGCACCTGCCAGGCAGAGGCAGCACGGGGTGGGGGGCTGACACTTGGCGGGATTCTTCCCCAGCGGGGAGCAGTTGTCTGATCCCCTTTTGTGGGATCTGCCTACAGCCACAGTGTCTTCGCAGATTCAGAAGTGGTAGAAGAGTGTTTGCAAGATGGTGAAATGAAACTTCTCATGAACTGTTCTCATTGAATTTGAGCAATAAAGATGTGGGTCATTACTTAGGCTTTGAGGTGTTTAATGAGGAGGGATGGAATTAGAGGACTGTGTGAATTTTCTGGTCTGACATGAGTTGCTTAGGAAAAGCGTTACCTCTGCTTGAATAATGCAGTCCCTGCTGTTACGCACGTGTCCAGGCGGCAGGCAGCTCCCCGTAACTCCGTCCCTGCAGCCATCCTGGTCCCCCTCTCCTGCCTGGCTGTGTGAGTGACGTGGGGCTCAGTTTAAATGTCTTAGACATGGATGCTCTTCTCTCCCTCATAGTTCAGTGTGTGTTTCTGGAAATCAAGCCAGTGTAGATCAACACTGAGGTTGTGTTGCAGCTGTAGTGGGCAGCGTGACTGCGTTTGGGGTTGCAGCCTCTAAGGATGTAAGGTGCATTCGGTGAGGTCCCCAGGATGGGGCCCTAATCCGCTAGTACTGGTGTCTTTATAAGAACAGGAGGAGACTCCAGAGTTCTCTCCCTCAGTGCACATGTACCTACATACACAGAGGACACACCAAGATGGCAGCTGTCCGCAAGCCAGAGAGGGAGCCCCCACCGCACAGCAGCCCGGCCGGCCGCTTGTTCTGGGCCTTCTGGCTGATGAATTGGCCTGCGTGTTCTCTGTAACTATCACAATCACCAAATCCATGTTAAACCTGTGCCACAGACCTCATTCAAGCTTTGTCTCCTGTCCTCATACTGCCCTTCCCAGCCACAGACTCCCCAGTTCCTGTGTTGCACACACCACGTCTCTTAGTTCTGTTTGATCTAGAATGTTCGTGAGTGTTCTTTATCTCTGTGGCACTGAGATTTGCATGAGTTCGAGGCCTGTTATCCTGCTCGGTTTGGATAATTCTGGTTCTTCACTCGTGGTTAGATGCAAGTTATGCACCGTCAGGAACACAAGAGAAGTGTGGTGCTGGGTCCTTCTAGGTGCGTGGTATCACGAGGTGCCTGGTGTCCCTTTCATCATTTGATTAAAGTGGTATCTGCCACTTTTCTGTACTGTGGAGCTAACCCCATTTTCTGTTTCATGAGTGTATTGTGGGTTGTGCTTTGAGACCAGGAACGCTCAGCAGTTTGAGAATGTAGACGTGTTTGGAGCCCACACGCACACTCACTAGTTTGAGAATTCACTGTTTCCTTTTTTCATTCACTTTATTATGGTGGCCAGAGCATGATTTTTACTTCTACGCGTTTATTTGTTACAAGCTTTCTATTGTAAAGAAGCGCAGTCTCTTCTTGGTTCATAACAAAATAGACCCATGTATATTAAAATATGCCAGAATCCGGCCGGTGCCGCGGCTCAATTGGCTAATCCTCTGCCTGCGGCGCCGGCACACCAGGTTCTAGTCCCGGTCGGGGCACTGGATTCTGTCCCGGTTGCCCCTCTTCCAGGCCAGCTCTCTGCTGTGGCCAGGGAGTGCAGTGGAGGATGGCCCAAGTGCTTGGGCCCTGCACCCCATGGGAGACCAGGAGAAGCACCTGGCTCCTGCCATCGGATCAGCACGGTGCACCGGCCACAGCGCGCCCACCGCGGTGGCCATTGGAGGGTGAACCAACGGCAAAGGAAGACCTTTCTCTCTGTCTCTCTCTCACTGTCCACTCTGCCTGTCAAAGATAAAAAAAAAAAAAAAAAGCCAGAATCCAACTTCTGATTCCGATCATATAATATAAACTCTCCATATTTGGTGAAAATAGAGTAATTTGTTTCATGTGATACAGCAATGAGACAAAAAAATTTCAATTTATTTATGTAAGAGGTAAAATTGTCATAGCTGAAATGGATTTTTGTGAATGGCCAGAAAGGGAAATCAGAAGATTGCGTGACTTTGAGGTTGTGCAGAGAATGTGAGAGGCGGGCATTTATTTAGAACACTGAGGGTGGTGATGGGTTGGGACTGAGAAAAGTGCAGCCCAGGGAGAGATGGTCCCTGTTGGAGCTGCAGCTCAGGGATTGCATCTGGGCAGGAGATGCAGTTGCAGGGCGGCCGTGTGCTCGGGGCTCCTGCCAGCAGAGGCATCCAGGCGTGTGCGTCTCCTCCCAGCTCCATCTCTGGGGACATCCCGTGGGCCTGGAGTCAGCCGCCGAGGGAGCTTTTACACCATAGACATCAGCCCATGAGTCAGATGCCTCTTCCTGTCTCCTGGGCGATGGGTTAGGATGTGCCTGGCAGCCAGCATCCTGCGGGTGAGGGTCTCGCATAGGGACAGTGTTTGACCTGAAGATAAAGCAGACTAAACAGAGAGGTCTGGGAGTAGCAGTGGAGGGATGGGTGGGGCGGGGGAAGACAAGGCATGGAGGGGCTTCGGAGCGGATGGGAGATGGGTGTAGGGGGATCAGGGGGGAAGGTGTGTGACGAGTACAGGAGAGGGGAACTTTCTACGAGGAAACTTTGATGAACAAAGTCGCCTCTGAATGCGGAAGGAGGGTTGATGGACAGGGCCACGTGTGAATGTAGAAGGTGTCCAGTAGGAGCAAGAATGATTGTGTGCCGGGGTCCAGGATTGCTTGGCTGTTGTAATGCAAGGTTAAGTTCAGTGATTCAGCAGATGCTGGGCTGGTGTTTGTAGGAATTCAAACTCTGTCCTGGGCTCCCCTTCTTTTTTGACAGCTAGTTATAGACAAAGAGAGAGAGAGAGAGAGAGAGAGAGAGAGAGAGAAAGAAAGAAAGGTCTTCCTTTTTCCATTGGTTCACTCCCCTAATGGCCACTACGGCCGGCGCTGCACCGATCCGAAACCAGGAGCCAGGTGCTTCCTCCTGGTCTCCCATGCAGGTGCAGGGCCCAAGCACTTGGGCCATCCTCCACTGCACTCCCAGGCCGCAGCAGAGAGCTGGACTGGAAGAGGAGCAACCGGGACAGAATCCAGAGCCCATATGGGATGCCGGCGCCGCAGATGGAGGATTAATCAATTGAGCCACGGCGCCAGCCCCGGGCTCGCCTTCTTAAACAGTGCATGTCCCACTGGGAACCATCACCGATGGAGTGATGGAAGGAGAGTGTATTTGCTTTCTGCAGGTGCCCTGGCCCACTTGGCTTTTAAAATTGGGATCCATTTAGAAAATGTAAATTTGCTTTACCTTAGAATCGTGGCTCCTCATCATTATTGTCTGATTATACAACTTAATACTCAAAAACAATTCTCAGTAAATAACTGTACTCATTTACCAAAGTTGTTTTTTTTTTTAGCCATAGGTATATAGAATGTGATATTTTTATTTTGTCCTGTTTTTGCTAATGTTAAGTTAGGTAGCAAAGCAAAAACCAATCTTTAAACATAAAACTTTTACTGTAATGCACTTAGCGTTAGCTATTATTTGTAAGCCTGCTATCAATTTTTTATGTGAAAAATAAATTTGGAAACAGGATATTATCTCTTGAAAAAAAAATATGTGAAAATCATGTAAAAATAAATAGGACAGAGTTTAACTAGGAGATGTACACTTTGGTACCTGAGAATTTATTTGTGCCAACAGTGTGGCATGAGTCAATATATTTTGCTGCTGATAAGTGACAGTGCTTGGTATCTCGTTAAAAAATCTTTCCTTAGAGTGCAACAATCAGTTACAGTGTCTGTGAGTCTTTTTAGTTGTAAAAATAAAAGTGTGTGTTGGAAGGGTATGATCCTATCATCCTCTCCCCAGGTCATCTCTTAAAAAGTGGTTTCTTCGGTTGGCAGTGCAAAGCCCTGTGATAGAAAGGAAAGAAGGTTCCTAGAATCTTATTAACAATATCCTGGCACAGCTGAACACCAAAGAACTGGTTAGCACGTTTTCTCCCTGTTTAGGAAATTTTATTTGAGAGTGCAAGCGAGCGATTACTCCGCAAATGCCTGATATGACCAGGAGATTGAATCCAGGAGCCAGGTTTCCCACGTGGATGGCAGGGTCCAGCCACTTGAGCCACCCCCAGCTGCCACCCAGGGTGCACAGTAAGTGGAAACAGACTGGAGCAGAGCTGGGACCCATACCCAGCCCTCGGATGTAGAATGCAGGCCTTCTACCCAGCATCTTAACGGCTCGGTGGAGGGAGTACTTGCCCTTCTACTTAACTCTTGAGCTAGAAAAAAACTTCTCTGTGTTCACTGTAGGCAGCCAGCAGCCCTTTGCAGTAACGTGATGAAACTAATTGTAGGCAGCCAAGCACGTGTGCGCACCTGGGACTGTGAACCTGTGCCTTGTGTCGTGTTCCCATTGTACGGTGGGGCTTGGAAACATTCATAGAAGATTCTTATGAAATAACTATACACGGATTTAAAAATCTTTTGGCACTTAAGGAAACTTGCGTAGCTGTGGAGGCTTAGGTGGCATTTTTTGAGTGTAATTTGGGTTCAGATGTTTGATGGTGTTCTTTAAACGGCTTCTCCCTGGGTTCGCAAAAGGTTTATCCCAGTTTTAAGCATTTTCCTTCCTTCTTCTATTTTTGGGGTCTTATATTAAAATTCACAAGGCTTTTTTTTGGGACGAGTGATGTAAATGAGTTTGAGTTTTTAAGAGTCTGAGTTTGCACTGCTTTCAGGCAGTAGAATCCTTGGCCTGGAATAGACCACTGAAGCCCGGAGTTCTGGTGATTCACCTGCTGACGTTAACCGAATCCAGGCTGCACTGAGCACTCCTTCCAGGCGAGAGGAGTGCAGATGGTGACTCTGGGAGTTTCGGTGTCTGTTTATGCTTTGAGCTCGGCGTTGCTGGGAAGTGAGGCAGCATGGCACAGAGAGGAAGGCAGGGCTTTCGAATTTGATTTGGTTATTTTAAAGTGCTTGCAGATCCACAGGGAAATGCAGAAGTGGTCCAGGCGGTCTTTTAGCCTCTTGTTTACATCATGGGTACATAGAGCTTAATAGCAAAACCAGGAAATCGATGTGTCTATCGGAGTGATTGCTGAAGACCGAGTGAGTGTTTCAGCTTTTTAAACATGTTGCCAAGGTGCCGTTCAGATAACATTCCACAGGCTTATACAATTTGCCTGCTCAGGGGAAGCGGGTGATTTTTTTTTTTTTCCTGTCTCACTGAACTCACGGCAGCTCTGGGTTCCATTTTCATTCTCTTTTGAACACAGTATTTGTCAGTAATGGGACACGAATGTTGCCTGCATGAATCCTTTAGAGCATCTCACGTGGGCTTCGTGAAGATGAATTTGTAGCCCTCTCCTTGGCCGGAAGATGCCATTTCCCACAGCTGTTGGCTTCCCTGTAGCTTAAGCCCATCTTAGTTGTGAGCAAGGACTTGCCTACGATAGAATGTGTTTTCTTGTTCACATAAAGGGTGAAGTGGACTTTGCTTGTCGGGGGGCAGCTTGCGTCCACGCTGTGACTCGAAAGCTGTCACCTGTCCATCTTGTGGGTCAGCTTCTCCAGGAGGTGCTGTTGGGCCCCTCGCTTGATTTCATCCAGCACGAATGGGAAATTGCTTGCCAGGCAGGTGCAATGGGAAGATGGCAGGAGCGGGCTGAATGTGGCGCCTGTCACTTCTGCTCACACCTCGTGGCTGGAGCTCAGTCGTCTCTAGCTGTAAGCAAACCAGGCAAGTTAAGGGCCCTGGAAAAAGGAGGAGGAGAACCTGGAATACCACGTACTTTATGAAATCGCTGCAATGGTGTAGTGCCGGAAGTGGCCATCTTTTGAAAATGAGGAAATTAAATCATCTAGCTGTGTGAGAGCAGCTTGCTGCTCAGCGTGGATCCCAGGCTGTGTCTGCGCTGCCTGTGGTCCTGTGCGTGCTTAATGGCACAGAGAGCTTTTTGCCAATTTGATTTTACTTTTGTTTTTGTGATCTAGATCCTGAACCATGTAAGACTGACTAGTTAAGAAAGGGAAACTAGGGGCCAGCATGGTGGCGTGGCAGGTAAAGCCACCACCTGCAGTGCCGGCATCCTATATGGATGCTGTTTTGAGTCCTGGCTGCTCTGCCTCTGATCCAGCTCTCTGCTGTGGCCTGGGAAAGCAGTAGAAGATGGCCCACGTGCTTGGGCCCCTGCACCCGCGTGGGAGACCGTAAGAAGCTCCTGGCTCCTGGCTTCGGATTGGCCCAGCTCTGGCCATTGCTGCCATTGGGAAGTCAACGGGCAGATAGAAGATCTCTCTCTCTCTCTCTCTTTCTGCCTCTGTAACTCTGCCTTTCAAATAAGTAAAAAAAAAAAAAAAAAAAAAACTATATATAAAAAAAAAAGAAAGGAAAACTAGTGAGCATCTGGCTCAGTGGTTATGATGCTGCTTCCTTGCAGTGCGTTAGCTGGTACCAGAGTGCCTGGGCTCAAGTGCTGGCTCAGCTGGTGATTCCAGATTCCTGCCAGTACGCATCCCGGAAGGCAGCTCGTGAGACCGCAGTGTCTAGTGTGTCCGTATTTCTGTTTCTCCCTTTCACATAAATAAGGTAGGAAGCAAAAATTAAACAAAAAAATTAAAAATAACAAAACAACAAAAGGAGGTGCTGCTAGTGAATCTGTGCGTTTACCAGAAGGCAGATCAGAAAACCTTACAGGCTGGGTGCGGGGAGCGCCGTGGGACACGGGGAGGTGTGCGTCCTGGCCTGGCCCTCCGTCTGCAGGAGACAGACCCCGCAGCCTGCGCTCCATCACCGGGGTCTGGTGGGCCTTCGGCTACCCTGGTCCTCACTCAGCTCCTGGTACAAGAGGAGGAGACGTCTGTGCTCCTCTGACGCTGTGGCGTGACTGCTGGCACCGGAGCCGGTCGGTGCTTCCCAGCTGTCCTGTCTGCTGTGGCTCGCTTTGAGCAGCTGCCTTCTGTGACTTCCCACCAAGGGCTGAGTGCAGAACTGAGGGTTGGTGTGAATTTAGTCCCCTGCCCAGTGGAGCGAGCACAGCTGCCCCGACCCACATCCTGAAGAGGAGCTGTGCCCAGCCTGTGTCTGCTGGGCGTGGTCTTTCTGTGGCTGGAAGGTGGAGTGCAGATGGGACCACTGGACACTGATCTCAGACTGTGCCAGGGGTCAAGTTCCTCTTTGGGTAACAGGTGAATCCGGGTGTTTTCTTCTGGAATTTTCTCTTGCTGGACATGTGCTGCTCTGGCCAGTGGGGCTCCCTGGGAGGAAGAGCCCCTGAGTAGGCGCGACCGTGATAGCACTGAGGACGCTGGAGAGAGAATCCGGTAGTCATGAGCTCTGTGTGCAAGGAAGAGATGATAAAGGAACGCAGCACCTGTGAGGACACGGAGACTTTCAGAAGCCTTTACGTGAATTATTGCCAGCATCCAAGAGCCAGGATGAATGAAGGAGTACTTAGAGAAGTTCGGGAGATGGGTCCGATGTTGTGGTGCACTGGGGGAAGCTGCTACTGACAGGGTGGCATCCCACATCAGAGCGCTGGTGTGAGTCCTGGCTACTCTGCTTCTGAGCCAGCTCCCTGCTAATGCGCCTGAGAAGCAGCCAAGGTGAACATGTTTGGTCCCCCTGACACCCATGTGGGAGACCCAGATGGAGTTCTGGGCTCCTGGCTTTGTTCTGGCCCAACTGTTGGGGCCACTTGGGGAGTGAACCAGAGAATGGATGATGTCTCTGCCCCTCTCCCCACCAGATGTCACTGTGTCTGTCAAATAAATAAATAAATGAAACATTTTAAAAGTAGCAAAAAAAATTTAAAAAAGAACGGTTCATGGAAAATATAATTAAAAGGTAAAGTTTACTTTGATGCAAAAATTTAAAAGTTGATGCATAGATTTTTTCAAAGCTTACATTTTTGTGAATTTTATGAAGACCCCTTGTATGCATGGATTTCAATTTTTGTTACCAAAGTTCTCCCATACTTGACACACATGGCAGAGTGAAGGCAGATAAATAAATCCCAATTCTATGTGTAAGGTTTGGGAATTTGTTTTGTTTGAATGTTTGGTTTTGGTTGTTTGTGACTAAGGTGAGTTATATAGATCCCATTGTGTCCATCATTTATAGGCATAGTGTGTTTTAAAATCAAGACTTTCAAATTCTGTGTAATTAATGGCATGTGATTGACATTTAGCTTTGGAAATACCAATGTCTACTACAGTCAAGCAGGCGCTGTTTGGTGTGGCCAAAGTCATGGCGAGGCCATTGATCGCTCTGCAGCGGACTTTGTAGGCTTAGTGGTTGGTAAACCTCTGTCTCCTGTTCCTCTCCTTTCCTTTTTGTGCTTTAGTAAAATGGCGCTGTTGTGAAAACCTGAAATTGGCTTATCTGTGTCACATGAAAAGGTTTGTCTGACAGCTTGAAAGCGTTGGTGAAAAAATTCTAGTCTTTGAGTTTCTGGAATTAATAAGCTGAGCCAATTAGTAAATACCTTGAATTAGTAGATACCTTGTATCAGAGAAACATTTGTTTTTCGTCAAGCTATGAATCCATGGAAGAAAACCCAGTGAGTCAGGGTATATCTGTGTGTGTGTGTGTGTGTGTGTGTCCATTCAAGATGAGAAGAAAATTCTAGTGTTCCTTTTGGATATTTGTAGACCCGTGGTGTGGTTTACTGTACATGCTGTTTATTCTGGTGCACTGTGGCTAGCCTTCTTGGTGACCGGCTCATCCTGTTTGTTTGTCTGTTTGTTTTCCCCAAAGCATTCTGTTTTAGAACTGCAAGTGCCAGTAATGGAAAAAGTAGACTGGTGGGCCACCTTTATTCTGGATGACGTTTGGAGGGTTTTTAGCTGGGCTTGGGTTAAGTGTAGGACAGGACACGTGTTTGTTAAAGCAGCACTGTTCACGCTGGGCCCTGGTGCCAGCGGGGTTTGTAAATGTAGCTGGAAGACTGGTGTGCTTAGGGCTCTGTCTGATGGATGGAACACCTGCTGTGCTCAGCATCTGGCTAGATCTGCAGCAGAAACTCAACCAGGTCAAGAAAGGAACCGTTGCTCTTCTTTGCATCAACGTGAAGTTGCTTTGTCGCCTCGTTGCTTTGTACGTGGTCTAAGGACCAGAAATACGCCACTGTGATACTGGGAAGAAAGTGAACTTGGCTGTAAAGAAAACAGAAGCCTTAAACAGGTCGCTGGGAAAGTCAGTGGGACAAGGAAGCCCCCTGATGCTTATTGAACACTGATGGTGATAGTCACAGAAGAGAGAAGGGCACTCCTGGGGAATCTTTGGTGAAGCTTAGGAAGTTCTTGGGGTGAGGCATGGTGGGTGTGTGGTGCTTGGGTTGCGGGTGCCTTTTGGCTCTGTGGGGCAGGGGAGGCCAGCACCTGGGCACACTGCTGAAGGGGGCGGGGCTGGGTGGCGGCCCTTGGGGGCCACCGGGATCCACCTGCACAGCACACGGAAGGATCTGACTTCAGTATCCAGGCTGCAGCAGGGCAGCGCGGTGAACCGGAGCCTGTGGAAAGCTTTCTCTTCCTGGAGAAGAATCTGTTCTCTTCCCTTCTGGTTCCAGGAGACAAATCCTTTCTCATGCAAATTCTGGTCCAGTTCCTTTACTCATGCGCCCCTTATTTGTTTGTAGTCACAACAGACCTGGCATAGAGTTGCCCACTTCCTTGTGGTCAGCTTTAAATCTGGCTGCTCTGGGTGCTTCTTGGGCTGGGCACTGAACTGAGCCACGCGCATCATCTCCTCCAAGTCCCTGCAGCCGCGTGGTCAGGGAGGAGTCGCGCGGAGCGCTGTGCAGGGGAGGCACCGTGATCCAGGGAGGTGAGAGGGCTTCTTGTCCAGTCTCCCAGTTTGCTGCAGAGTGAATGACTCAGGACGAAAACCTGGGTCTGCGTGACTCTGGTGGGCGACTGTTGCACCACACTGCGCTGATAGCAAGGGTGGCATCTCTTGGGAGCAGAGCGCAGCGGACCCTCAGACCCTCAGTGATGTGCCGCCGGTGAAGGCATTGCTCCAGACGTGATGAAAACGTTACCAGCTGCAGCGTGATGCACTGACATTCTCCATGCCTTCTTTATGAAATATCAGCGAAATAGGAATAAATATTAAATATGTACATGTACACCTGAGTAATGACGGAGGTGGGAATTTCTCATTCCTTGGGCAGCTTTGTTGTTTAGGATCTTTATGTTTTTTAAGATGAGGTCTGTTAGGTCTAGCAGGAAATTAAGAGGAAGTTTTAAAAATTATTAATCAAGAGAAGCATTCCTTTCACAAAAGTGTGGAATGAATTAGTTTGGATTTCTTTTTTTTTTTTTTCTTTTTTAGATTTATTTTATTTCTTTGAAAGTCAGAGGTATAGAGAGAGGTAGAGACAGAGAGAAAGGTCTTCCATTCACTGGTTCATTCCCCACGTGGCCACAATGGCCGAAGCTGCCAATCTAAAGGCAGGGTCCAGAAGCTTCCTCCAGGTCTCCCACATGGGTGCAGGGGCCCAAGGTCTTGGGCCATCTTCTACTGTTTTCCCAGGCCACAGCAGAGAGCTGGATCGGAAGAGGAGCAGCGGTGCCCGTATGGGATACCAGTGCTTCAGGCCAGGGCTTTAACCCACTGTGCCACAGCGCCTGCCCTGGATTTCTTTTCTTTTTTTTTTTTTTCTTTTTTCTTTTTTTTAAATAGTTCATTTGAGAGAAGGGGTGGGAGGAGAGGGGGAGGAGGAGAGGGAATGCCCATCTGCCGGTTCGTTCTCCAAATGCTTGCAACAGCCAGGGCTGAGCCAGGCTGAAGCTGGGTGCCAGGGGCTCAGTCCAGGTCTCCTCTGTGGCTGGGCACAGCTGCTTGAGCTGTCACTGTTGCCTCCCAGAGTCCGCGTTCGCAGGAAACTGGAGTAAGGAGGTAGGGATCCAGCCCCTGTGTGATGGGTACCTTCAGGCTGAGCACTTGCCCCAGTGGTTGTCAGTTTCTAACTTCCGCCGTATTGACAGACACGCTGTGCAAACGTTGAGACCCTGCACAGTCATCTGAGGATCGTGCCTAGCTTTTGTATTCTCTGCTAAAAGCCGTTGTGATTCTTCTTTCTCTCTCTTAAATCTCCAGATTTCTCCTGAGACACTGCCACGAGCATGAGAATTAGAGTGTAAAAATCAAAGCCAATGCACTGGAGGTGAAGCCCACAATCTTCACTTTTATTTTTTTTAGCAGAGCGTATTTGTCTTCAATGTAAAAAATCAGAGTTCTAAGAGAATTAGAGCTTGCACCCTCCACAAGTAAGATTCTTGAAAGCACGTGAAATCTACAGGTGTTGACTGAGACTCTGCAGGGAATGGCTGATCCCCGTGGAGCGGCCCCTGCAGCTCTGCCAGGCCACCCTCATGCCTTCGGTTAGGGGCAGCAGGGCTGGGGCCTGGGCCGTGCCCTCCTTTCATTCTGCCTCGCCAGTGAGCTCCCATCAGTGGCGATGGGTTGCTAGGCCACTTGCTTTCCTGCAGCAGAGTAATCTGTCTCAGGTGCAGCTGTGGCCGCAGGAAGCCCAGGCTGCCAGATGTCCTGTTTGTCCCCTGCATGAACTCAGCACCTGACACCACGTGTGTGAGGGTGGCAGGGCTGTTGTCCACTGTGATGAGAATCACTGCAGAGCCTGTGCGTGGGGCTGGGGAGAGGGGTGGGCTGGGCTGGAGAAAGAGACCTTGTGAAGGTTCCAGCGAGACTGTCTCCTCCCTGGAGAGGAGGAGGGGCTCATGACGGAAGGCATGGTTTCCAGTCCTGCTTCGCCCCGCATTGGCTTTGTGCACCTAGGTAAGTAAATTTGCCATTTAAGATAGGGATAACACCCACTCCATAAATACACACACGTATGCATTTGAAGAGTTACAGTGTTCAGAGCAGTGTCTGGTCTACAGTGTACTCAGTAAGTCATTGTGAGCTTTGCGGAATAGGAAGACTAGGTATTTATTCCTTTCACAGGTTACTTCCAGAGCCTAGCTCAGTCCCCGCACTCGGCTGGTCGTGTTGGATGTCGTCGTCTGGGTGGCCAGCCATTTTTCATGGCAAGGAAGTTGCCACAGGGCTTTCTGTTACTCCCCTGGAGTTCTCTTCCCTCTGAACCTCCCTGATGGCTGTGTGCATACTTCAGGGAGGAGTAGCTGAAGTTGGTGCTTCCTCGCGGGGATGCGAAGACACAGAACTGGCTGGCAGCAAAGTGACAGGTGGCAGAACTTCTTGGGGCACAGGCTGGATTTAAATCCTGCCTCCTCTCTCACTTCCTGTGGGCCTGGGGGTGAGCTAGCTAACCATGAACGCCTCCACTTTCCCACTTTCAAAATGAAGCCGCTAACAGTGCCCATGCTATAGGAATTGATAAGGAGGGCACACGGTAGAACTGTGCCTTGGACAGAAGCCCTCATTAAATCGTGGCTGTACTTGTTATTGTTGTTAACAGAAAATGTTTCACTGGTTAACCAGGCACTCCCAATATTAAGCATTTTTTCTCGCTGTCTTAATTGTACTTCAGTCCATCAGCTCTTTAGACCAATAGGAGGTTCGGATAGTGTGATTGTGGTGTTGTTGGCTGTTCTTAACTTTTGTCTTAGTGCAAAGACTTACTTGTGAGCCTGCACAAATGCCTGTCGCATGGAGTCTGTAGCGTCGCTGGAGTGCTCAGCTCTGGGTGGATAAGCAGTGTGGTTCAGTGCTGCTGCTGCGCTGTTGGACGGTGGCGTGGATTACCTCTCTGCTTAGAGCCCTTTGCTGCCAGCTCACAGCCAGAAGGCCCACTCTGCACCGTGGGACCTGCAGGCCCGTGGTGAAGTGACCCTGCCTGCCTCTTTAGTCTGTTTGCTCACCGCTGTCACTATTAGATGCTGAGTCTCAATGGAATTATGTATTTATTTGGCAGAGAGAGAGAGAAAGAGAAAGATCTCCCATCCACGGGTTCACTCCCCAAATGCCTGCAGTAGCTGGGGTTGGGCCAGACCAAAGCCGGGAGCCCAGACCTCAGTCTGTATCTCCCAGGTGGGAGGTAGAGACTCAACCACTGGAGCCATCACTTGCTGTCGCCCCAGAGTATACGTTTGCAGGAAGGTGGAATCCGAAGTGGAGCCGGGGCTCAAAGCCAGGTGCTCCCACGTGGCATTGTAACTCCGTGCCAAACACCTGCCCCTCCCGTGGCCTTGGTTCACTCTCCAGGTGCGCTGGGCTTCTCAGCCCTTGGCCTCTGTGTATCTTCTTCCTGCTCTGCTCTCCACATCCACTTCTCAGCCTCCTCACCTGCCAGCTGCCTTAGCACTGCCGAGACCTCTGTGAGCTCATAGAGACGCTGAAGATGAACTTTATCGCTTCCAGTTGACGAGAACATGCTGAGGCTGCACTGTGGCCTACCGGGCTGAGCCGCCACCTGCAGGGCCGGCGTGCCGTACAGAAGCACGGGTTCCAATCCCGGCTGCTCAGCTTCTGACCCAGCTCCCTGCTCATGGGCCTGGGAAAGCAGCAGAAGATGGCCCGAGTGCTTGGGCCCCTGACACCCGCGTGGGAGACATGGATGGAGTTCCAAGCTCTTGACTTTACCCTAGCCCAGCGCCTACCATTGTGGCATGAATCAGCACATGGAACTCTCTCTCTCTCTCTCTGACTTCAAATAAATAAGCAAGTTGGGTGGTTTTTTTTTTTTTTTTTTTTTTTTTTTTTTTTTTTTTTTTTGACAGGCAGAATGGACAGTGAGAGAGAGAGACAGAGAAAGGTCTACCTTTTGCTGTTGGTTCACCCTCCAATGGCCAAGCGCATGCTGGGGTTTTATGGTGGCGTCCCCTCCAAATGTAACAGTTGCAACGTGTTCCCCTCTGTGGTGCTAATAAGAGGTGGGGCTTTTTGGGGAGGCGGTGAAGTCGGGAGAGCTCTCGTTTTCCGTGTGAAGGAGGCTTAGGAGGCAGGTGCCTCTCGCTCCACCACGTTCCCGCCAAATGAAGACAGAGCATTTGTCCTGTTTTCCTCCCCCCTTCTGCAGGACAGCGTGCAGCAAAAAGACCCTCACCAGGCACCAAGTGACAGTGCCTTGATGTTAGGCTCCCTGGTTGCCAGAACTGCGAGAAACAGCTGCCTGTTCTTCGTACATTACCCGGTGGGTGGTATTTTGTTACAGCAGCGCACACAGACCAAGGTGGAAGTCACTGTGGTGTGTGCGTGCAGAAATGCCACTTCCTGTAGACGCTCCTCAGCTGACTGTAGGTTGGAGCCTCATAAACTCATTGTATGTGGAAAAGATTTTAAGCCCAAACTCCATTTATGACCCTCATCTACTGAAGGGCACAGCTGAGCGGCATGACTTCCTGGGTCCCCGGGGGCCACGGGGTTGACTGGGAGCCGTGGCTGGTGCTCTGCCATGCAGCACGTAACCTTCGGTTTCTACCGAGCGCGCTGCTTCTGCACCGTGGTAGGTGGAAGCGTCATAGTCAGGGAGCTCCTGGGACCCGTGCTGGGAGTGTGCTGAGTCACCCAGTGCCTCTTACAGCTGTGCTGCTCGCGTGACCGTGGGGTGGCTCTGAGTTCCTTCTCACCTCTCCCTCTCACCAGAGCCCCTGAATCAGCACCGTGTAAGCACATTCCCCAGACAACGGGGAGTTGGTGTGAAATAAGGAAGGGGAAGTGCTTCGTGCAGTGGCTGACATCTAATAAATGTGCGTCCTAATGGGGTACAACTTCCTGGGACTACTGAGGGGAGACAAGCTGACATCGCCAAAGCTGATTTTTTTTTAATTACTTGTAATAGAGATTAAAAAAAAAAAGTCATTGTGGATCCTTGGACTGAATTAGTAAACTTACTGACCTTTGACACGAAAGCCCTACAACTTTCTCCAAGTAAGTTAACATGTTGGGGATTTATCTTTGTTTTCTTACTTGATAGACCACTTGAGCTGCTTTGAGGCAGAACTATGTTCTATTTTTATATTTTTTTTATTTTATAGAAAAATATGTTCTTTTTCCCCCCAATAATCTAAACAAGCATTTATTTTAAATAACATGATGAGTTAAGAGCTTCAAAATTGGGACGATGGGGGCTTAGCCTAGCAGTTAAGACACTGGCATTCCACCCCTCAGTGGCTGGTTCAGTTCCCACCTTTGGCTTCTGAACTCCAACTTTGGACTATTGCAGACCCAAGGAAGCAGCAGTGATGGCGCAAGTACCTACACAAGGTCCTGCCACCTGTGTAGGAAACGTGGGTTGATGTACCAGCCTTTGGCTCCAGCCCTGGTCTAGTCCCAGCCATGCAGGCCTTGGGGAGCTGAACCAGAAGACTGAGTGGAGTGTTCCCTCACTCTCCTGCTCTCGCCCCATCCCTCCCCCTCTTTGACAGTCTGCCTTCACCTCTGCCTCTCAGATAGTAAGTAATTACATAACATTTTTGAGAAAAAGCTCCCGCAGGCAGGGCAGGGGTATGGAAGGTCAGCTTGGGTTTCTGAGTGCAGGTACCTGAGGAATGTATCGTTGTCTGGTTGGAAGAGTCAGCTCTTGGGCTTCCTAGGGGACATCATACTGACTCCGAGATTGCTCCGCACCTGCACCCCTGTAGAACACCTCTGTTTATTAATGTTTAGATGCGGGTTCAAGGAATGAGGATGAAAGAGGGCAGCCACAGACACTTGAATTTCTGTTGGTTTATAAATGTTTAAAAAATATGTGTTTATTCAAAAGACAGAGTAATAGAGAGAGACAAGGACACATACATACACACCTAGAGTTCTTCCATTTCCTGGTTCACTTCCCAAATGGCCAGGCTGAAGCTGGACGCCTGGAACTCCATCTGGGTCTCCCATGCAGGTCACAGGTCCTTTGGCCACCTGCTGCTGTTCTCCCAGGTCCGTTAGCAGGGAGCTGGGGCGGACGCAGAGCAGCCGGGGCTGAAATCAGCACTCTGATACGGAATGCCGGCGTCCCAGGTGTGGCTTAGTTTGCTGTGCTATGGTGCCAAGCCTCTGTTTTGAAACTTTTTAATAAGTTATTTCCATTTGCATTGGAATGGCAGAGGGACAGGGAGAGAGAGACAGGGATCTTTGATCTGTGAGTTCACTCCTCAAATGCTCACAACAAGCAAGACTGGGCCATCCTCAAGCCAGGAGCCTAGAATTTGGTCTGGGTCTCCCACATGGGTTGCAAGGACCCCAGGTACTCGAGCCATCACCTGCTGCCTCCCAGGGAGCACCCAAGGCAGGAACCAGGCACTGCAGTATGCGATGCAGCTGTCTCCAGTGATGTCACAATCCCTGCACTCAATGCCGGTCCATCTCTTGCTGCTTTTGTTCAACTCATTGTCTTTTCTAACAAGAACTGTGTCTCTGTTACCTCTTGTCAACAGAGAAAGCTTTTTTCCAGTCTTTCTAAGAGGAATGGTATCTGAATTCCAACTCTCAAAGCTCTGAATTCAAGTTCTTGTGGTGGTAGTGGTGGTGGTTGGTCAGAACGTGTGATTGTTTGCTTTCCTTTCATACCTTGAAAGGACAAAGGAAGTTAAATGAGTTACGAGTGGTGTTCTAGGTAGAATTTCATACGTAGCTGTTCATAATTTATTGGCAGCATGTTAAGCACTGTGGGGAGCAACCCGGACTGGACTGAGTTACTGGAATTAAGACTTATTCTATGCATCTGCTCTCCCACAATATGGCGCTGGGAGAGGAGGCAACAGCTTCTACCCAGCTGCCTCTCACCAACTTGACAAGCTGCAGGACCTGCTCCTGATTGGAGGAGAGCAGCATACTCGGCGTGTGGGCAGCCGAGTTGGGATTGGCGGAGGAGGACTATAAAGGAGGAGAGAGACAACATGCACGAGGAACATCTATCTGAAGGAACACCTGTGCAGCCCCCGAGAGAGCCGGCCGGCGGTGTGCCGCTCCCCCGCGGAAGTGGGGAATGTGGCCAGGGGGAACCGCCCTTCCACGGAGGTGGAAGGGACGGTAGCCAACCCGGGAAGAACCAGCAGCAAACCCGGGGACGGCCGAGCAGACGAAAGAACAGCGCAGGGTCCTGTGTCGTTCCTCCACGAAGAGGGGGAGCGACATAATGGTGCCGTGACTCGGATATGAAGCCTAGGCAGGGTTTAGTGTCGTTCCTCCACGAAGAGGGGGAGCGACATAATGGTGCCGTGACTCGGATATGAAGCCTAGGCAAGGTTTAGTGTCGTTCCTCCACGAAGAGGGGGAGCGACAAAGCACCATCATTTTATTATTCCTGAGATATTTGTTGCCTGGAGCTGATAGTCAGGCACACATTTTGAGATACTTACAGAATCTGAGAAGAGATGAAAAATCTAGTATCATCATTCTGCATCTTCAGGGTTCTACATAAGGAAAATGCTACACACAGTGCTTCTCTTGTCTTTGCTTACTGTTCACGGTCCAAACTGAGCGTTTTTATTTTGTGTCCTTATCTATCCCTGGAAGGTACAAACAACACAAAGAAAAGGTTGAGAGAAGGCAGGGGTAAATATTCTAAAAAGTCTCTTTGGGCCAGTCAGCATTTACTGACCATCTTGCTGTGTGTGTAAAAATGCTGGGTTGCCACTGTTGAAGTGTTGTAAGAAGGACTTTCTTCCTGGCCGGGCGAGGGGCTGTCACATTAGATGCAGAAACCACTTTGTTGTGGTTTGCCATGGAGGAGTGTTTGGGTTCACCTCTCAAGTGGGAATTTGTCACCAGGGAGCAGTGTGCCGGATGGGTGGGTGGAGAATGAGGAAGAGAAAACAACAGACAGGTAAGAGGATTTTTGCTGGAGACAGGCTGATTATACATTCCCTGGGGGACTGTGGGGAGGCACACCAGGACTAGGGGGAGGGGCCCTTGCTAAATGGACCTGTGGGAGTTCTTGATAACAGAGCCTGCCTCCAATTGAGTCAAACAAAGAATCCTTGTCATACGAATCAATTATCTGTGGCCACAGTAATTCTGTGTTAACAGAGGCCAGTGGCATAGAGTAACAAGCATTCATTTAGCTCCCCAGAGTGTGGGTGGGTGGCTTAGGGTGGCTGGGTGTTCTGCTCTCTGCTAAGACTTTCAGCAGGATTCAAAGACTCAGTGTGGAAGGTGAACTTCAGGGAGAAGTCCCCATGTAATGCTGCGTGTTGGATCAGGATTGCCTGAGAGAGGGAATGGTAGTAGTCAGAACGGATGGTGTGTGTGGGAGCATAAACTAGGAGATTGGCTCGGGGTGGCTTGATCTTTTGCTTTTATTTTGTAAAAATCCAGAGTTGTTAAAAATGCATGGTTTAATGATGCAATAAACCAAACTAAGATTTAAAATAATTTATATGCAGCTGCAAATTTGGAAGGATCTGCTCAAAACAGAGAATCAGTTCTTGTTTCTTTCCTGCCTCACCCTTTGATTTCCTTCCTTCCTTCCTTCCTTCCTTCCTTCCTTCCTTCCTTCCTTTCTTTGTCTTGGCTGCTCTTTAGTCCTTTATGATGTCCGTGAGAATGTAATATCTTTTAAACTTGAAACCATTTCATTCACCTCTCATGGATAAAAGAAGAGCACGAAGCTTCAGTAGACTTGTTCCACCTTGAGTGACCAATTTAGAGGTAGGCACAGGAGTAGAACCTTGGACCCTGGGTTTTATTCTTGTTTCCCCGTTAGCTTTGGGATAAGCATGTGTTGTTTGGCTTTGCAACCAAAACACTGGTAACTGGATTGCCAGTGTCGAGCATGGGTGACAGGTTTGGTTCTCTTACGATCGGCATGAGTAACCAAGAAGATCTGGTGGCAGAGTTAAGTATTCGAGTTTCTCCTCTCTGTGTGTAGAGGAAGGAATCACAGTGTTCTTCCTGGAGGACCTGTTGCAGTGCTGAGTTAGAACTGTGTGAAGATCGCATGCGTTGCTGGAGGGCGTGTTGTTTGCTGGCTTTGTTCTGCTGCTGACAGTGACGCTGGTACTGTGGGTGACCCGCAGTTCTGCATCGCAGACTGCAGGAGGGCCTGATGGGGAATTGGTCCTGCAGCTGTGGGTGGGGCAGAGACGCCCAGGACTGAACTAGCACCGTGCTTCCTGTGCGCATTTAGGATTCTAACCTCAGACCTAGTCTTCCGCCAAAAATGGAGCCATGTCATTTTGGCTTTTTTTATTTTCCCTCATTTAGTATTGGCCAACTAGGAATAGAAATCTTGAAAAAAAAAAAAAAGATCACTTTTTCCCCCCAACCACAGCTCTCAGTATCATTCTAGGCTGTCATTACTTTGAGATGATCGTTTGAAGAGCAAATGATTGGGTTTCGTTCGCTTAATTTCTTAGGGAAATAGAATTTCTCCAAGAATTTCTCAACTGGGAAACATCCCGTAGATATAATTCACTGAAATCACCACCATAAGAAGTTTTTGTTGTTGTTGTTGTTGTTTAGTAAAACTTTGGGAATTTACCTGGTTGTAGCACTGGGAACAATAAAACCGTGGACTCTGGATTCTGTGTAAGGGGAACCGCTTCTGCTTTTCCACCTTGTGAGCACCAGGAAGGTTGAAGAACGCGGTTTCCAAAGCTGGGTGCTCGGCGCCGGGAAGCCCTGCGTCCCCGCACCGTTCCCTAACCACCTGTCCTCCGCGCCCTTTGCCTGCCTGCGGCTCCTGCTCTGACGGGCATGGAGGACCAGGCTTTGCTCTGCCAAGGGCCCTTTGGATATTTATAACATCAGTTGCAGACCCCCGAAGTAATGAACTTGACAATTAACCCCCTGGTAGTGCCACACCAAGTTCCCTGTCCCTGTAAAGGGACAGCAAACCTGTCCATGCTCGGTCTTGGCTGAGTTGCTCAGAAAATGCGTCACAGTAAGGCAGAGCCGATAGGGGGACACTGAGCAGTGCTTTTACCGTATGGTGACCACAGGCCCTGTTGACAACGAAGCTTGCAGTCAAGGGCTGTGCTGTACCAAAAGACACGCATGCAGACACGCACAGAAGCTTTTATGCAATTTCAGGAGGCGGTGGACTCACACCTGTTTGGGGACAGCAGCTATGCGCCTGTGCTGTGGTCCAGCCCTCGCCTGCCTCCTTGCCTGGCTCTCTGTCGGGAGTTCAGGGAGAAGAAAGGGCTTTTCCAGTGCACAGTGAAAGCTGACTCTGTTACATAGGTCTTCATTCTGCGTGTGATCAAGACGTTCAGGGTCATGTCTGAGCCTGTGTTGCTTCCGCAGCTCGTAAGGAAAAGGGAAGTGAGGAAGAAGAGACTTCGCGGTCCTCTTTCCAGTGTCCTTGCTTACGGAGCCGTGGAGTCACGTGGGTGTTACTTGTAGAGTGCTTGGTGAGATACTAACCCACGCAGGTCTCACTAAAGGACTTCTCTTCTAACAGAACGTTTCCCTTCTGATAGAGAGAACTCGTTCATGTGCATGGTTTAAGAGAGGCTGGAAGGAATATTTTGAGGGAACAATGAATTATAAAGAGTAATGAAGGCTGGGCATTTAGCCTGGTAGTTAAGAGGCCTCTTGAGAAGCCCCTGGCCCGTGTTAGCGTGCCTGGGCTTGATGTCTGCCTCTGGCTGCCTGCTAGTGCAGGCCCTGGGAGGCAGTGGTTACAGCTCATCCTGCTAGTGCAGGCCCTGGGAGGCAGTGGTTACAGCTCAAGTGATGGGTTCTGGCACCCTCGTGGAAGACGTGGATTGAGTTCCTGGGGCCTGGCTTCAGCCCTGGTCCCCGGCTGGCTTCGTGTTTCAGCTGGGGCTTGCGGATCGCTCCCCTCCTTCCCTTTGTGTGTCTGTACTCAGCCAGGAGTCACGTCTTCTTTGTGGTTGTGGGAGCTGGCATTTTACGCAAGGAGGTGAGCTGGGGCAGGTGCAGGGTCCCATCTGGAAACTAGTTGTAACCTGGTGGGACCTCAGGGCTGTGGGCAGGTGAGAAATTCCTCATCTGAGCTGGCTCTGAGGCCACCGGTGATGGTCCCTGACGTCATTGCCTTGGAAAAACGCCTTCACTACTTCTCACATACACCGGGCATCGTCTTGTTCTGGGGGGAAGACGTTGCACCCCTGATGACATTAAGGAGGTAAATGTGCTCTTGGTGTAAGATCATCCCTGTGGGCGGTGTGGCCCTGCAGTCCTCAGAATGGCTGCCTTATTTCCAATTGAATGTGTTGGTGTCATTTACAGCTAACGGTGCTCAGTCCTGCACCTCCTAGGACCTCATTTATGCATCCCAGCCTTTGTGCGAAGAAGGTACTACTATGCCCTCTTAAAAGTGAGAGAAGCTGATATGCAGAGAAGCTCGCAGACTTGCCCTGTGTTCCTGGGCTGTCAGCTGCACAGCTGGACGTTGAAACCCCCGGGGTTCTGCTCTGAGGCTGTGGCTCGGCTTTGGCCTTGGCAGCCTTTGCCAAAGCCACAGTGTTCACCTTCAGAGGAGACCGTCACCTGCCAGACTCTCATACTTAAGCTTTTTTTTTTCTCCTTTCCCGTTGCAGGTATCTGACAGCAAGCAGCAATAGACATTTCCTGGTTACCATGAGGCCGTTTTTAAAAAGGGCCGTTTTGGTCATAAGTTATGTAAGTATGTGTATATTTACTTTGACTGTTTCTACTTTAGATAGAGAGGTAATTGAGATTATTTAATAGAGGCAGCTATGGGTTCTGACCTGAGTGTCACTCCAGTGTTCTAGGTAGATAGGAATCCCGTGATGCAGTGTGAACAGCAGTGTTTCCCAACCCCCTTGCGAGGTACTGATGCTGAGTTGTCCCAGGAGGAAGCGGCACAACCCTGTGTATATCCTTAGCTTTTGTTGCCTAACAAAGGTCCCTACATTTAGTGGCTTCAGAATGGAAACTGTTTACTTGCCCTAAATGCTTTCGCTTTGGTGCATTGGCTGGTGGTCCTTGAGAGCATCGTCATGTTTGGCTGGGGCGACTCAAGGTCGTGCCGCTGTTGTAGGAGTTGGGTCACCTCTGTTCCAGTTGCCATGGTGGCTCTCAGCGATATTCCTTTCTCTAGGGCCTCTCTCTGTGGCTTTCTTACAAGGAGGTTGCCTAGGATTTGCCCAGAGCATGGCAACTGGGTTCTTAAAGAACAAACCGGAAGTTGCTGGACTTCTGCATCATCAGCCCCAGAGCGGACCCAGCAGGTGCTGCCCTAGGTCCGTGGGGAGGGCCTGCTGAGTCCCTTTCTCCACAGCAGGAGCAGAATGCACTTGCAGAGGGACAGGGGTCCCTGGTGCCGCCTCACTAACTCTTCTCTTCCCTGAAGGTCACTGTCATTTTGTCCTTGCGTCTGTGGATCATGGGAGGATCCATGCCCCTGTTTTCCGAGCAGGATAACCCAGCTTCGTTTTCGCCTTATATTCTTACAAGGTCAGTGGTTTTAATGCATTGCTTGCTACTTAGTAAGATAGTTTTAAGTAATCTTGAGGTACATGTGGACTTTACATTTCGAGGAAAGAAGCATTCTATTCTATAGTGTGTGAAAGACTGTTGGGGCAGTCCTACTGAGATTGTTCTCATTGGTGTACTTTCTGTTGTTGTTGTTCTCAATGATAAGTGTCCACTGGCCCATATAGCAGATATTACAGAACAATGCAGAGAGAAGTGTAGAGTGGACGTGACAACCATTGGTTAGCCTGAAATCAGTGGGGAAGTTAAAAGTGAGAAACAGCAGTGAACTGAGGTGGAGCTGATTATGTCTTACCCAAGACGTCTGAAGTTACTGGGGGTCAAGAAGAGACCTTGGTCCGTGGGTCTCATTCTTTGCAATGGTTTTAAATTCCTTATGTTCAGGCCGGCGCCGCGGCTCACTAGGCTAATCCTTTGCCTTACGGCACCGGCACACCGGGTTCTAGTCCCGGTTGAGGCGCCGGATTCTGTCCCGGTTGCCCCTCTGCTGTGGCCAGCTCTCTGCTGTGGCCCGGGAGTGCAGTGGAGGATGGCCCATGTGCTTGGGCCCTGCACCCCATGGGAGACCAGGAGAAGTGCCTGGCTCCTGCCATCGGATCAGCCCGGTGCGCCGGCCGCAGCACGCTGGCCGCGGCGGCCATTGGAGGGTGAACCAACGGCAAAGGAAGACCTTTCTCTCTGTCTTTCTCTCTCACTGTCCACTCTGCCTGTCAAAAAAATTAAAAAAAAAAATCCTTATGTTCAGTGTGCTGTGATGTGCTGCTAAGGCTTTCAGATACACTACATGAATATTTGACAATTTTAATAACTTCTGCAGAATGTTGTTGCTTGTGGTCCTGAGCTGTCACTGTTTATATTTTGGCTTCCTCGATCGTCGTAGGGGCAGCTGACCGCTGCCGTGTTTTTGTGCCAGGCAGGAGGATCTGCTGTCACTCATTCACCATGTGGGTTTTAATGGGTACGTTTCTACTACTTTATTTACCTTTTTGGCTTTCTTGTGTTGTTTTTAGTCTTTCTTCTTTTTCTTTAGATCCTTTATTTTCCACTCAACAACAAACCTTCTAACCTGATTAACACGTTTTTATAACAGATTTTATATCACAGTTGTTTTTGCTAGTTTGAAATACACTCATTTATATTAGCTACATCTATGCTTTTGGGAATCATTGGTATAGAAGCCCTAGTGTAGGCCTGTGCCTTCCAGGCAGTCACGGCCTTTATAAATGGCTTATAACTTAAGTTTATCAAAATTTTATTTAATGTTCCTTTAATTAAGCTTGACGTCTCTAACCCAGGTTTTTGTTAATGTTGCGATCTACTGGTCCTTTTACAGCGTATCACACTGACCTTCAGAGTTTCCAGGGCTCCTTGACCAGGTATTTTTAGCTGTGATAGCTCATTGCTGAATTGTTTCAGGTTCTGTAGCTCCTTAAATAGCTACTTTCTGACTTTATGAGAAAAAAAAAATCACCTTTGCCAGATCCCGCTCTTACATAATGGCCTCATTTCCTTTAGTTTTGGGTTGGTTTCTCTCCAGGTTTCTTGTGTCTTGAATTTGAGCGCTCGGTTTATCTTTGTGATTAGATGCAGTCCCTGTTCCCTGAGCTAAGGAGTCTCCCAAAGCCGGGGTGCACCGTCAGAGGAGACGGCAAGGAGGGCAGGCACCCTGCTCCCAGTTCACAGCCGGTGATGTCATTCCCATCAGAGGTCATCAGTAACCACGTGGCTGTTCCGTGACCCGTGGAGTCTAGGCTCAGGCGCCTTTGACCTCTGGCTCGCTCACTGCCCTCCTTGGTGTGTTGTCTGAGCTGCCATAGGGGTGGATTCCATTTTTCTCTTTGCCAGTAGCTAAAAGAAGTCTTTGATGGAACCTCTGACAGAATTCAGACCTCGGGCCCGTTGTTTGCCAAGTTCTGTCTTTTCGTTTTCCAGGCACATGTAGAGTTTTTCCGAGGGGTCTGGTGCACATTGCGTCCAAAACTGTCTGCATCAACCCATCCAGGTGCCTACAGAAAGTGATAAAAGGCAATAGATCAGACGACGCTGATGGCCCTCTTATCATCGGATCCTTCCTCTCCTTTTTGTTAGAAACATCTTTCTATTCTTGTGATGTGTAGCCACCTGGGGACATTTCTGCCACAGCTGCTTAGAGTGACTTTGCACGTTTTTCTAAGTCGGCCGCATTTGAATTGACTCTTTGGAGCATCTCAAACGTTGTCTGTAGTTCGTTTCTTCGTGAGCTTTTTCCCATTTGCCTGATTCTTTGATCTCTGGTAGGCTGATGGTTCTCATTGAACGCCACTGGTCTGTTGCCTACTGTGGTTGACTTCTTGTCACCTGTGGGATTTAGCTGTGCACCTGGCTCTGTGCGTGTGTCTGGATGCCTCTCAGTTGTCACACAGCCCTGTCTGTCTGCCTTATGAATGAATGACCTCCTCTTTCATCTGCTGGGCTTGTCCTGATAAAAAGCACAGATCATGCAGCTTCAGCAACAGAAATCAGAACCCTCACATTGCCGAGGTGAGAAGTGCAAGAGCAGGGTGCTGTGACTTTGCTGTCTGGTGAGGTCTTGCTTCCTGGTCCGTGGGTGAACTTTCCTCCGTGTGTGCGAGGACAAGGAGTCATTGATATCCCAGCCTGTGGGGAGCAACTCGGACTGGACTGAGTTACTGGAATTAAGACTTATTCTATGCATCTGCTCTCCCACAATATGGCGCTGGGAGAGGAGAAAACAGCTTCTACGCAGCTGCCTCTTGCCAACTTGAGTGATGACCTCCAGGAGCTGATCCTGCTCCTGATTGGAGGAGAGCAGCGTACTCGGCGTGTGGGCAGCCGAGTTAGGATTGGCGGAGGAGGACTATAAAGGAGGAGAGAGACAACATGCACCGGGAATATCTAAGGGGAACACCTGAGGAACATCTGAGCAGCCCCCGAGAGAGCCGGCCGGCGGTGTGCCGCTCCCCCGTGGAAGTGGGGAATGTGGCAGGGGGAACCGCCCTTCCACGGAGGTGGAAGGGTCGGTAGCCAACCCGGGAAGAACCAGCAGCAAACCCGGGGAGGGCCGAGCAGACGAAAGAACAGCGCAGGGTCCTGTGTCGTTCCTCCACGAAGACGGGGAGCGACACCAGCCTCCTCTTAGAAGGAAAACAGAGGCCGGCGCCGCGGCTCACTAGGCTAATCCTCCGCCTTGCGGCACCGGCATGCCAGGTTCTAGTCCCTGTCGGGGCGCCGGATTCTGTCCCAGTTGCCCCTCTTGCAGGCCAGCTCTCTGCTGTGGCCTGGGAGTGCAGTGGAGGATGGCCCAAGTGCTTGGGCCCTGCACCTCATGGGAGACCAGGAGAAGCACCTGGCTCCTGGCTTTGGATCAGTGCAGTGCGCCGGCCGCAGCGCGCCGGCCGCGGCGGCCATTGGAGGGTGAACCACCGGCAAAGGAAGACCTTTCTCTCTGTCTCTCTCTCTCTCTCTCTCACTGTCCACTCTGCCTGTCATAAATAAATAAATAAATAAAACACTTAAAAAAAAAAAGAAGGAAAACGGGACCAGGGCCCACCCTGAGGACCTTAGTTAGCCTTTTCACCTCCTTGCAGGTGCAACTCCCGACCTAGTCCCGGTGCGGCTCTGGGCTCCAGCACAGGAATTTTGTGCAGGCATAGCTGGGCTGTGACCACCTCTTCACTGGGTTCATCAGCTCTGCACATCGCTCAGTAGCATCTGGGCTTCCACCCTGCAAGTCCGGTTTCTTCTTGCAGAGCCGATGCAGTAAATGACTCTGTTACCAGATGAGAGTTTGCTGTTTCCTCTCCATTTCGTAGTTGTTGAACTTACTAATGATACTTATGATTTTAAAAATCCTAAAACGTTTAAGAGTAGCTTGGTCCCACTTTGCTTTGTTGCAAATGATTTATCGTGGTTTTAGTTTGGAGATTTCCTCTTTTAATCTGTTTCCACGTATTTAGCTCAGAGACGATATCTTGTCATTTTTCTGCTTGACTAAAGTGAGATGCAAAATCATCCCGGAAAGCTCATGAGAAACCTGTGTTGAGAAAATTATGAAGCACATGGGAACAGGGCAAGAGGAAGCTGTGTGCCTTGTGGGGGTGTGATAGAGATTATGGCTCTAATGAGTCACTGTTTGTCATATTTTATAGTGTGGTCAGCTCAAAATTGAACATACAGAGACCTCATTGTTCTAATGATTTCTCTTTAATAGAAAAAAGAAAACTTCAAGTGTTTCGGTTTTATTGCCTTGTAAGACATTGGATAAATTTGTGTCTGATTTGTCAGTTTCATTCTGTTTTATTTTTTCATACTCTATAAAAATCCTAGTTTTTAAAATCCAATTTATAGACATTTATATATTTATGTATTTTAAAATAATAACTTTACTGAACACTAGTTTGCATACCATGCAATCTCCTAATAAAGTGTATACATCAATGTTTCATAGTTGTGCCACCATTACTATAATTTCAGAAATTTGATCTCCCCCAAATTCTGTATCCAGAGCAGGTGCTATGGCTATGACACTGGCAGTGACACTGGCACCCTGTATCGCAGTACAAGTTTGTCTGTTTTTTTTTTTTTTTTTTAAGATTTCTTTATGTATTAAAAAGGCAGAGTTACAGAGAGAGAGAGAGAGCAAGAGAGAGCAAGAGAATGAGAGAGAGATCGTCAGTCTGTCTGCTGGTTTACTCCCCAAATAGCCGAGTGGATGAGTTTGGGTTGGGCCAAAGCCTGGAACCTGGAACTGCATCCTGATCTCCCAAGTGGGTGGCAGGGGCCCAAGCATTTGGGTCACCTTCCACTGCTTTCCCGGAACATTAGCCAGAAGCTGAGTCACGGTGGAGCAGCCGGCACTTGAACCGGTACCCATGTGGGATGCCAGCATAGCAGAATCCTGTGGGAGGCCTGGTTGGGGGTCCGGGCTCCTGGTTCCTGGCTCCGTCCTGGCCCAGCCTTGGCTGTTGTGGCCATTTGGGAATTGACTCAGCAGATGGAAGATCTCTTTTTCTGTCTTGCCCTCTCTATCTTCACTCTGCTTTTCAAATAGATAAAAATAAATCTTAAAAAAATAAAAAAGCTGAGGCTGGTTCTTGGCGTAGTGGGTAAAGCTGCCGTCTACATTGCTGGCATCCCATATGGGTGCTGGTTCGAGACCTGGCTGTTCCAGTTGCTATCTAGCTCCCTGCTATGGCCTGGGAAAGCAGTAGAAGATAGCCCCAATGCTTGGGTCCCTGCACCCATGTGGGAGACCAGGAAGAAGCTCCTGGCTCCTGACTTTGGGTCAGCACAGCTCCAGCCATTGCAGCCAACTGGGGAGTGATCCAACGGATGGAGGACCTCTCTCCCTCTCTCTCCGCCTCTGCCTCTCTGTAACTCGGACTTTCAAATAAATTAAAAAAAAATTAAAAAAAAAAAAAGTTGGGGCTGACACTGTGGCATAGTGGGAAAGCTGCTGTCTGCAGTGCCAGCATCCCATATGGGCACCAGTTCTAGTCCCGTCTGCCCCACTTCAGATCCAGCTCTCTGCTATGGCCTGGGAAAGCAGTGGAGGATGGCCCCAGTCCTTGGGCCTCTGTACCCACGTGGGAGACCTGGAAGAAGCTCCTGGCTCCTGGCTTCGGATCAGCGCATCTCCGGCCATTGCGGCCGACCGGGCAATGAAGCAGCACATGGAAGCCCTCTCTCTCTCTCTCTCTCTCTCTCTCTCTCTCTCTGCCTCTCCTTCTCTCTCTGTGTAACTCTGACTTTCAAATCAATCAATAAATCTTTAAAAAATCACTTAGCTCCTGTCTTTCATAAACAGAACATCCAGGTGGAGCATCCCTTAACCCAGCACAGGTCTCCCACACGCGTGGCAGGCCCAAGCACTTGGACCATCTTCTGTTGCCTTCCCAGGAGCATTGGTAGGGAGCTGCACTGGAAGTGGAGCAGCCGGGGCTGGAACGGATGCTCGTGTGTGAGATTGCAGCCTTGCACGTGGCTTCACCCGCTGCGCCACAGGTGGGCCCAGACGTTGCGTTTTGATAGCTCAGCTTTCTGCACCTGTGTGTCCACGCCGAGCAACCCGGCCTCCTTTGTGCTGCAGCCATCAATCACCCAGACCCGTGACTGGGGTCTTAATGACAGGAAATTGCTCCCTTGTCCCCAGGCCGTGCTCCTGTCTTTGCAAAGCCCTCTAACGTTGTATGAGGACAGAACATTGGAAGAGGCAGAGGAGGTGACGTGGAGACTGTCCCCATGGTTTGCCCCGCTCACTTCTGTCCCCCCACAGTCTCCCGATGGCATTTCCAACCAGCCTCAAAGGGAGACAGCAGTGTTTCCTGTCCCCAGGGGGATGGTGAGTAAGCCATCCGCTCACCCTCATCCCTGCCTGCTCCCTGCCCTTCCTCCCTAAGCCTAGATGTGAGCCCCTGTGAGCACCCCGCTTCCCTGCGTGCACCCCTGCATGGCTCTTGGCACACTCAGCCTTCTGGCGTGAGCAGGGCTTCCACTGGGACTTGCTCAGGGGCTGTTTCTCTGGGTGCCTCTCGCCTCAGCTGTCCGCGCAGCGCTCCCTCTGTCCTCTTCTCTTCTTTTCTGCTGCTTCTCTCCCTTCCAACCTGATCATTTCTCTTCAGGGCGGCCTGAACCACGTTACCCACAGTACACACACAAACACACACACACACACACACACACACACACCCCTGTGATTCAGTCGGGCAGCATTGGGCTGTTCTCAGGTCAGAGCAAGCTCTGAAATCCAATTGGTTTAACGTGGACAGGCTTCATTTCTGGTCCCAGATTGGTGGCTGCAGATCTAACCGCTCTGGGGGCAGTGTCTTCCAT
Organism: Oryctolagus cuniculus; assembly: GCF_964237555.1. Lineage (NCBI taxonomy): Eukaryota > Metazoa > Chordata > Mammalia > Lagomorpha > Leporidae > Oryctolagus > Oryctolagus cuniculus. The sequence continues at coordinate 126,681,032 of NC_091440.1, read as the reverse complement.
GTGGTGCCCCCGCGTCCTCAGCTGCTCGTGTACTCTGGTTCCGCTCTCTGTGGTGGCTAAGGCAGTGAGCAGAGGAAGAAAAGCTCAGCAAACTACTGGTTGGACAGCTTTGCTTATGGCCCCCGCCCCTGGCGGTGTTTGTGGTTGCTTCCTGGTCTCGCAAGGCTTTGGCTCAGAGCTCGGCACAGAGGAGATCCTGAGAATGTTACGGCGAGAGTGCCGGGGACTCGGGTGACACTTGGCACCGTCAGAAAGCACTGCGCCCTGTGCTACCCTCTCAGGTGCTGGAAGACACCTGATGCTCGGCTCTCAGTGCCCGGAATTTGGTTGTGATGATCAACTGCACACCTCCCCATGCCACCTTAGTTGCTTCTTCCAGTTTTCTGTCTGCAGAAATATCGGTCTGCAGGGGTGTGTTTATTTGCAACTTCAGAAAGGCATCAGGGTATTTCCTGCGGATGGTGGAATGTTGTATTCACTGGCATCCCTTACATGGATGGCGAAATTCAAATGCAGTCGCCTGTGGTTCTGCTGTTAATCTTTGAGTTGGCTGGAAAAGCAGTGGCGCTCTTGGCCAGGGGTGTCTCAGGGAACCAGGCTGACCTCACCCGTGTCTGTCAGTCCTGGGACCTGCAAACTCCGGATGACCATGGCTGCAGCTGCATTTATCTGTATCACAAAGCATTCTCTCTTACCTCCCTTGTGGATGCTCTCAACTGAGAATTTAGTGTTACTTTATTCAACAGACATTGACATCTAAGAAAATTTTCCCCTCCTCCTAGGTCCAAATTTCTGCATCCCATATGGCAGTTTTGTAGGAAAGAGGGTCAGAAATTTCCACCAGAGGTCAAGGGAGTGAGCAGAGACCATGGAGTGGAACTGTTGGATGTCAGAAATGGGACAGGGTGGTGACTGGGGATGGGGGCTATGGCCAAGGGCAGAGGGATGGGTCTGGAGTAGGAATCCCAGACCCAGAGGCATAACCAAGGACAGGTGACTGTGGGTAGCAGTGGGGGAGGGGTGGGGCCGGGGGTCGGTGTGATGGTCTGCCTGTACACATTTCTTGATGGCAGCTGCGGCAGCCATGAGCCCCTGTGTCCTCAGCACTGCAGTGTGGCCGTCCCCGTTTGAGGTGTGCCCTAAATGGAAAAGATAATAGCTGACTGTGAAAAGTTAAGAGGAAAAAATGATCAAATAGCCCATTCATTATTTTTATATTGATTGTACATTGAAACGATGATAAGGGAGTACTTTAAAAGTGTGAGAAAAAAGAGAACTAGAAGATGGTTTGTTTTGGTGCAGAAAAACAATTGAAATCCACATATATATTGTCATACCAGGCATTTTCTCATAAGCATGGATTTCAACATTTTATTGTAACAAATGAAACTTACCTCTTAATTCCATTTTCCACAAACTTTTTAAAAAAACATTTAGTGAGTCATTTATTTGTAAACCAACAAGTAATTTACACACACCACACCTAGACATGTAGACAACAGGGCTACACTGGTGACGCAGAAGCACCCAGAAGGACTCTGAGTGCAGAGCTGAATGTGTGTGGACAGCAGCTGTTGTAGCTGTGTCCTAACAGGCACTATCCACCCTCTCATTTGTACTACTGCTGTCAGGATGCATGTATATAGCTCGGGCTGAAGAATTACAAATCGCAAGTTAATACAGCTCTGTGGTGTGTGAGGACCACAGATAAAGTAATGGCAGCCATTTTTCCCTGCTAAGATGCACGTGTAAGTCTTGATGCGTGTGACCTTTGAGTATAAGGCTTTTACCAACAGTGTTCTGTTAGCAATCAGCCGTGCAGACTTTGCCTCAGTCCTGAGCTTTCTGGTCCTTTGGTTTTATTGCCCACATCTGAATCCGCACAGCTGTCATATATTCGGGAGAAAAACACTGCGACCTTAAGTCAGCGCTGTTTTCAGTGTTTGGTGAAGACTCGTATGTAACCATAAATCAGGAAGTGAATCCACACAGATGGAGAGAGATTTCAGAATCCCGTGTTCTGACCCTGTCGTTCTTAGAACGTGATGGATAACTTTGGCATAACTTAGAAGTTACTTCTGTTGATCACATTTTTAGGACATTGCCAGCTGGTTTTAGAATGACTACTTCTGTTGACCATATTTCTGAATTCACTAGTTTCTAAAACACGTTAAGCAAAGGTCTGACAGCTGGGCAGCTACCAGAAGCCATGTTCTAGCCCAGGAAGTTTGTTCCGAGTGTCTCAGAATTCTTTCCAACTTGGGGGAAATGAGAGAGTCCACTGAATTCTGCAAGTCAGCATGGAAAAGGCCCAGTACCCCTGCTTACCCAGAACGGTCCCACAGTGATTGAGGGGGCTTGGAAGGTTTTGTCTGTGGGTAGGTGATGGCTGTTTACTCAACTGACAGCCTTGCCACCCATTCCTACACATGGCTACCCCGAGAAGACTTGGAAGTACCTGGGTATTCAGCGTGTAGTCCTGGAGACAGAAGATACTATGTATCATTCTGCCCTTCCTAATGCAGCTAATGGAAAGCTGGAGATGACGTGAGCTTCCGTTGTGTTTCTGTGGGTTGTACTGGCCTAGGACAAGCTTGGAGAGGTGGAGGGTTGTGGCGTCTAGGCTTGACTCTTAGAAGAGCTGGAGAGCCGGTGGATGTAGGCAGAGTAGGCACCAGTCTCTGTAGCCTCTGCCTGCCTCTCTTACAGTTGGTCAACTCTAGTCTGGCTCAGCAGGTGCTGAACAACGGGAGAGCTGTCCACCTTTTGGGGTGAAAACTCTCTTAGAATTTGAGTCTTAGGTGAGGGGGGGGGGAGGTAGACCTGAGCCTACGAGTGCTGATGACATTTCTTATAAATTACTCCCTTCTCCCCGAAGTTGTGCCCCTATGAGAGGCATGCATAGCTTCATGATTTTGCTGTAACCAGGGTGTCCAGGCTGGATGGGCCTTGAAGACACCAGGAGTCATGTAAAAGTACCTGTCTTGGTCCATAACAAGAGTCTGCCTTCACAGGTTCCGTGGACGTGCCTTTGATATGCAGGGGAACAGATTCATATGTGAGAGGTTCTGTCATAATAGTGTCCTTAACCCAGGATTTACTTCACTGTGCACCTGTGTTAGGAATGTGATACCTTGATGTTCTTACAGAGCTGGGATTAAAAATACAGACAGAAGCCTGAGTGGAGTATGGCTTTTGCTTGGGGCTGGAACAGGCAGCATACATATTTACCTGTGGGGGCCAGTGTTGTGGTGCAGTGGGTTAAGCCACCATGTGCAGCTCTGGCATCCCATATGGGCACTGGCTCGAGTCCCTGTTGCTCTACTTTGGATCCAACTCCCTGCTAATGTGCCTGGGAAAGTAGCAGAAGATGGCCCAAGGGCTTGCCTTGCTTTGTAGAGAAAGTTCAAAGCCAGAGGTAATAACATCACCATGGAGCTCAACGGCTTTCTCCGACAGATACTTCTGTCTCTTCCCTCTGTCTTTTCTTTTTCAGTGGATAGTTTCCAGCTGTCACAGAACTGTAGGACTCTGTGTCCTGCTAATAGAATCCTCAAAGACTTTGTCTGGAGGCTGTCTCGTAGTAAACCCCGACAGCGTTTAAAGAATCAGGACGTTGCACTGGTTAACATAATGCACTGTGTGTTTAAAGGTTGGAGCTGTGCACAATGGGCTGCTGTCTTCTTGCCCCAGCAGGGCCTTCCGCACGTGTGGAGGAGGCCCTCAAGATGTGTGTTTTTGAGATGAAGGAGAAGTTGTTCTAGAAGTCGTTTTGGGTGTTATAGCAGTGGAGAGCCAACACGAGAGAACAGCACAGTCAGCAGGCTTGTTTCAAAGGAGGATTTCTCGGTATTTTCTCAGGAACTCAGGGAGCAAAGGCCACGTGGTGGCAGAGCAGCCTCTGCATCTGGGAGTCACTCTTTTCTTTTTGTTTGAGAGGCACAAGGGTAAGAACAATGCAAAGACAGAGGGAGAGGGGGAAGAGAGAGCGAGCGAGCGAGCACAGAGTTCTGTACTGGCTCACCCCACAAATACCTGCATGGCTGGGGCTGGGGCAGCTCAAAGTCAGGAGCTGGGGAACTCAGTCCAAGTACCCTACGTGGGGGCAGGAACCCAACCACTGGAGCCCTCACTGCTGCCTCCCAGGGTGTGCACAGCAGGAAGCTGGAGTCAGGAGCAGAGCCAGGGCTCGACCTCGGGCCTCCTGATGTGGAACGAGGCCTCTTGCACACAGACGCAGCCGGCTCAGTGTCTGCTCTGGAGTCGCCTTTGGAGCCCTGTGTGCCTAAACTGTGTGCGCTGTGGCTGGAGCACTCTGCAGGAGGGGCCGGCGCCGTGTCCATAGTTTATATTGTGTTTCCTAAACTAAAATGACAGCAAATGGTCCTGTTTTATCTAATTTGTCTCCGTCCCTGAAAATGAATGGGGAGAAACTGACAGGAAGTGCAGGGTTGTTACTAGAGGGAGCCTGTGCATTGGGTTGATTTTACCTCTGCCTGAGGTCTCAGTAGCAGGGAAATGCTGATGTGAATCAGTTACTGATATTTTACTTCTTGAAGAAAACCGTCTTGTGCTGTAAATCCACATGTTCTGTTTCCATTACAATCCTGAGTCCCTGCAAAGCTCACGGAAGTGAAAGGAGCTGTCTTATTTTCTGCTCAGCATTGAAACATAAAAGCACGCATTGCTTTTGGAGTGAATAAAATGCCAAGGCCAGGCTTTTCTTCGGGAACCCTCCTTCTTGCTGTGGGGTGTTAACAGGTGTTGTCAGCAGCGCAGTCATGTTGTATGTACTGTTGAGGGATTGTACGCCGAGGTCAAGCATGTGTTAGCCTTGCTGGGATTGCATCAAAGTTCCAGTTCAAATCAGCCAGGGTCTTGGGCAGCTGGAACCCCAGTGTTTCGCTCTGCATGTTCCCATTGAGTTCTCTGCATTAATAGAGAAGTGCTCACGGAGGAGCACTTTCTATTTCTTGTCTTTTTTTTTTTTTTTTTTTTTTATTGGACAGGTACAGTTATAGACAGTGAGAGAGATAGAGACAGGGAGAAAGGTCTTCCTTCCATTGGTTCACCCCCCAAGTGGCCGCTACGGCCAGTACTGTGCCGATCCTAAGCCAGGAGCCAGGTGCTTCCTTCTGGTCTCCCATGCGGGTGCAGGGCCCAAGCACTTGGGCCATCCTCCACTGCACTCCCTGGCCACAGCAGAGAGCTGGACTGGAAGAGGAGCAACCGGGACAGAATCCAGCGCCCCAACTGGGACTAGAACTCGGGGTGTCGGTGCCGCAGGCAGAGGATTAGCCAAGTGAGCCACGGCGCTGGCCCCAGGAGCACTTTTGTAATTATGGGCAGTGCCTGCTGTGGGACATTGAACGTATCATAGCTTTGCAAGAATGACCAGGGCTGGGTCAGGCCGAGGTGGAGAGCTAGGAACTCAGTCCAGGTCTCCCACATGGTGACAGGAACCCAGATACTTGAGCCATTACCTGCTGCTTCCCCCATCCCACTCCGGGGTGTGCATTGGCAGGAAGCTGGCATCAGGAGCAGAGCCAGGACTTGAACTCGGGCAGCCCCGGGTGGAACACGGGCATCTTAAACACGGGTGTCTTCACTGCCTGGCATGTTCTTTGAGATACCACTGTTATCTGATAATTCTTACATGCAAATGCCGGGTAACCTAGAGAGTGCTGTCATATTCGACGGGATTCTTTCATAACCAACAGGATGCGTGTGTGGACACTGGAAACCTGAACCTGGTCAGTGTCACCAGTGTGTTTCTCAGTGGAGGTTCAACCCATGCCCCATGGGATAAAGCACGTTGCTCGGAAATCGATGTGAAATGCTTTAAAGACACAAAGCTAGGAAATGGAGCAGGTGTTCCTTTCACAGACTTTGCATTTGTGTCCATGCAGGTGGGTTGGGGAAAGGTGTCGGCAGTCTTCAATGCTCAGTTTCCTTTGTTTCTGTAGTGGTGAAGCGGACTCTGTTAATAAGGTAGGTGTATTAGTGGCACATTCAGAAGGTGAGAAGACTTAGTGATTTTTCAGCTTCATGTTGTAGTTAAGCTGTGATTTTACAAGAGTTCTCATGTAAACTACAGTCATTGTAGTTTAATGCAAATCAAGAAGAAATGGGGCTGGTGCTGTGACGTAGCGGGTAAAGCCGCTGCCTGTGATGCCGGCATCCCATATGAGTGCAGGTTCAAGTCCTGGTTGCTCCCTTTCTGGTCCAGCTCGCTACTAATGCACCTGGGAAAGCAAAGGAAGTTGATCCAAGTTCTTGGGCCCCTGTACCCATGTGGGAGATCCAGAAGAAGTTCCAGGCTCCTGGCTTTGGACCTGCCCAGCTCTGGCTGTTGCAGGCATTTGGGGAGTGAGCCAGCAGATGGAAGACCTCTCTCTCTGTCTCTGCTTTTGTCTCTCTCTCTCTAACTCTGCGTTTCAAATGAATAAGTGAACCTTAAAAAAAAAAAAAAAAAAAGGGGCCAGGCCTAGCTTTATGCTGTTGCTTCTGTGAGCGGGGAATGCCATTCCTTGTGCGTTCCCCAGTATTCCAAGCTGTGCAAGAGCGAGGTGCTGAGGGGGCCACAGGGGGCAGAATCTGCAGTCCGTGTCCATTGATGATGTGGCTGCACAGCTGCCACTCTTTTATTGGACTTTTACTTTGCCTCAGGCCAAAACAAAATGTAAAATCCAGGTCTTTCCCCATTTGGAGGCATTACTTTAACATCAGGTTGAGTTCTTGCAAGCCATGGAGTCTGTTTCTTTAAAGAGGTGAGTGCCAGGGAATTGACCTTGCCCAAGGTCTAGTTACTGCCCCATGGAGCTTCTGCGTTGGGGAGCTTGGGTGCAGTATTGGCCCTGGCGTTGTAGGACACCAGCCTGGCCTGCTGGGGGCGCTGAGCTCAGAGGATGTGACATCTACACGAGGGGTTGGAGTTCAGCCACCTGTGAAGTTAGAGGGCCTGGTGAGGCAGTGCTGGGCAGCTGTCAGAGAGCAGACACCTGGCCACGCGCCTGAACCCTGAGTAGGGAGATGGGGGTGCAGTGAATTTAAGAGAAGCAGGGCAGCCGTGAAGGAGGCCTGTGGCCAGGGGCAGCAGCCTGCCTTTGCTTTCTTTTCTTTACATTTTTAAAAAAGATTTATTTGTTTATTTGAAAGGCAGAGAGTTACACAGCACAGGTGGTGGGGGTGGTGGTGGTGGTGGTAGTGAGTGGGGAGAGAGAGAAAGAGACTGACCGACCAAGCTTCCATGTGCTGGTTCATTTGCCAATGGCCAGAATGGCCAGGCCTAGACCAGTCCGAAGTCAGGACCCTGGAACTCAGTGCAGCAGGGCCCCACGTCCTTGTTCCATTGCCTTCCAGGTGCTTTGCTGGGAGCTGCATTGGGAGTGGAGCAGCAGGAACTTGAACTGGCACTCGTGAGGGATGCCAGCGTCGCAGAGGGCAGCTTAGCCCGCAGCCCCGGCACCGGTGCCCTTGCTTTCTTAACACCACTTGGATTTGTTTCCTAAGGAGTCTGCTTTCCAGCCATAGTTGCCTGCCTTTGGGTTCTTCGGCAAATGAAAAGTGCCCACCTGATTGAAGTGGTTGGGTGGGACAGCAGAGCTTTGCCAAGGCTCGGCGAGGAGCTGCTTGGGGAGGGATTCTTGTCCTGTGCCTCCTATGCCGTGAGTGCTTCAGGTCGTCTTGCATTCTGTGGTCTCCTTGACCAGGACAGCAGATGTTCAGTGCTGCTGGCGGGTCTCAGGCCTGGAATGCCCAGGGATGGGCACAGCTCTGCTCAGCCCCCTGCTGCTCTGTTACCACGGAGGATAAGGGGAGGGAGAGTGGCTGTCTTCCTTCTGGGTCATCCACTCAATGAGAACTGTGTTGTGGCTTTCTGGGGCCAGTGCTGTGTCCTGGCTGGCAGCCCAGCTTCCTGTCCTACCTCCATCCCACCCTTGTCTATAGAAGATTTTCTTTTTCATTTGTGTCTTCTGCTTATTATTATTTTTTAATCATAATATCACGATGAGGTTCATCCATACTGGTGTGTTCATTTTGGTTGTTGATCAGATTTCCACTGACTGGATTTTCTGCAAAGTGTATGTCTGTTTCGTTATGTGGAGACATCTGGGTTGGCTCCAGGTTTTGGGTTCTAAGAGAAGTCCTGTGTGTGTCACTTAGTAAAGCTGTGTGTGGCACTGTTGGGTTCAAAGTTAGGAGGGGAATTGCTACTACAGCACATACTTACGTTATTTTTACAAAACTGGGTACAATTCTCCAGAGTGGTTTAATCCGAATACAGTAGCATTTGTTTCGTTTGTGCCTTATCCTCGCCAACACTTAGCAGTTGGATTTCAGACGCTCTGATGAGAAATACTTTGATTCTTTATATTACACATTTTATTCCTGTCTTCCCAACTCTTCTTGGACAGCACCTTGTTCATTTACAGTTTGTAGCTCTTTTTATTTGATGGCCCTGCCTAGATCTCTCTCTTTCATCTTCCCACATGTTCTAAGGGGATCTAGGATGTTTTCCCTTAATCCTGATTTTTATAATTAAGCTACCATTTCTTAGGTCACTGAAATTTCATGTTTATGTTGTGTGGCAAATCTTCAGAAATTTTATGTATAATGTGTATATTGTTAAAAAAAAACTATGTGTGTATTTCAAAAAAAATTGAAGGTTGATTATTTATTTTGAAAGAGTCACAGCAAGGGAGAAGGAAAAGACAGAGCTCTCTTCCCTCTGTTGGTTCACCCCCGAGATGGCCACAGTAGCCTGAGCTGGAGCAGGCCAAAGCCAGGAGCCAGGAGCTTCCTTGAGATATCTCCCATGTGCGTGACAGAGACCCAAAGACATGGACCATCTTCTGTTGCTTTTTCCAGGCCATTAGCAGGGAACTGGATAGGAAGTGGAGCAGCCAGGACAAGAACTGGCACCCATATGGGCTGCTGGCATTGCAGGACCAACTTTACCTACTATAGCACAACACTGGCCCCAGATTTAAAAAATTTTTGCAACAAAACAGATTCATCTTTTATTTTCCCACAAACCTTTCAAAGTGTGCTTGTACTGTTATCCAACCATGTTAACCTGTGCGTGTGTTCTCACTGCCAGTGCAGTCAGTGTGCTCATGGTGCTAGGTAGTAGCTAGATCTTATTTCCCTGCAGCACTTATAAAAATGTGGAGAATAATACTCAGTATTTCTGCGGTTCAAGTGAAGGTTTCCTGTCTATGTAGAAAGGGCTTGGCACGTCCTGGCTTTCATTGGCTTGTTCTGGAGACGATTGTAGGCAGAGGTTGAATTTGCTAACAGTGAGAATAAGCAAGGAATGGCTGCGTGGGCCTCTTGTTGGCTGTAGAGAGCCTGTGAGATGTCCTGGGTCATCTAGGAATTGTGGGAATAAAGAGAGGCAAGTGCCTGGGCAGGAGCAGGACCAATCATTAAAACACAGGGGTGCAGGCAGAACTGGGGTGGGCTGGGTGCTCTGCTCAGGTGGTAATGGTGTTTCACGGACACTGGTGCTGCTGTACTCACGGCATTGGCAAACACTTTTCCAGAAGGGGCCAAGGGTGTGCAGTGCACTCAAGGCCCCGAGTGCTGCAAACGAGAAAAGGTTTTATGGTTCAAAGAAGCAGGGTCCTGTGGGCAGGGACAGTACTTCCTGTGAAACCAGCAGGAGCTGTGTGTTTCCACCCACGGCGCATCACAGGCGTCGTTGAAACTGTCTCAGGAATCTTCCTCGGACAAGGAAACAGGTGAGGCTCTTATTATTTCTTTTTAACATTTTAAAAATTAACATAAAGAGAATAGAGTTCCTGTATTTGAAAGATACAATTCTAAGAACAAAAAGATAGTTCTCTCTCTCTCTCCTTCTTCCTTTTATTTTTGTTAAAATTTTTGCAATAACATGCTTTCAATTTGCTTAATACTCCACTAAAACGGTGTTCAACAAGTGAAAATATAAAGTCCACTGTTCCACAAGAGTATAGGCAAAGGCTGTAAGTGTTCATCAACTCATAAGAAGGCAATTTCACTTTGTTATATATTGAAGTTTTTTTTATATTCTATATATTACCTACCACAAATCAGAGAAAATACAATACTTGTCTTTTTGTGATGGCTCATTTCACTAAGCATAATGGTCCTCATTTGCATCCATTTTGTTGCACAAGACAGGGTTTCATTCTTTTTTGTGGATGAGTAGTATTCCATCATGTATAAATGCCACCTTTTCTTTATCTAGTCGTCAGTTGATGGGCATTTGGGTTGATCCCATGTCTTAGCTAATGTGAATTGGCTGCAATACATATCGGGGTACAGACACCTCTTTCACTTGCTGCTTTCAGTTTCCTTGTGTGTATTCCCAGGAGTGGCATGGCTGAGCTACGTGGTAGATGCATTTTCAGATTAGAGGCATCTCCATTCTCTTTCCTATAATTGCTGTACTAATTTACATTCCTGCTAGCAATGTGTTACGCTACTTTTTTCTCCATATCCTCTTCAGAATTTGATTTTTGGATGATAGCTGTCCTAACTGGGTTGAGGTGAAACCTCATTGTGGTTTTTATCTCCCTGATGGACAGTGAACCTGATCGTCTTTTAGTGTGTCTTTAGGCTTGTTGTGTATTTCATCCTTTGAGAAATACCTGTTTGTGTACTTGGTCCATTTCTTAACTAGATTACTTGTTGTTGAGTTTCTTGAGCTGCTTATGTATTTTGGATATTAATCCTTTATCAGATGCATAGTTGACAAATATTTTTCCCATTCTGTCAGTTACCTCCTCACTTTATTAAGTGTTTCCTTTGCTGTGCAGAAGATTCCTGGCTTGATGTAATCTGATTTGTCTATTTTGCTTTGTTTGCCTGTGCTTCTGGGGTCTTTTTCAAGAAGTCTTTGCTTATGCCAATGTATTGCTGTGTTTATATTTTGCTCTAGTATTTTAATGGTATTAGATCATAGATATAGATCCTTGATCGATTGTTGATTGAATTTTGTACAGGCTGTAAGGTAGGCATCTTTTTTCACACTTCTGCATGCAGAGATCCAATTTTCCCAGCATCGCTTTCTCCGGGGGGTGTCTTTTTAGCTCATTTGTAAAAGATTAGTTGGTTGTGGATATGTGAACTAATGCTAGGGTTTCAATTATGTTCCATTGTTCCAAATGTCTATTTTTGTGCCTGTACCAGGTTGTTTTGATTATAACTGCCGTGCAGTATGTCTTGAAATAAGGTATTGTGGTGCCTCTGGCTTGGTTTTATTGTTTAAGATTGCTTTAGCTATTTGGAGTTTCTTTTGCTTCCTTACGAATTTTAGGATTTTTTTTTTCTAGATATGAGAAGAATCTTCTATGTATTTTGATTGGGATTGCATTCAGTCTGTAAATTGCTTTGGCTAATATGGATATTTCAATGATATGATTCTTCCACTCCATGAATATGGATGATTTTTCCATTTTTTTCTGTCTTTTTCTATTTCTTTCCTTTAATGTTTTGGGTTTTCATTGTAGAGATCTTTCACATCCTTGGTTAAATTTATTCCGTAGTATAGTACTTTTTTTGTAGCTATTGTGAATGTTACTGATCTTCTAAGTTATTTCTCAGCCATGGCATTATTTGTGTATACAGTTTTTATTCAATTTCTATTTACTTTTGTATGTTAATTTTTTATTCTGCAACTTTGCCAAATTCTCTTTTGAGTTTCAATAATATCTTACTGGAGTCTTTTGCTTCCCCAATTATAGGATTCTGTCCTTTGCAAACAGGGATGTTTGACTTGTTCCTTTCTAGTTTGTTTCCTTTTGATTTCTTTGTCTTGCCCTAGTGGCTTTGACTAAAACTTCCAGAACTATGTTCGGTAGTAATAGAGTGGGGATCCTTGTCTGGTTCCATATCATAGTGGAAATATATCCAGCTTTTCCCCATTCAGTGTGGTGCCGGCTATGGGTTTGTCATGTTTCCTTGATTGTATTGAGACATATTCCTTCCATACCCACTTTACTTAAGATGTTTATCATAAAAGCATGTTGTATTTTATCAAATGCTTTCTCTTCTTCTGTTGAGATGATCATACGTTTTTATTCTTCTTTGTTCGTGTAACATTTCACATTTATTAATTTACGTATGTGGAACCATCCCTACTTCCCTTGGATAAATCCCACTTGGTCTGGGTGGATGATCTTTCCTATGTGTTGTGGGATTCAGTTAGCTAGTAGTGTTCTGTTGATGATTTTTGCACCAATATTGATTAGGGACATTGGTCTCTTTCTTCTATCATTCTGGCTTTGTAATTAAGGTGCTGCTAGCCTCATAGAAGGAGTTCGGAAGGATTCTCTCCCTGTAAATTGTTGTGAATACTTTGGGAATAATTAGAGTTAGTTAAAGGTTTGGTAGAATTCAGCAGTGAAGCCCTCTGGTCCTGGGCTTTTGTTTGCTGGAAGGGAGTTTACTACTGAGTCTACTTCCTTCTTGGTTATTGGTCCATTTAGGTTTTCTATGTCTTCATGTCTTAAGTGTGGTAAGTTGAATGTATGTATCCAGGAATCTATCTGTGTCTCCCATATTTTCCAATTCGTTGGCACTTAGCTGTTGAGGCTCATATTATTTCTTAGGCAAAGGGTTTTCGTCAAGACAAAGAATAGAATCCATGTACAGTTTTTGCTTTTAAACACCTGAACTGGGTGTTCTAAAACTAAAAACCGTTGTTGTGCCACAGTGGGTTAAGCTGCCACCTTGGATGCCAACTTGCTGTATGACTGCTAGTTCAAGTCTAGCTGTTCCACATCAGCTCCCTGCTGATGCACTTGGGAAGGCAGTGGAAAATGGCCCAAGTGTTTGTTCCCATTCTGCTGTGTGAGATACCTGGATGGAGCTCCAGGCTCCTGGCTTCAGCCTGGCCCATCCCTGGGCCATTGCAGCTTACTGGGGAGTGAACCAACAGACTGAAGATTCTGTCTCTCTCTCCCTCTCTGTTACTCTGGCTTTCAAATAAATAGTAAAGAAATCTTTAAAGCTCCCAGTGTTTCTCATGATGAAAGTGAAGAGTTAGATTTAAAGAGCCATGCAGTGTCACCAGTGCCACTGGATAGGCTGTTTCCCCCAGGGCCTCCATGGCCCTCTCCCTGTCATGTCTTTCTGTTACAACACCTGTTTTGCATTTGCTGGCTTCTCAGTGAAAATGCTTGACTGAATTGTTGAAGCTGAGTTCCGGCCCCTTTGCTCTGTGTATTGCATTTGTTGACCAGATAGTCTAGTAATTTTCTTCCTGTTGACAGAATTTATGGTAGAAAATTAGTAAATGATTCATCTTGTTTTGGCTCTTACTTAACAAAAGGGAATCCAGCAGGGCAGAGTTATTGAACAAATTATTTCACTTCTGAAATTATAGCAGAAATAAACAAGGTGATTTGGTTGAATATAGTTCATAGTCAAGGACTTAGAAAGACACTTCAGTTGTTGATTACAGGTAGCTCAGCGAGCTGTCCGTAAAATGTGATTAGCTTTTGGCCTGCTTCCAAATGGCATTGTGGTGAAACTTGAAAAATTCGTCCAGTGCTAGTAGTATTTCAAGTCGTAATTAAATAGTTTATTAGTGACATTGATCTGAATCCCTGTGCATTAGAATATAGAAGTGAGTTTCCAGGGATAACAAATATATGTTAAAAGGGTATTTTAGTGTACTTTATTGATCTTAATTTTTAAAATCTATTTGGGTTACAAGCATCAGAATGAACATTAAAATATTTAAATGCATTGGGATTTAACTTATTTTTGCTTTTGGCCAATGCAACCCTGCAAGTCTAGAAAATACAAGAAACCAAGAGCAACTTGAAGGGCAAGGGCAAAATGTGAACTTAAAATGAAAATGAGAAATTCTGCACAGCATGGCAGATACTCCTTGGTCAAGCTGCAGCTAGAAATAAGATAAGGAAGTATTGCTCTCACAGTGACATTTCCCTGTTACCTTGGTAGAAAAGGTTTTTATTATAGAAAACATCCAGCACGAACAAAAAAAGAGAAATTGGTATAGAGAACCCCCGAATAGCTATTACCTGATTTCTACAACCTTAATGCTTGTTATCTGGCTCCATCTGTATCCCACCTATTTCTCCCCGCTCACCTTCCTCCCCCTCCATCAATTACTTGAAAGGAAATCCCAGATGTCATTCATTTTATATGTATATACTTTTCTGTGATTTCTAAAAGGCAAAGACTATTTTAAAAATAAGACTGCAGTGCCATTATCACACTTTAAAAATTAATAATGTTCTCTCTATGTAATTTCTTCTGTTGCTAATCACCGTTTCATTCTTGCCTCGTTGTGTCATAAGTGGATATTTTTAGTAGTGAGTTCCTGGAATTATCATTTAAACAGTATCTTCATTTTGTGAAACGTGTCTCTTTAGGTCGTTTTTCATGTTAGGTTTCCTCCTCCTCTTCCCCTCCCTTCATTTAGGATGTATTAGTTCAAGTGCCCGGGTTGGTTTTTCTACGGTCTTTCTCCATTGTCTGAATTTTGCATGTTACACCCGTGTGGTGTCGTGGGATCTGTTCTGTTTCTCGTGTTTACTATAAAATGCTCATTCAATTTAGCACTTGATAAAAGTGTTGATTTCTTTGTTGAGACAGCTTCACAGGTCTGGTGTGCATTTCCTTCAGAGGGGCATCAGGCTGTTCATCCTCCTTTCTGTGATGATAAAAGGGATGAGTCAGTTCTAGGTACCTGCTTCAGCCTGATCCATTCACTGTAACATACACATTTCTCAAAGAAGGACGCATACGTGCCCGAGAGATACATGAAAACTACTCAGCCTCACTACACATCGGGGAAATGGAAACTACAGTCAGTTACAATGGCTGTCATCCGAAAGACAAAAGGTAACAAGTTCTGGTGAGGATGTGAGACAAAGGGAACTCTTCAACACTGTAGGTGGGAATGTTGACTTAGCCCAGCCATTAAGGAAAACACTATAAAAGATTCTGAACCTGTTATAAGTAGAATTACTCTATGATCCAACAGCAGCCCCACCATGGAGTAGACACCCAAAGGAAAAGAAATCAGTCTCTCAAAAAAAAAAAAATCTGTACTCTTGAGTTGATTTTTTTTTTTTTATTTTTTTTTTTGACAGGCAGAGTGGACAGTGAGACAGAGAGAGAGAAAGGTCTTCCTTTGCCGTTGGTTCACCCTCCAATGGCCGCCGCGGCTGGCGCTCTGCGGCCAGCGCACCGCGCTGATCCGATGGTAGGAGCCAGGTGCTTCTCCTGGTCTCCCATGGGGTGCAGGGCCCAAGCACTTGGGCCATCCTCCACTGCACTCCCTGGCCACAGCAGAGAGCTGGCCTGGAAGAGGGGCAACCGGGACAGAATCCGGCGCCCCGACCGGGACTAGAACCTGATGTGCCGGCGCTGCAAGGTGGAGGATTAGCCTAGTGAGCTGCGGCGCTGGCGCTCTTGAGTTGATTTTAACACTGTTCATAGTATGCAAGCAAGAAATAGAATCAACCTAAGAAATGGACTCAACCTAAGAAATGGACTCAACCTAAATGTCCATCAACCTTTCATAAAGGAGGAGGAGGAGGAAATCTTATCGTTTCTGAAACATGAATGGAACTGGAGGTTATATTAAATACGCCAGCCACAGAGTATCAAGTACCACATGACCTCACTCATATGTGGAATCTAAGATGATTGATCTCATAGAACTTGAGAGTAGAAGGGTGGTTACCAGAGGCTGGGGAGACAAGGGAGCAGAAGGAGGAATGAGGAAAAGTGAGTCACTGGTACTAGGTTAGAATTACTAGGAGGAGTAAGTTCTAGTGTTCCGTTGCACAAGAGGATGACTATAGGTAGTAACAATGTACTATATTTTCTAAAATCCTAGAAGCCAGGATATTAAATATTTCACCACAGGCCGGGGCCGTGGCTCACTAGACTAATCCTCCACCTTGCGGCGCCGGCACACCGGGTTCTAGTCCCGGTCGGGGCGCCGGATTCTGTCCCGGTTGCCCCTCTTCCAGGCCAGCTCTCTGCTGTGGCCAGGGAGTGCAGTGGAGGATGGTCCAAGTGCTTGGGCCCTGCACCCCATGGGAGACCAGGAGAAGCACCTGGCTCCTGCCTTCGGATCAGCGTGGTGTGCCGGCCGCAGCGCACCGGCTGTGGCAGCCATTGGACGGTGAACCAATGGCAAAGGAAGACCTTTCTCTCTGTCTCTCTCTCTCACTGTCCACTCTGCCTGTCAAAAAATTTAAAAAAAAATATTTCACCACAGGAAGTGGTAGGTATTTGATGTCATAAATACCCTTACCTTGATTTGCACAATACATGAGGTATACCTTTATGGAAGCATCCCGTGGTTTCTCATAAATATGTACAATTTGTTGTATCAGTTAAGAAAATAAATTAAAAATGCTAATACCTCATCAGGTGTTTACCTGGTAGTTTTATAGCCATTGATGAACTGTCCGGATCTGCTATTCAGGAACGAAATTTCTGAAAGTAACTTGTCAGAGCTAGAGGGCGACTGAAATCCACAGCTGCCCGATCTCGCTGCTAAGGTTCACTTGTAATGCCAAGCTGGCGTCTTTGCTGAGCAGGAAGGCAGTGTTCTGGAGAGCTCAGTCCCGCCCCCGCTGCCAGTCAGAATAACGAGGACGCGTTTTGGGGTGAAGGAAAGAGAACATTGAACCTGAAGGAGATTAGAGGGTAGCAGGGTTGTGGATCTCTAGAACCACAGTCATGAAGCGTGGACTTTGTGACGCTTTTGTTGTATCGTCTGCTCTTTGTACTTAACCCTTCCGCTAAAATGACAACAGGGAGGGAGGTATCCCCACCCCTTCAACCCGTTTCTCGGTCGGGATTTGAGAGTAATGGCAGTGAATAATCCCCCTCATTAATCTCTCCAGGATTTTCCATTGCCAACCTTCGGGGTTGGGGGGACGGAGGATAGCGGTCAAGCGGGGAAGGTCTAGGGACTGTGCTCAACCAGTAGCCATTGTTGGCAGAAATTCAAAGTCAGTGGACTCTCCACACTGGAAGGGACCTTGAGATAGGCGATAGGGCGTCTTTGCCAATCCAGAATCCCTCCAGAAGATTCTGACAAATGGGCAAGGGCCTCTCTTCACAGTCTCTGTTCTTACAGCGTGCCACTGTCTCACACCGCCTTCTGCAGTCCGCATGTTCTGTTTTTACTGTAGATAGGGCAAGGAATGTATCAGTGCTTCTGTTTGATCCCGTAAACATGTCACACACAGACTTTAGTTAAAGTGGTGGAAACGGATTTTACTCCATAACTTCTGAGAGTAGGAGAAAGGGTGAACTCAGTTTTGGTTCATGTAGAGGTGACTGGGCTTTTTAGAGGGAGAATGAGGGAGGAGGTCGGGTGGGGGCCCTGTAGCGTCAGGATCAAGGGTCAAGGTCGGTTCCACTGAGCTCACGGTGTGTCTGCTGCTGACAGCTCACAGTCAGCATTCTCAGCTTCCACGAGCCTGGGGTTGGAGGCTCTGTCCTTACTGACGATGAACTCTCCAAGAAATGGCTTCGTTTCCTGAAATTTAGAAACGAGATTTCACAACCCTAAGCACTTCTTCATATCTGGTCTGAGAAAGGTATTTTAAAACAAAGAATAAATTGTTCCAGTGACATTGAAATATACAAGGCAGGCATGTTTGTGGGGACTGGGGTCCTATTAGAAGCCATGGAAGGGTTGGGTCATCCGTGCCACAGTTGTGTCATCTCTGTTACAGTTGGGTCGAATTTGCTAGAGCTGCACCATTCACATTAGTATTGGATCCTGTCTATATGTTCACTTTAATGTGATCACTTAACAATTAGGATGGCATTTTTTACCACAATTTTAATGGGATTTAGAGTCCCATGACAAGTTTTTTTTTTTTTTAAAGATTTTTTTTTTTTATTTATTTGGAAGTTGTGTAGAATTTTTTAATGATTTTTTTTTTCTCCACCCAGACCTGGGACACTACACTCCCTTTTTTTTTTTTTAAAGATTTATTTATTTATTTGAAAGCCAGAGTTACAAAAAGAGAGAAAAAGAGGCAGAGAGAGAGAGAAGAGAGAAGAGAGAGAGAGAAGAGAGAGAGAGGGGTCTTCCATCTGCTGGTTCACTCCCCAGTTGGCTGCAGTGACCGGAGCTGTGCTGATCTGAAGCCAAGAGCCACGAGCCTCCTCTGGGTATTCCATGAGGGTGCAGGAGCCCAAGGAATTGGGCTGTCTTCCACTGCTTTCCCAGGCTACAAGGGAGAGCTGGATTGGAAGTGGAGCAGCAGGGTCTCGAACCAGCACCCATATGGGACGGTGACACTGCAGGTGGTGGCTTTATTCTCTATGCCACAGCACCGGCTCCTACCATGACAAGTTTGTAAATTGTACCCTTAGAAGTAAGTCCGTAGGAATGTATGCAGAACTATATGCTTTTAAGTGTTAAAGAGATCATAAATAGGATCAAGTGCTCAGCAATAATAATGGATAGAATTAAAAAGGAGAGAATGTTCCAACTTGGGAAACAGTCCACACAGCAGATTCATAGAATGAAAAATGCCCTAAACAGCACTCTGATCTCACAATCAGCCCTTAAGGCTTCCTGGTCTGCCTGAAAGGCCTGTGAGAGCATTTCAGGCATGAAAAGCCAAGACACTGTGGCAGAAAATGTTCTGTGTAAAGGAGCTCTGTGAGTGAGACCCCAGTGGAAAGAAGAGGCCATCAAAGAAGGAGGTACTTCTCTCTGAAGGGAGGAGAGAACTTCCACTTTGCTTATGGCACTGTCCAAATATTGATAGAGTTTGTGACTCAAAGCCTAGGCAGCTCATGTCAAGAGCCTCAGGTGGTCACTGACATCATACCTAAGAGTGTTAATTGTTAAATTAACAACAGGAGTCACTGTGCACCGACTGACTCCCCAGGCAGGACCTTTGTCCTCAATGAGTTGTATTGAGAGTTAATTGTAAAACTAGTTCTCAAACAGTTTTTTGTTTGTTGTTGTTGAACTTTTTACTTAGTATAGGGTTGGTCTTCTGTGTACAAAGTTAGTTGAAAATGAATCTTAATGGAGAATGGGACTGACAAGGAGAGAGAGAGGAGGAGGAGGGGTGGGAGTGTGGGTGGGAGGGCGGGTATGGTGGGAAGAATCACTATTCCTAAAGTTGTACTTAAGAAATTTGTATTCTTTAAAAATAAATTTAAAAAAAAATTTAAATAAGTAAATGAAGGGTTGGGTCATCTTGCAAGAGTTGAGCGAGGCCTGCTAGAGTTGGTCATGTCCTGGCACAGAGGTCTCATCTCAACCAAGTTGTTGCGTCTATGAGTCCTGCAGTTGCCAAGGGTCCAGAACGCTGCTTAATGACTGTGTTGACTGAACGAAGTTAAATAAAGTGAGTTTCCTCCACACACGGGCAGAAGGGTCACCTGTAGTGACTCCTGCTTTACCTTGGAGTCTCAGGCAGAAAGCAGGACCCACAGCTGTGTCCATCGGCCTTCTCCCCTGTGCCCACATGGATGCACTGGTCAACAAGGACAGGTGCTTGCCCTTCCTCCTAGAGGCTGGCTCCTCCCTTGTGAGTAAGGGACCTCTGACTGCACATACTTGCGTTGTTTTGTTTTGTTTTGTTTTTGAGAAAAATGTAATATGATTCAGAATGTTATAAAAATGTTGAAATAGTGTCATATCTGTAGGATTTGGGGTACTGTTGAGAAGGCACAGTTCAAAAAATCCTAACCTAGAGAATCACAACACACACAAACTATCCGTCATACACATTCAGCCCACTTTTTCCTCATAGCATCTATCTCAGGTTGTAGTAGATTGTTAATGGAGGGAGGGAGGGAGGGAGGGAGGGAGGGAAGGAGGGAGATAGATAGATAGATAGATAATTTTTATCATTGTACAGTCAGCACATAATCCAGAGGCTAGCAACTATTAGATAAATATATCCCCAAATGATCAGTTTAATGAATAAATAAGATAATGGCTTTCTACTTTCCCTTCTCCTTTAAGGCAACAGTGACAGTGTGAAGATGCTATTTAATAGAACATGAGGGGTTAATATTGGCAAAGGTCATGAATGTTGAATTGTGCTTCAGTGATGCTTCTTGTCTTTGTAGATTCCTTACTTATTCCTACCTCTTGGCCTTCAACGTGTGGCTTCTGCTCGCACCTGTTACCCTGTGCTATGACTGGCAAGTGGGCAGTATTCCCCTGGTGGAGAGCGTCTGGGACGTGCGGAACTTAGCCACCCTTCTGCTGGCTGTGGTGATGGCCTTGCTGACTCTGCACTGCTTAGCAGCCTTCAAGGTAATCTTCTCAAAAATCCAATGAACTCTGTGTTTGAAGATGGGTGTTCTAAGGCTACTAACACTTGCTTTTTCCCACAGGGAATCTTTATCGACATTGAATTTATGTCTTATCCATGGGACTTTGTGTTTGAAGTTTTCCTTGTAGATTATAGATATTTTAAGGACTTCAGCAGAATTAATAGAAAATGGTCACGTTAATTATATGTCTTTGACTTTTTCTACCAATCGTGAAGAAGTTAGATCTGAAGTTTTGCAAATAAGTTTATTTTGTGGTGTGGTTGCTCATTTTTTTTTTAATAACTGGTTTGATGTAATGCCATGATGAATGAAATAGTGATAAATAATATATGCTATAAATACTTAAAATATGATAAGACTCTACCTGAAAGAAGATACACAGTGGGGCTCCTGCTGTGGTGCAAGGCTAAGCCAGCACTTAAGACTTCAGCATCGTATATTTGAGCGCTGGTTTGAGTTTGGCTACTCTGTTTCTGACTCAGCTCTCTGCTAATGTACCTGGAAAATACCATGTCATGGCCAAGTACTTAGATCCCTATCACCAAATGGGAAACCTACATAGAGTTCTTTATTCAAGGCTGCGCCCAGCCCAGCCTTTATCATTGTGGGCATCTGGGGAATGCAGCAGCCACCTGAAGATCTTTGTCACTTCCTCTCTCTGTGTCATTGCCTTTCAAGTAAATAAAAAGTGAATGTTTAAAAGCAAACTACACAGAAGTCTGTAAATACATGAAAAGATGCTCAACATCTCAGTCACTGCGGAAATTCAAGATAAATCCTCAGTGAGGTGCCGCTGCACACCTACAAGAATGGCTAGCATTGAGAAGATGCACAACACCAAGTGTTAGCCATGTAGAGCGATTGCAGGTACATTACTGCTGGGAATAAAAAATGGGCAGCCACTTTGGAAAATTTGGCCAGTTTCTCAAAGTTAAATGTAAAATTAAGCTATTTTATGTATCAGTATCTTCTGGAAAGAAATAGGCCCACACTAAAGCCTGGTTTCTCCATGTCCATGTTCATAGTAGCTTTATTTCCAGTAGCTGTTAATAGAAATCATCTGATGTCATCAGCTTGTCCGTGGACAAACTCAACATGATACAATACTCAGAAATTTAATTAAGAAATTTCTGATATATAGAACAACCTAGATAGGATAGATGTTGTGGTGTAGCAATTAAGTTGCTACTTGGGCACCCATATCCCATATTGAAGTACCTGGTATGAATCACAGCTACTCCACTTCTGATCCAGCTTCTTGTTAATGTGCACTCTGGGAGATAGCAGATCATGGCTCAAGTACTTAGATCTCTGCCATCCCATATTGGAGATACAGATGGAGTTGCAAGCTCCTGGCTGCACCCTGGCTCAGCCCCAAATGTTGTGGACATTTGAGGAGAAAACCAGTAGATGGAAGATTATTCTCTCTGCCTTTAAAATAATTAACAAATAAATAAGTAAATCTTTAAAAATGTAAATGTGCTTCAAACACATTGTACAAGTGTAGGAAGCCAATTTGGAAGGCTTCATACTGATTGATTGCATTCATGTGAAATTCTAGAAAATGCAGAATAATGACATGAACTAGTGAGTAGAGATAGACTGTGAAGATCCTTGAAAGAATGTTTTGTGGTGCTGCATGCTTTTAAAAAATGTGATTGTGGGGCCGGTGCCGCGGCTCAATAGGCTAATCCTCCACCTGTGGCACTGGCACCCCGGGTTCTAGTCCCGGTTGGGGCGCCGGATTCTGTCCCGGTTGCCCCTCTTCCAGGCCAGCTCTCTGCTGTGGCCCGGGAGTGCAGTGGAGGATGGCCCAAGTGCTTGGGCCCTGCACCCCATGGGAGACTAGGAGAAGCACCTGGCTCCTGCCATCGGATCAGCACGGTGCGCCAATCGCGGTGGCCGTTGGAAGGTGAACCAATGGCAAAAGGAAGACCTTTCTCTCTGTCTGTCTCTCTCACTGTCCACTCTGCCTGTCAAAAAAAAAAAAAATGTGATTGTGGTAGTGCTTGCCGGGTTATGTAAACTTAGCAAATATCTGCTTAAATATGGGTGGCTTCTGTCCTATCATCTGTACCTTGATAAAGCTGTAAGACGTGGTCAAAGTACTTGAGTTACATTACAGTGTGGAATGCGTACAGGAGTGAATTCAAAACCAAAATGCTGTGATCATGAAAATTTGATGTAAAATTTTGAGTGATTGAAACACCTTTTTAAAAATTAATGTGAAAGTGACATAGTGTTTGGTTAAGTCTTTTGAAATCTACAATTTAGTGGTACCTCACGGATTTTCAGTCAAGAACTCTTTATAATTTCACACCTTTTTTATCACCCCACAAAATCACTTCTGATCTGCTTGCTTCCTTATGGATTTGTGTATTCTGCCTAGATGATATAAAAGGAATCATGTGTGACTTTTTGTGCCCATCTTCTTTCACTTAGCATAATATTCTTGTAGTTCACAAATATTGTAACGTGCATCAATACTTCATTCATTTTGACAGGTGAATAATACTCCAATTTGTAGACTACTTTCTGTGTACCCATTCATCCACTGATGGGCGTTTAACTTTTTTCTACCTTTGGACCATAACAAATAATGGTACTATTTACATTTGTGTGCAAGTTTCTGTGTGGACATATGCTTTTGTTTCTTTGGGGTGTATATTTATGTATGTATATATATATATGATTATGAGTGAAATTGCTTCATATGATAATTCTATTTGTAACTATTTGAGAAACTACGTATTTTGCACAGTGGCTGTACCATATTGTATTCCCAACAGCACTGCACAAAGGTTCCAGTAGCTCTGTGCCCTCACCTCACCAATACTTACTATGTTTCATTGTTTTATTAAAGCCGTCCTCGGGAGTGTGGAGAAGTATCACGCTGTGGTTTGATTTATGTTCTTGTAATGCTCTGTGAACCGAACATCTTCTCATGTGCCCATTGGCCGCTCACATAGCTCCATTGCAGAAGTGTCTGTTCAGGTCCCTTGCCCGTTTTCACATTCAATTGTTAGTTTTTTTGTTACTGAATTAAATCCCTGAGATACTGGCTTTGCAAATATTTCCTCTCATTCTGTAGGTTATTTTTTCGCAATTGTGATCATGTTCTCTTCACATTAGTGATGAGATATTTGAGGTACACATCTTCATTTTTATGAATCGGTTCCCTGTATTTTCTTTTCTTACTCATGATTTTATTGTCAAATCTGGGAATGCATTGCCAAATCCAAGGTCGTGAAGAGTTGCAGCTGTGTCTTTTGCTGTTGCATTTCGGTTGTTGATCTACTTGGAGTTAATTTTTGTCTGCAGAGTGAAAGGGACATCCAGCTCATTCTACTGTAGGTGGTTACCAGTTGCCTCCAGACTATTTTTGGAGACTGTTCTTTCACTGAACACATTGTTTTAAAGTAACCGTCTTAGTCATCTTCCTGGAATTCGTTTGTATAATGCAAGGGTAATGTGGATAACCAGCCTGAAGAAACTCTGGCATGCCCATGAGATACGTGAACTTGAGCTCAGATTTCAGGTTCTGAGGAAGTCCTGCCTTAACCCCCCTGTTCAAAATGCGTGTTCCTACTCTCCGCTGCTTTCCTTATTTGCTTTTCACTTTAAACTTTTCTCCACTAAATAAATACGATTTACTTTTTCTCCCTAATGCCTGTTTCCTTCCGCCAATGAGAATATAAGCCCCATGAGGACAGATTTTATTCTTCTGCCGTGTTCACTACCATATTTCCAGCACCGTGCTCACCATACTGAATACCTGTTATCTAAATTTTATTGTTTGCCCTTTCCATGGGTATCATTTAAATGAATGAAACTATCAAAGTAAGCAGTTTGGCCCAATTAAATTTCGGTATGCCGAGTCATTTTTAAAGTGAGCTGTAAATAAAGTCTATGAAGGCTCCATTCTCAGCAGCAGTGTGAGCTGATTGGGGGTGCCCAGGAGGTTCTGTCTCCCGGGTGGGCTCACCTGTTGTCTCACTGCTGATTTCCCGAAGCTGGTGCCGTGGAGCCTGGATGGATGTCAGGGAGGATTTTCCTGGGCTCCTTCCCAGCTGATCAAGGGCACTGGTGAGCCCCAGCTGGCTGCCTTCTTGGTCAGGTGTGATAAGTCGGGACCTGCAGCAGGTCCTACCCACCGCGGCGCTCGGCCCTGCCCTCAATACCTTTTGATAGCGTGATGAATGCTGGACACTTCCTCTGCACATTTCTGATGATCCTTTCCCTCTGTGCCTCACTCTGCGGCTTCTGGAAAAACTTAGCAAAGCTTTGCAGCTGATGGTAAGATTTAGCTCTTTGAGGATGACTTTGATCTTGCCCGTTCTTTATAAACATTCTCGAGAGCCTCCTCCAACTGCTCTGGGAGGCACTTGTGGGCAGGTTCTTTGTTTTCTTCTTGCAGAAGTTGGAGACACAGGTTTGCTTCCAGCTCCTGTGTTTGTGGCCTCGCTTGCCTTTCCTTGGTCTGCTTACACATCGGAAGGATGCAGAATCAGACCGGGCAGGTCATGCTCCCCTGCTGCTTAGCACCCTCTTGACGTGGAAATAGTCCTGGTTTTTGTTTTGTTTTGTTTTCTATGCGATGATGAATTGCAAAGGCCATGGTGCTAAGGGCTTTGACTCTGAGATGCTAAACCAAAAGGTGAAACTTGTAGGAAATCAGGGTCTTGCTCTGTGGACATTCCTCTGTATTGGAAAGAAACAGTGGAGGAGATGATGAGAACGTCAGCCCAGTAAGCATGGCTCTGTTCTGAAGTATTCGTACCCCAGTGGCCTGTGTATTGTGTCAGGAAGCGTTGAACTGACCTTGTTGGATGAACCCTGGCCATAACATTAAATTTTAAATTAGTCAGATTATTTACTGTGTTACCAGGAAAGAAGCTTTTGCCTCAACAAACATATCCAGTAAGAGCACTTAAAAATGGAGGAGTTAAAAGAGGAGTTTATGAGTTTTTTAATGTAAGCAGTTTTGAAATACATACATATAAAGGGCCTTCAGAAATTCATGCAATATGTATGTGATATGAGAAAAGTATGTGTACATTTCCAAAAAAAATTTGCATCAACGTAACCATCTTTCAATTCCATTTTTGCACTTTGTTTTGAAGTCCCCTTTTGCAGTAAGTCCACAGCGTCGTGGAATCTGTCTTCACCCTCACTGTTTTTTTTTTTTATTATTATTATTTTGACAGGCAGAGTTAGACAGTGAGAGAGAGAGAGAGAAAGGTCTTCCTTTTTCCATTGGTTCACTCCCCTAATGGCCACTACGGCCGGCGCTGCACCGATCCGAAGCCAGGAGCCAGGTGCTTCCTCCTGGTCTCCCATGGGGTGCAGGGCCCAAGCACTTGGGCCATCCTCCACTGCACTCCCGGGCCATAGCAGAGAGCTGGCCTGGAAGAGGAGCAACTGGGACAGAATCCAGCGCCCCGACCGGGACTAGAACCTGGTGTGCCGGCGCCGCAGGCGGAGGATTAGCCTAGTGAGCCGTGGCGCCAGCCCCTCACTGTTCTTTCACTGACATAATATTGGGTGAGTGCTGGGATTAGAGTAGTGAAGTTCCTGGCTGCACGGAGCTTACACTTAGGCACTGAAAATGTGCCTTTGCGTGTCAAGGGTTAAATGCTGTGAAGAGATCGATCGGTACTGACCTGTAGGTGAAATTTGGGCCGAAGCCTGAAGGAAGTGGCTGATGAGCCATGTGGCTGTTGGGAGTGGAGCATCATAAGTTGAGAGAAGGCAAGTGCCAGCCAAGGTCCTGAGGCAGGGAGGTTGCAGATCATCCGTAGGCAGGGAGGAGGCTGACCTGGCTGGAGCAGAGAGGCCGGAGCCAGAGTAAAAAGTCACAGAGATGAAGGAGAGGCAGAGAGACAGTGATTGATTGGTTGATTGAGCTTCTGTTTACTGGTTTACTCCCCGAATGCTTCTAGTGGCCAAGGCAGGGCCAGGCTGAAGCCAGGAGCCAGAATGCTGGTTCTCCCAGGTGGGTGGTAGGAATCGAGGCACTGGAGCCGTCACCTGCTGCCTCCCAGCATGTGCACCGGCAGGAAGCAAGATCGGAAGTGGAGGACGTAGGTGCTCCGGGATGGGAAGTGACGTCTTAACCTGCTAGGCTGCGGCGTCCACCTGTGGACAGAGATTTCTCGGCTGACTCTAACCATCACTGATTGTACAGCACAGTGGCCAGTGTACAGGCTTAGAGTCTCTCTTCCACAGTTTATCTAGAAGATTTTTCTTCCTACCTTGTTGCCATTCAGAGCAGCGGAAGGGTAGGTCATACTCTGGCAGTTTGCAGTTGTACTTACACTTATTTGAATTTTGTTAACAGCTTAATAATGAACTTTATTAAAATGGATACAAATTACCAATGCAAGAAGTAAAACAGCAGCTGTGTTCTTTCTCCGAACCACACCCCCAAATCCCTCTTGTAAATTTTTTGCCCTTAATGAAAACAAGAACAGATCTTTTATAGAAGTTAGTTAAGTCAGGCACAGTCACATATTGCAGAATATTCCACATCCCTTCCCCATCCAATTTGTCTATTCCTGCAGAGAAGCAACTCAGAGAAATGGTTGGCTTCTGACGACACCCTGTCCAGAACTGAATGGGGAAACCTGCATGCGAAGTCCAAATGTTTCCTTTCTCAGAAGTACCCACAGAGTGGATTTACAGGTGTTTCTTACTTGTCCTGTTTCCATGGCGTAAGAACGTGCAGACCTGGAGGACTGACTAGCATAGAGAGGATTGCTCCACACCTTGGGGAATTTGGAAGTGGATGTTTTTTCTCTGCCTCTCCTTCCTCCTCCTTCCTCCTCCTCCTCCTCCCCGACCACCCCTCCACAGTGTTTATTGCATAGGCTTATATTTGAGCTTGTGCTGCATAATGTAGGCGACCATCTGGAAGTTCATGATTGGGTTGAGTTATTTTTCGCAATCAACTTGAAGGTAGGCTAATTTGCCCTTGCCTTGTGCGATGAGGATAATCACTCCGTGAATGTATATGGAAGACAGACAGAACCCTGAGCCAGGAGGCCGCTGCCACTGCCCCGTTCCCTCCTGCAAGTAGCAGGTGTTAAACCAGGAGAACCCCGGACTGAAAGGCGCTCCGGTTCTTCTTGATGACTCTTGCAGCTGTGATGTCAGCCCGCTCACTTTTAGTAACAAGTGGCACGCAGCACAAACGCTGCCGATCTAATTTGTGTTGTTTAGGGGAACTAATACCACTGGGCCTATTGTTTATAGCCCTCATTTCCCTTATCCTCTAATGTGGTTTCCCTCCATGACAGAGGGAACACCACTAAATTATATTTAAGAGTAATTTATTTGGTACTGGTTCTTTATTGCATTCTCACAGGGTGTCTTGAGGCTTGGAGGCATCTTGATGCCGTTTATAATCTTGTAGCGTACAAGGGGAGCTCAGGGAAGGGAGGGGCATTAGTGGCAGCTGACTCGGTGTTGGCCTTCCTGTGAGACGTCTTCTGAGAATGGACAATGGGCAGCAGAGCTCCCTTCCTTCCCATACGAATGGAGCTTTAAAGACTGACACAGGTTTGTTGGTTCGTTCTTAGCAGGGGTCCTAGCTTTGTCCCACTCTGTCTGTCCATTCCCGTGTAGTCAGCACAAGTCGTGGGCTGCAGCTCTGAGCCCTGGAAAACAAGCTGAGAGGCATGTCCCCGTGGGATGAGCGGCTGGACCCCTCTCCAGTGCCTCCCCTGTAGCAGAAATCAGCCAGCCCCTGGGCTAGAAAACTGCTACCACAGCCCCATACAGTTGAGCTGAATGTGATTCCAGATTTGTGGAAGTTACTTTGCACATGGCTCAGGCAAATAATAGATTATGATGTTATTGTGGCACGTCAGTCACTCACTTCCAGAATGCCATTTTGAAACCTTATAATAAGATGGCTTTTTTTTTTTCTTTTTGACAGGCAGAGTTAGAGAGAGAGAGAGAGAGAGAAAGGTCTTCCTTCTGTTGGTTCACCCCCCAATTGGCCGTTATGGCCGGCGCATGTGCCAATCCGAAGCCAGGAGCCAGGTGCATAGGACAGAATGAAAATTAATATAAGGGAATAAGAGAGGGAGGTGCAGGGCCCAAGCACTTGGGCCATCCTTCACTGCCTTCCCGGGCCCCAGCAGAGAGCTGGACTGGAAGAGGAGCAACCGGGACAAAGCCAGTGCCCCAATGGGGACTAGAACCCGGGATGCCAGTGCTGCAGGCAGAAGATTAGCCTAGTGAGCCGCATCACTGGCCATAATAAGGTTTTAACCTTATAATAAGCATTGATATGCCAGATGGTAAAATAAAATTGAACTCAAAAAATGAATATTGCATTTAATAGATTGAGTGATTGCCGATACTGATTTTTCTTTTGTCTTCGGGTCTGCATTGCCCTTTTTAGTGCTCATTCTCTACAAACACACTGTATCCATCCCTTTTCTCACTCCCATCCTTGAAATTCCCCCTCATCTGTTCGGCATCCAGTCTTTCCAGCCCCTTTGCTCTCCTTGCGAATGTCCCTGCTTTGGACTCATTATGGTATCTACCAGGTGAGGCCCTGGTGCTGTCTTGCGGTCGTCTCGTCCATCCGTCCAGGAGCACTGGTGTCATGGGAGGTGCCGCTGAGGCTCAGCACGGCTGGTCCTGCTTCTCCCTCCTCTCAGGCGGCTTCCGCACCTGCCACCTTCTTGCGTGTGCTAAGGACATCGTGCCCTTTGGGTCACGGCTCTCCAACTCAGTTGTGACAGCCAACTTTGGTGTGCAGCAAGGCTGAGATTTCCCTGTATGCCATTTTTCTGATGCAAGTTGGGAAATGAACTTATTGCTCCATGGGGTGCATGTTAGAAGATAGTAAAGTTAGGGCCGGCGCCGTGGCTCACCAGGCTAATCCTCCGCCTTGCAGCGCCGGCACATCGGGTTCTAGTCCCGGTTGGGGCACTGGATTCTGTCCCGGTTGCCCCTCTTCCAGGCCAGCTCTCTGCTCTGGCCCGGGAATGCAGTGGAGGATGGCCCAAGTGCTTGGGCCCTGCACCCCATGGGAGACCAGGAGAAGCACCTGGCTCCTGTCATCGGATCAGCGTGGTGCGCCGGCTGCAGCGCACCGGCCACGGTGGCCATTGGAGGGTGAACCGCCGGCAAAGGAAGACCTTTCTCTCTGTCTCTCTGTCTCACTGTCCACTCTGCCTGTCAAAATAAAATAAGATAAAATAAATAAATAAATAAAAAAGAAGATAGTAAAGTTAGATTTGTTCCTTATTCCAGAATGGAACACCTGCAAAGAGCCATTGCTGCTCTCTCCTCCCACTTAAACTTATACCATTGCTTCGCTGTGGGTGGGGCTAATCATATTGTGGCTTATGTTCTGTTGTTCTGTTTGCATTTGGTCGTCTCATTCCCCAAATACCCATACTGGCTGGGGGAAGAGGAGCACAAACCACTACAGTGACCAAAGCCTGCAGGCAGGAGCTCAGTCCAGCAATCTCATATGGAAGGCAGAGCTCAGAAGCTTGAGCCATCACCAGGTGCTGCCCAGGCGCCATGTTAGCAGGAGGCTGGAGTCAGGAGCAGGAATGAGGCATTGAACCCAGGCACTCTGATGTGGGGCACAGGCATCTTTTTTTATTATTACTATTTGACAGATAGAGTTAGAGAGACAGACAGAGAGAAAGGTCTTCCTTCCATTGGTTCACCCCCCAAATGGCCACTACGGCCGGAGCTATGCTTATCCAAAGCCAGGAGCCAGGTGCTTCCTCCTGGTCTCCCACATGGGTGCAGGCGCCCAAGCACCTGGGCCATCCTCCACTGCACTCCTGGGCCACAGCAGAGAGCTAGACTGGAAGAGGAGTAGTCAGGACTAGAACCTGGCGCCCACATGGAAAGCCAGTGCTGCAGGCGGAGGATTAGCCAAGTGAGCCATGGTGTTGGCAAGGGCACGGGCATCTTAGCCACTGACCCAAATCCCTACCACAGTAGTCTCACTTTCATTTTTTTTTTCTAAGATTTATTTATTTATTTAAAAGTCAGAATTACACAAAGAGAGGAGAGGCAGAGAGAGAGAGAGAAAGGTCTTCCATCTAATGGTTCATACCCCAGTTGGCTGCAACAGCCAGAATTGTGCCTATTTGAAGCCAGAAGCCAGAAGCTTCTTCCAAGTATTGCACACAGGTATAGGGACCCAAGGACTTGGGCCATCCTCTACTGCTTTCCCAGGCCAAGGCAGAGAGCTGGATTGGAAGTGGAGCAGCCAGGTCTCAAACCGGTGCCCATGTGGGATGCCGGCGCTTCAGGCCAGGACGTTAACCTGCTGCCCCACAGTGCCAGCCCCATGTAGTCTCACTTTCAATTCGTGACTGCCAACCTCCAGTAGCATCTCGGCTGCTCCCTGTAGGAGGCAGCCCCCGTGTGTGCGAGAAGGAGAGGCTGCAGAGCCCTCAGCTCTGACACCTGCTGAGCCTGGTTCCTGCACAGCAGGCAGTCCTCAGGAAGCCGTCCGGTCACTGGGCGCACACAGGAGCCTCCAGGGCCTGTGTCTGCTGTTGCTGCAGTTTTTATTGTCATCACTGCCGCCACCTCATCACGATGCAGGAGTACAATAAGGCTTCAGTCTCCATTGTGCAGGAATCGCAGACTAAAAGGAATGCACCCGATTGCCTTTGCTGAGTCTGTCAAGGTGCAGGTTGCAAGCTCAGAGTCTGTGTGACGCCCCTGTCACTGGCAGAGGTGGCCCTGCCCACCCCACCTGCCTCCCTCCAACACTGGAGCTTCTTCAAATGCTTGCCGTAAGCGCGAAGCTGGTGGCACCTTCAGATTCTTTATGCCAGCGTGTTGTCGGGGAAGTCAGTGTGGGAAGAGCAGAATCTCTGAAATTACTGTGTCAGTCACAACCGGTCACAACCGGTGTGGAGGAAGAGGAAGAAAACAGCCCCTATCACTGCACCGGAGTTGTCGCCTCCCCCCTCCACTTTAGAAATATTAGCAACGTCTTTGGAGGTATTTGAAAATCCAGTGAATGCAGACCAGATTTAAGGAAGGAATCATTTTCTTTAAAAATCTTTGCTTTGAAAACCTCGTCTGCTGTCGCTGGACTTCTCTGTCACCCCCAGCGTCGGGTGTTGGAACACAGCTGCATGAGGAAGGCAGACTTGGGTTCTGGGCCTGCCCGCAAGTCGTAGGCCCTTGAGCAAAGTCTTCCCGGGCCTTCCTTTCTGGGAGCGGTTCAAGGTCACCAGTGAAGTCCCCTCCCCACTCCGCAGCTGCGCCATTGATGCCTTTTGCTCGCCAGGCGTGTCGTGTGCAGTTGCCCGGTACGTCGAGCTCTGTGTCTGGCTTGTGGTCTGGGCCCGGGAGGAGCTTTTCTGCGTTGTTGAATCATTCCGTGCATTCTTGAGCTTCCCATGGCAGGTGCATGTCCACAAGTCAGGAAAAGACTCCTTCTCCCTCGCATGTTTATTCCTTATTTGGAAGACTCCCTGGATGTACTGATGGAAGGATCACATGGTTGAATAATGGAAAAGGAATTTTTTTTTAAAAGCCAGGCTTTTAAAAATGGGGAGACACACACATGCACAGAGAGAGAGAGAGGGAGGGAGGGAGAGTGGGAGGGAGGGAAGGGGAGAGGGAGATATCTTCAGTCCACTGGTTCACTCCCCAAATGGCTGTAACGACTTGTGTTGGGCCAGTATAAAGTAAACTGAAAATAGATCATTGTTTGGGGCCTGGCGCTGTGGTGTAGTGGGGGAAGTCGCTGCCTGCAGTGCCGGCATCCCATATGGACGATGGTTAGAGTCCCACCTGCTCCTCTTCTGATGCAGCTCTCTGCTATGGCCTGGGAAAGCAGCAGAAGAACTTGGGCCCCTGCACCCTCATGGGAGACTGGAAGAAGCTCCTGGCTCCTGGCTTTGGATTGGCACAGCTCCAGCTGTTGTGACCATTTGGGGAGTGAACCAGTGGGAGAAAGAACTGTCTCTCTCTCTCTCTCTGCTTCTGCTTCACTGTAACTCTTTCAAATAATAAATAAGTCTTTAAGAAATAAACCAGATCAAAATTAAGAGAACAGGAGAGGAAGGAGGAAGAGAGGGCTGGGAGCAGGACAGGAGGGAGGGTAGGGTGGGAAGTATCACTGTGTTCTTAAATCTGTACATATGAAACATGTGAAATATGTTTACCATAAAGAAAATTTTTAAAAAACGAAATGTAGATACTGAGGCCTTCAAAGCCTCATTTTCTCCTGTAAGAGTAAGAATAAATGAGGGGTCTGTATGGTGCCTGGGGTTGTTCAGGAGAATGTATCTATATAAGCACCCTGGCACGTGGATGTCTCGGATTGTAACAGGGCAACACTGAACCTTGACTTTGCCATTTCATCTGCATCTTCTGCAGCCTTGTTCAGTGTCTCCCAGTGTCCCATCTCTGCATTCTTCTCTCTCTCTCTCTCTCTCCCCCTCGCTCTCCCCTTCCCCCTCCTTCTCTCATCCACTCTGGCGGCACATCCTGGCAGCCAGCCTTAGACAAGGTGTCTCCACACTGCTGTCCCCTTGCCAGGTGAGGCTGTCATCGTCTCGCAACTGTATTGGCACCATAGCCTTCTCTTCAGTCTCTCTCCTTTTATCCTTGTTGCCAGTGTCTGGTCAATTCTGAGCCCCGTGCCTAGGGTGATTGTTAGGAAGTGTTAAGTCAGACCACGTGCCTCTTGTTTCAGGTCTTCCCATGGCTCCCTACTTTCCCCAGAGGAAAAGTCAAACCCTTAATTAACAGCCCACAAGGTGCTGGTGCTCTGGTCCTGTTCCACCCCACACCCTACACCATCCTACATCTCTCATTACCCGGTTCACTTCAGCCACCTCCCCTCATGCTTAGAAATGCAGATCTGATGTGGGCCTGCCTGTTGCCTGCCAAGAACCCTTGCTGCTGTCAGGGCTCACCTTAGCTGGAGCCAAGATCATGCAGATGGATGGCTTAATAAATTTCCCTTAATGTATAGTGATTTTTACCCAGAAAAATGGCCCTCAGTAGGAAACGTATTTCAACTACAGCATGAAGGCTGTTGTTGAGATGCAATAGAGATCTTGTCCATCACGCACAGTGAGGTGAGTTTCTGAGGGACAGGTTATGCAAACTCCGAAGATGGGAATGTTGCATTTAATTCTGTTGAAGTAGTTCGTACCAGCATGACTCTGTGGCTTCACGCTGGTTCACTCCCCAAATGCCCACAACAGTTGAAGCTGGACCAGGGCAAAGGTAAGAGCCAGGAACTCAGTCCGAGTCTCCCACTCGGGTCGCAGGAACCCGTTTTCTTGGGCCACCCCCCACGTCCTTTGTGGATCTGCATTAGCAGGAAGCTGGGCTCAGGAACCGGAGCCGGGACTTGACTCCAGCTGCTTCTCTGTGGGACGCAGGTTTCAGTTGCCAGGCTAAATGCCTGCTCCAGATGCATGTCTTTGGAAGTTACAGTACCAGCAGCAAGTGTAAGACTCGAGAACCCGTTCCTGGAGTTGTGTTTTTCATTGCCTCGGGGCTGTAATCAGAAGTGTGTGTGTGTGTGTGTGTGCGTGTGTGTGTTTGATACAGCAGTAACTGTGACTGCTGAGACTCACAGAGAGGCGAGGAATGGTGCAAGGCCATCAGAACTTGGCATCATTTGGAGTGTGTGTCACCCAGAAAGGCTGCTTCGTTGTCTATTTAGTGTCAGTTTCCAAAAAAAGAAAACAAGGTGGCACCATGGCTGTCTGTCCATTGGACAGCCTGCCTTGTCTGAGTAGAAACTGGGCTCCGCCTACCTCAGAACATCCTCTTCAGAAGGCAGCTCCCATGCGAGGTTCTCATAGGAGCTGCCAGTGAAGGGCCTTCCCTTGCTTTGTGCTAGGCAGGTGCGTGATGGCTGATAGAGGATTGTGCGTTTGGAAGGACTTCAGCGAAGTCTTGGTTTCATTATTGTATTCCGTCTGCCTCCAGTTGGCAGAGGCCACCAGGATTTATAAAGGACTCTGGCGTCTTTGCATAGCCAAATGGACACTGTCAGCTTGTACCCCCTGCCTGTGGCATTTGGCATTAAGAAGTGATTAATTGGGAAGATCATTTACTCATGTCTGCCTCCCTGGCATTGCCTTGAAAATCCCCCTATTCCAGTGGGTCACAGTTATTTTTATATGGAGACTGACCAACCACCTCTGACTTGCTGCTCTTAGACAGTTAGGTGCACTGGTGAATCACTGAATGGCAAGTCTTGGAGAAATGTGTGTACTTGTGTCTGTCTCCCACATGATATTTTTTATCATTATTTTGTCTTCCTGTGAAGCCTCCTGCTGCCTAAAGCTTTGTCTCTTTTGTAGCCACTTTAGAGATTGGTTGTTGCTATGAGGTAGAAGTCAGTCCTTTTTCTGCAGACATCTTACATGCGTTTTTAAAAGACTTATTTGAAAGGCTAAATGACAGGGGGAGATGGAAGGAGAGAGAGACAGAGGCAGACCAATCTTCAGCCCCTGGTTCACTCCCCAAATTCTTGCAATATGTGAGTCTGGGGCAGGCAGAAGCCCAGATCCAGAGTTCTTCCCAGGTTTCCCACATGGGTAGCAGAGACTGAAGTCCTTGGGCCATCTTCCACCGCTTTCCCAGGCCATTAGCAGAGAGCTGGATTGGAAGCAGAGCTGCAGGGACTTGAAGTGGCGCTCCCATATGGGATGCCGGATTGCAAGTGGCAGCTTAACCCACTGCGGGAGTCCCCATCTTCCATGCTCTGAAAAAAAGAAAATCAGTGTGTGAGTGTCAGACCTGGATGCTTGTAACTATTTGATACCATGTTGAAACAGAAGACCTTTGTATCCAGTTTATGCCACATTCACTAGGCTGTTAAATTTGCCCTTCTAGACGGGGCTAGGGGGCTGCTTGAATGCATAGGTCGAGGTGAGGGAAGAGCATTAGTAATGTCAGTTATTCATGAAAAGAGTCTTTGAACTCCCTCTGCAGAAATGCAATGATGCTTTGATCTTTAATCACCAGACCTTCCGGAAGGAGGGAAGCGGTCCTGTCCAGTGACGTGGAGACACTTTGATTACAGGAGGTGTTTGCATTTGGGTTGAGGACGCTGATAGATAACAGGAATGAGATCTGTTAGTAGTAGTTTTCCACAGGTCCAATTTTGCAGGTTAATTTTGAGGTTTTTTTTTCTTTTTAGCTCTTGGGAAAGCTTACTGAACTTGGATTTTCGTAGATAGTAATGTTGAAGTGAGCTGAACATATCTCTGTAGTTTGTGTGATAAAGTATGGTGAATCACTTCTTTAGGAAAGAGATGGAGATCTTCACTAAGTACACAAAATTATGGGATTTTCTGTGGCTGCTTTTGCCTGGCTTATAGAACATAGATGACCTGGGGGAAATGGGCAGGAAGATTAGGTAGGAATAGGTTAGCTGCAAGATTTTTTTTTAAGATATATTTATTTGAAAGGCAGAGTTACAGAGAGGCCGAGGTAGAGAGAGAGAGAGAGAGAGAGAGAGAGGTCTTCCATCCACTGGTTCACTACCTAAGTGGCCGCAATGGCTGGAGTTGGGCCCATCTGAAGCCAGGAGCAAGGAGCTTCTTCCAGACCTCCCATACATGTGGAGAGGCCCAAAGACTTGGGCCATCTCCTACTGCTTTCCCAGGCCATAGCAGAGAGCTGGATCGGAAGTAGAGCAGCTGGGACTTGAACTGGTACCCATATGGTATGCTGGCACTGCAGGTGGTGGCTTTACCTGCTACGCCATAGTGCTGGCCCCTGCAAGATTTTTTCATGGTTTCTGTGTAGTCCTGCATTGGAACTCTATCCCCTTACCTATCAATCGAATACTTCCATTTTCCCACGATACACCTGTGTTTGATCTGGGACCAAGAAGGAGCAGAGGCCACGGTGGCCACAGGGAAGTTAAGCTCCACATGGAGGAGCCATAAAGCTCCAAGACAAACTTCCACACACTAAACCCCACCTAGACTCCACCCTGTTTGTATATTCAGTTAGGGTGCCATTATCTGCCCCATAAAAGGGGCTGTCACACTTGAGAGCACCTCTTTTTGTCTTTTGGTCCCCTGCCCTGCTTGGTCCTTCATTGGCCTCCTATGCTCACTGCTCATGGGCAGCCCTGTGCCCCGCTCATGACAGGTGTCTACGTGTGGGGTCAACCACACTCTCACGTGAATGTGGATTCTCTCTCACTCTCACTA
The DNA here is from genome assembly GCF_964237555.1 of Oryctolagus cuniculus. NCBI lineage: Eukaryota > Metazoa > Chordata > Mammalia > Lagomorpha > Leporidae > Oryctolagus > Oryctolagus cuniculus. The sequence continues at coordinate 126,644,520 of NC_091440.1, read as the reverse complement.
CATCTGCTCTGGCTTCTGCACTGTGTTTATTCCCTGCTTTGAATTCTTAGCACTGTGGGGCAAGAACTTGGAATAAAAGTCGGGATCCTGACTCCCCTAATAAAGGGATGATTCCTCTGTGTGACAGTTCCAAGGTGGTATACAGGAGTCGTGCCTCCTGCTGAGCCTGACTCATTACATGCAGAAGTGAAACATTGTGTCTCGTAATGATGAAAGCATTGATAGCATCCTGCTTTGGGCAGCTTTGATGGAGGGAGTTGATGGTGGTCACAGGAAGGAAGCCGCTTCTGCCAGGCGTCTTCGTGTCCACGAGACCACACCTATGAGCGTACATCCGATGCCTCCATTTCATCAGTGCTAATTTACGTCTGCCTTTATCTGCATGCTCAAATCCACGTTGGCTCTTAAATGAATCCTTGAAGAGGGAGGTGAACGATGAGTCGGTCCTGCCTCTGCCCCACCCTGGGTCACCTTAGGGAGTTATAGCTCCTGGCCTAGGATCCTGCGGTATGCCTCGTGTCAGTCAGCTCTGTCTGACCTTCGGGCTGGATGTGGAGAGCGTGGTGCCAGCCCCGGGGAGCTAGATCATGGACATGCCCGCCTGCTTCCAGCCTGAGAAGTTCCCTGACATAAGATTGAGCTTCTGCTCACATGTTCCCCTATCTGCTGCATCTCGGACCCCCCACGCTGGGCCTGCCCTCAAGCCAGGGCTCTCAGATGTACCCTGGATGTACCTCCCCCAGCCTCCCCTTTCCCCTGAGGCCGATTGCTGGCTTCCAGCTCATTGCATATTGAAGGCGTTTCAAGAGATGCGTGCAAGATGTGCGTTAACTTTTAATTCCATTTTCCCATGAACTTACTAAAGCACCCTCGTGTGAGTACATAAGCAGCATGGCTCTTTAGAGCTGCCGAATCCATCTGCCACTCACAGATGACTCCTGCAGAAATAGCCCACAGGCAAACAGTTCAGTGTTAAGTAGAGAAGTTTAGAGGAATAGCAATTCATTGGGTAGGTATAGGTATATATAAAATATGGCAGGGCTGCTGTTGGCAGTGGGAGGGAGTAGGTAGTGTGGTGCAGCTGGCTGGTGACCATATCTGGAAGGCCTTGTTGGAGCCCCAACTGTCTACTTCCTGTCTACTTTCCAGCCAGTGTGGATCCTGGAAGGCAATGGGTGGTGATGATGCAAGTCCTTGATCCCCTACACTCACATGGGAGATCCAGATGGAGCTGGCTTCAGCCTGGTCCAGCCTGAGCTGTTGCAGTCATTTGAAGAATGATCCAGAAAATAGAAGCGTGCTCTCTCTGTTCCTTTGTCTCTGTCTGTATCTCTCTCCCCCTCTCTGTCACTCTGCCTATCAAATAAATAAACAGCTGTTTAAAAATTGAGGGGTGGGCAGGCATCTGGCACAGCTGTTAACATGCCGCAGGGGATGCACACGTCCCATATTGTAGTGCCTGGGTTCAAGTCCCAGCTCCGCTTCTCACCCAGCTCCCTGCTAATGTGCGCCCGGGAAGGCAGCAGGTGAGAACTCAAGTACTTAGGTTCCTGTCACCTTCCTAGGAGACCCACATCGAGTTCTCAACTCCTGACTGCAGCGTGGCCCAACCCAGCTCCCGTGGGCGTGTAGGGAGTGAGTCAGCAGATAGAAGGTCTCGCTGTTTCTGCCTTCTGCCTTCCAAGTAACTAAAACTAAGAAGAATCAAAGGCCTCTGTCCCCTGTGTTGTCCACTTACCTTAGCCCTCTCTAGTCAGTAGAACCTGGCCATTCTGTTTGGTTCCTATCAGGGAGGGCACTTTCCCCAGAGTTTGAGTTCTGAGTTCAGAAGAGAGCCTCATTTTCTCTTCACACATGCGTCCTGTGTTCTCCAGAGATGCTGACATGTAATCCAGTAGCTACGCTCTCTCTAGTCTTGTCTCGTGCTGCTGTGGTCAGTGGACCTTGTCTGTGTGACCTTTGAGAGACCGGACGTTAGGGGAGGAGCTGGGCCATCTCCAGCCTCCCCAGGTTGGTGCAGGCAGAACACTTGACAAGTCACGACGGCCTGTGCAACATGCGCTGTGGCTGTGGCTGGAGCGTTTGTGCCTGCATCCCTCGGCCACAGTGAGCCACGGACACCTCTGCTGGGGGCCCTCGCAGTTGAGATTTCCTGGACAATCAGCAGTAGAGACTCCACCATTCGGAGGGGGCCACGTCCACGTGAGAGCCTGCCGAGGTCGTCCCGCAGTGAGGGGAAGAGGCGGGTTTGGCAGCAGTGAGACCTCGGCCTGAAACCCGTGCTTCTCGCCGATCGGACGCGCTCCGAGCAGCGTCCTCACCTCTTTCAGCCTCATTCTCTTCATTTTTCCCACTTGTCCTAACATCCTGGGATCACCGGGGACGGTGTTAGCGTGGGTGCCTGGCATTTGGCGTGTGCGCAAGACACACTTGTTTTTCTTCCTCTCCTCTCCGCTTGCAGGTTGCCAGATGATTTTTACTGCCCCTCAGAGGGTGCGTCTCATTCTTGTGTAAACTGCACAACAATTTGTAAGTGGACCAGGACTTTAGAAAATGTGTTATTTTAGAGATATCTCCTGTCTCTAATCTTTGCATTTAAATATCTCAAACAGTTTACTGAGAAATAGAATTAAGAGGTAACTTTATTTTCGTTGTAGACAGTGTTTGAAATTCATGGGTTTTTTTCTTTTTTTTTTCATCTTCTGCATTTCCCATGAACTTTTAATTTTTGTTTTTAAAGATTTCTTCATTTATTTGAGAGGCAGAGTTCCAGACAGAGAGAGAGAGAGAGGTCTTCCATCTGCTGGTTCACTCCCCAAATGGCCACAATGGCCAGAGCTGAACTCATCTGAAGCCAGGAGCCAGGAGCTTCCTCTGGATCTCCCACATGGGTGCAGAGTGCCATCCTCTTCTGTATTCCCAGGTGCATTGGCAGGGCACTGGATCAGAAGCGGAGCATCCGGGACTCAAACCAGCGCCTATATGGGAAGCCAGTGCTGCCGGCGGAGGCTTCGCCTACTATGCCACAGCACCGGCTCCATCACGTGAACTTTTTGAAGACCCTGCACGCAAAGCTTTCTATTGCCTTTTCCTTTTTGGTTTGAGCTATGGAGAAAGATGAAGAGAAGAAGTTCATTTCCGGTAACAGTTTGATTACAATCAGTAGGAGGTTCCTTCGACAACATTGTTTCTGATGACATTATTCCCTTAACTCTGCTCATGCTTGAGTAACATAAAGAGAATGGAGGTTTTTGCACTTGACCAATTGGCTCTAAAAAGCTGCCTTCTGAAGGATTCTGCTTTTAGTTTTCTTTAAACAGTTAAAAGCACACTTATGCAGAATGTAATGTAGGTTTCCCAAAAAAGCTAGGAATTTGTTTATTCTCAGTTAACAACCTACAAGCTTTGCTTTTCCACTTCATTTAACCCTGAAAAGGAGCGGTGTGCTCCTGTGAAATGAGGCGTTTGGAGGTGAGGAACTAGGGTTTCTAAGAAGGTTCACATCGTTGCTTACCAACAAACAAAAATCTCTGAGCAGAAAAAAAAATGAAGGCCAGAATCAGAGCAGGGTTCTCCGCTGTCAGCCTGGGTGTGCTCTGCTCAACCTGCCACTGGCTGTGTGTGCGCCTGCGTGTGCAGTGCCCCTGGGCGAGGGCTGTGGGGGGTGTAGAAAGGCAGAGATGACACTGGCCCAGAGAGGACATGCAAAGTGCAAATTAGCCGTGCCTCCAAGGGGGCGCGCTTTCTTCATTCATATCCCCTGTGAGAATTTTACTCCCTGTGCTTTTCTGAGTAAATGATGGGGCTCATGAAAGTGAAGAAATGATATCAGCAGCTTGAGCCAAACGGAGTGTGGCCTGGCAGCTCTGGGGCTGCAATCCTGAACCCACAGCATTCTGGGCTTGTCCCACCAATTTCAGGCAAGGGGAGCAGGAAGGGGCGCCTTTCCCAGTGCCCACCACGGGTCACTGTGGCATTGTGGGCTTTGGGCCCTGGGCCTCGGGGATGAGTGTGTGGTCTCCAAGGAATGTGGCAGGGGCAGCTGAGCCTCTGAGAGTCAGCTCTGACTTTTCTTACTGTCCCCTCGACCTCCCCCCGGGATTGACTGTCCTGGTCTGGGTCTGGTTTGAGTTGTCAGAAGTGTGGTGCGCCTTTCACACTGAAATAGCCACAACAGCTGTTAGCCTGGCTTCTGCCTCATTTGCCAGGTGAAAAGCTGTCCCAGGGTTTGGTTACCTTGCCACAGGGAGGCCCACATGCCCTACCACAGTGTCTGGGTTTGAGTCCCGGCTCTGCTTCTGATTCCAGCTCCTGCTGACGCACTTCCTGGAAGGCAGGCGGTGATGGCTCAAGTGACTGCCCCCCGGCATCCATGTGGGGAACCTGCACTGAGTTCCAGGCTTCTGACTGTTGCAGGCATTTGGGGGATGAACCAGCAGAGGGAGATTTCTCTCCCTGCCTCCCTCTTGCCTCTGTTTTTGCATGTAAAATGGACAGCTCTCTTGGATTGAGATTTGTCTTTACTGTTTTTATACAACATTTACTGTTGTTCATAGCTCAGTGGTCTTAAAAAGGATGATTCACCCAAGTTGCTGTAACGTAACGGACAGACGATGGCTCTGACATTGAAAAGACAGGAGCTAGCTAGTCTGGGTGTGCTGGAGCCATTAGCTCACATGAACTGGGATTCTGGCCTGCTCTTGGAGTCTGCATTTCTGCTTCTGTTTGTTTCTTCTGACTCTGGTCCCAGATTAGCCAGAATCCTGGCAGGAAACACATGGTGTGGTCACTGCGGACATGAGCAGAGTTTCAGTGAAGTGGGCAGGGTTAGTGGAGCTGACGTGCCATGGCAACACCTCCCAGATGGCCTGGCGGGGCAGGCACAGGAGGGGAACAGTCCCCAGCACCTGGTCCTGCTCAGACAGGAGCCTTGTAGTCTACCAGCGAGCCCAGCCCCAGCCAGGTGCAGGAGGAGGTGGAAAGACAGTTAAAATTCAAGGGAAAGCAGCCACGGCGGTGTGGGTCGCTTCACATGAGGGCTGCTTGGGGCTTATGGTGGCTGGGGAGGGATGAGGGATGGGATGCCTCGTGCAAAGCTCAGACAGTTCCATTGTCCAGGGCAGCCAGGCTCTGTCTGCATCTAGCATGCCATTGGCCACAGAGGCATTCTTCTTAGTTTCTGAGTTATTTTTCTTGATGAATTAATTATGTTATTTATTTGAAAGGCAGACTGAGAGAGATCTCCCATCCTCTGGGTCACACCCCAGATGACTGCAACAGCTGGCGTGGGACCAGACCAAAGCCAGGAGCCCAGAGCTCCCTCTGGGTGTCCCATGTTTGGTCGCAAGGCCCAAGTCTTTGGGCCATCACCTGCTGTCTCTAAATTAGTGCTGAGGATGAGAGGCACTCCCCATCTGTGAGATCGAGTTTGGGTCATCATCAGCCTTGGTGGCGTCCCTAATCCTGGGGGATTTGTGACTCCAAAGTTCACGGTTTTTTTAAAGGACCCTGACCCTTGCATTTGCTCCATTGGAAGCTGGTGGAGGAAGTATAGACCCAAATAGAGCACCTAGCAAGTGTTCAGCAGTGCCAGTTGTCAGCGTGGCAAATGCCTTAATCCCAGGGCTGAAGGGGGGAGATTGCCTGTCACCAGCTTTTCTGGGGACTGATAAATTGCATGCAGGCAGCTAGATCCTAGCATTGCCAAATAAATCCTTAGGATTGAAATAGAACTGGGAGCGCTGTGAACTCGCTCATGCCCTAAATGTGCTGAGCGTGTCTCTGAAGCCAAGTTCGAGGTGGAAGAAAATGCCATGATAGAGCTGTGTGATAAGCTTCCTTGTGACAGCCTGGTCTCTGCCCCAGTGGGAGGGGGCAGCCTGCGGGAGATGCTGTCCCTGTGGAGTCGGGCAGAGACGAGGCCTCTTGGTGAACCCACCCCATGCCATTGGCCTGGGTACTCACGTGTGCATCTCAGTGTGAACGCGTCTTCATCCGTGTCCCCTCCTATGAAGCATGAGCCGGGGTAGGCAGGGGAGGGAGCAGCCACACCATCCCAGGCTGGCTGTGTCATCGCCCTGTGCAGGGCTGTGCAATGCTTGACCCCCTTGTGGCTCCAAGGGGTGATTCTTATTTTCTCCCCAAGCCAGGACAGAAAAATGAAATGAATCTGCCACACCTTTGTCCTCCAGAATCATGGTCTTACTATGCTGGCATTTTATCCCTCTCAAAGCTCAGAGAAATAGAATAATTTTTCTGAAGTTGCAAAGTTAACAGGACAAAAGGCGTACATTACCACCAGAGGCTGTTTCATTAGCTCCTATAACCCTCAAATCTCTCCTGTCCCCAGCATCATTTGGAGTAAGTCAGCGTGCATTTGCCTCTTTCCTGAGAAATGAATGCTTTGTGTGTCCTTTGGGAAATATCACATGTTTTCTCTTTTCTTCCCTGTTGTTTGAGTTTCATCTGAAATGAGCTGTAAATTATTTAGTTTCATCTATAAATTATAAATTATCTATAAATTATTTAGCCAATTTTGTCACATCTGTGATCCAGGGGGTACAAAATTGGGTTCCCTCCCAGTCTTTGTCATTCTAGGAAATGTCAGCACGCTGTTTGATGTGCAGTGGCAATAGGCTTGGTTGTTGGGAAAGAAATAAACACCTGAAGACCTGCGCAGGAGCAGGTGCCCCCAGCCTGTGTTTTCCATCCATCCACGCGTCATCTGTCTGGCAAGCAAAATCGGCCGCTTTGCCCATCTCCTGGTCTCCAGCAGTGGCAGCTCCGTGGGACGTACATGATGGGGAAGAAGGAGGCGGGCAGGTTGGCACCCTCGCCACAGGGATGCGTGCGTCTGCCAGCGTGGTGGCTGCTCAGGCACTGGGGGCTCTGCAGAGGAAAAGATGTCAGTGGCCTCCCAGACCGAGGAAGGTGGCACTGTCCCGTGGAAGGGTGACGTGGGGATGTGAGGCCCCGCCTCCAGGAGATCCCGTGGGAGCTGTTCTCTGCCGGCCATGATGCGGCTCGTTACGGGGAACATGATCAGGGACTTGGGAAATAGCCTGGCTGGAGGCTCCTTGCATGTGCACGCTTTAATTCATAGGATGGATTAACAGGTTGTGTTACGTTCTTTCTAGAAATGCCTTTGGGAAGATCTGTGATTTTTTTTTTTAAAGAAAAACTATTTAAGCTTTTGGAGGGAGCCAAAAGCAGTCATGGATTTTCTCTAAAACATCAAAGCACACCTGTAAAAAAAAAATAGCAGCGTGCTACTTACTCAGCAGTAGGCTCAGCGTTCATGAAGAACGCGCAACCAGGGCCTCATTGTGTCAGGGTGTTTTCAATGCACAGGAGAAATGCTAACCCTCCATGTGCTAGGATTCTTGTGAGAATGTCCATTCTGCTTCAGATTACGTCCTTTAAGTCCTCAAACTGAAAGGTACTTGGTAAACTCAAAGTATGAGCTCAATTCAGAGACAATCTACAGCTTTTTAATGAAAGGCATTGACCTTTTTTTAAACCTTTTTTGCTTTATTTTGGTAACTCATAGAAATGTGGCATCCTATTCCATGCATCTGAGTTGGAAGCTTGTTACATAACCTGTATTTTCCTTCTTTTTTCTTTTAATCATAAGGGTTGTGATTTCTTAGGGAAAAAGGAGAACATTACTTAAAGAACCATTAATTATTCAAAGAAAACTATTCAGATCGTATGGTGTCACTCTGAAACTTACTCTCTGTGCTGTGGACTATGAAACTGAAACTTTAATAAAATCCAGGTGAAAAATATGCCAAGATACTTAAAATTTTTACTTTGCATACATAAAATGTTTGTAACTTCTATTAGGGACTTTTATTTATATTTGTGAAATTATCTTACTCATTCTTACTCAGTTATTATTAAAAGTAATGGACTATTTTAAATGTTTGTCATAAATGGTAACATGGAATGTTCTATTTGGTTTTCAGATTAAATTTTTTTTTTTTTTTTTAACTTTTATTTAATGCATATAATTTTCCAAAGTACGACTTATGGATTACAATGGCTTCCCCCCCATACCGTCCCTCCCACCCACAACCCTCCCCTTTCCCACTCCCTCTCCCCTTCCATTCACATCATGATTCATTTTCGATTATCTTAATATACAGAAGATCAGCTTAGTATACATTAAGTATGGATTTCAACAGTTTGCTCCCACACAGAAACATAAAGTGAAAAATAATAGATGATTTTTTTAAATGATGATGAAATCAGAGCAGACCTATTGTCATGTTTAATCCCAGTGAGAGTCAAGTTGGGAATTGATAATTTCTTTTTTTTTTTTTTCTTTTTTTTTTTTTACAGAGGATCAGTTTAGTATGCATTAAGTAAGGATTTCAACAGTTTGCACCCCCATAGAAACACAAAGTGAAATATATTGTTTGAGTACTCGTTATAGCATTAAATCTCAATGTACAGCACATTAAGGATAGAGATCCTACATGAGGAGTAAGTGCACAGTGACTCCTGTTGTTGACTTTACCAATTGACACTCCTGTCTATGGCATCAGTAATCTCCCTATGCCCAGTCATGAGTTTCCAAGGCTATGGAAGCCCTCTGAGTTCTCCGACTCTTATTCAGATTAAATTTTATTTTAGAAACTAGGAATAATACTTTCCCATACACTGAGGCCTATTTTAAATAGAACTGTCTTCAGATGTTTCTATGCACTATGTATGTATGATATATATTTCACATATAGAAATAAAAATACAAATAGTTGTTACAATATCTATTACAAAATATTGTTAGCAATAAACAGTTTTTCTGCTCATTTTAGAGGACAGAATGTATTACAAATTAATGTATACAGTATCAGAGAAAGACTTTTTGTCAATTTAATGAATTACTGTGATGGTTTTTTTGGTAAGATTTACTTATTTATTTGAAAGTCAGAGTTACACAGAGAGAGGAGAGGCAGAGAGAGAGAGAAAGAGAGGTCTTCCATCTGCTGGTTCACTCCCCATTTGGCCACAACAGCCAGAGTGTGCCGATCTGAAGCCAGGAGCTTCCTCCAGGACTCAATGTGGGTGCAGGGGCCCAAGGACTTGGGCTATCATCTACGGTTTTCCCAGGCCATAGCAGAGAGCTGGATGGGAAGTGGAGCAGCCGGGACTTGAACTGGCGTCCATATGGGATGTGGCACTGCAGGTGGTGGCTACACCACAGTGCCAGCCCCTTTGATGATTTAAGTTAAAAAACGAAATAAACGCTTGCCGGCCCAGTTTGACAGGGGCTAAGAAACTCCTTAGCTCTGATGAAGCCCCTCATTGATGCCTCACAGTTTACCCGTAGTCATCAATTTCTTTTGTGTTTGGCTCTTCCTCTCCGGAAGAGCAGTCTGTTATTTATATATTTATATATATGTTCTGTTTCAGAGTGGATGCGTCATTACATTCTGCATGGTGCCTAATTGTGCTGGAGTCTCTGCAGCTGCTTTGCTCCTTGGGAACGAGGCACCTGGGGCCAAGGAGCAGGGCAGTGTTAGGGCATGCCCAGAAAGACCCCAGTGATGGCTGAGTGCCCTGTGCCAGCCCGGGAGCTCCTGGGTGGCGAGTGTGTGCGCGCTGGCGACTGTGCGTGTTGGACATGCCGGCAGCGTGTGCCAGCGGGGCTCTTTATAGCCCACTCAGCCATGAGATGGTCTGCAGTGCTCTGCTGTACCCATGCCTTCGCTGTGAACTTGAGAAAGAAAGAGCGGGGGAAACGCCGACTGACGTGGAATGCAACATTAATGTGTCCTTCACTGTTGTGTGTTTCAGAGACTGGAGCACAAGGAAGTCTTAGTGGGCTTGTTGTTCCTGGTCTTGCCGTTCATTCCAGCCAGCAATCTCTTCTTCAGGGTGGGCTTTGTGGTGGCCGAGAGAGTCCTTTACATGCCTAGGTAACTATCCCCCGCGACTCCCTCTTGCCGAGACCTGCCCTCTGCCGGCCGCCCTGTGTGACAGAGAGATCCCGTGGGCCTCCGCGGTAGGGACAGCCCCTAGGTTGGGGGAGCCCTGGTGCACACAGGGGCACTCGCCTTGGCACGGCTTCATCCCCCCTCGCCAGCGTTCCTGTGGCTGGGAGCTGGCCAGTTCATGATGTGCAGACATGACCATATTCAAGATGGTAGCTGTAGTCACATGCCACACCCTCCTTGTGCAAATACGTCTAGTTAAGATTCTTCTAGAAATATTGGTTGGCTTGCATCAGGTGCAAGCGCGTGTGCCTGGACATGTGGCTGAGCCAGGAGACAGAGCCCTGGCTCTGTGTTTTGTGGTCATGAGCAAGACACAAAGCATGGTTGCACCCAGCTTTTCTCATTTTAAAACAGAGACGTTGATAAAACTGCTTCAAATTAATCTTTGGGTTTATGATGCTATTATTTAGAGAAATTGGTTCTAGTTCTGTAGATTCTATAAGAATGCAGTTTTCTCAAAGGTGGTATCATAAACCTAATATTATTAGGAGGAAATCCTTTTTTATTGATGATACTGCCCAAAGAGAGTTAAAAACAGACCTAATTAGAAGTGAGTAATGCAGTCTTCAGTTAGCCAAAGCCAAATCCCTGACGGCATGGAGATGTGGCAGGTGTTCTTCTGACTTGGTTTGGGGGTGAGCATGGGGGTGAGCAGGGGGACTGGGGTGGGGGTTCACGAGGCCGCCCTCGCAGGTCTGTGGGTCCAGCCTCATTCTGACTTTGGAGGAAGAGCAAGGCAGCCTTCATTCACAGCTTGCCCTAAGCACAACTCGGGAGAGAGGTTGTCGCTCGGTAAATACTAGTTGCTGACACAAAACCACGGTACAACACTTCGTGTTCTGGTGTGGGTGACGAGGAACGTGTGTCCTGCAGGAGGCCCGGGGCACAGCGGTCTGCAGGTGCCGTGTTTCTGCTGAGACCAGTCCCCAGGGCCTGGGCGCAGGCGTACTGTCATCCACGGTTGGTTGTGTGGCTGGAATCGCCGGGCTGGATTCTCAGACTACAAACATGTATGCCCTCAAAGCTTTCCTAACTGTTGATGAATAACATGGGATCTTTTATACAGAAGGCTTAATGGGTCCTAATATTTTAAAAAATACATTGTACTTACTAATGCTGCCTTAATATTGAGAGTAAACTGTGACTGAGCTTACATTGTAGTCACTATTCTCAGCTGTTAGTTCTCCCTGTCCACGGTGGCTCACAGCCCGCCCCTGAAGTCCGAGGGCCCGTGTTCCTGTTCCTGCTCCCACGTGACAGCAGTGCTGCCAGGAGTGACTTTCTTCACCTGCATGAAGTGGGTGACAGCTGCGCCATTGTGGTCATTGAGATCATCGTGGTCAAGACCTGGGATGTGGTTTGCAGTGGAGATGGGCTCCCTGCTGCCTTTATCTCTGTTGTACAAAACTGAAACCGGGACTCTGAGAGGTGCCGCAGCTGTGACAGAGCTGGGGCTCCCAGGGTCGCCTTCTGACGCAATTCTCACCCTCCAGACAGCTTCCCTGGAAGGCACGGAAAGACGGGGATTTTTTTTTTCATCTGCTTGAAAGGCAGAGCGATCTTGCATCCAGTGGTTCATTCCGCAAATGCACACAACATCTAGGGCTGAGGCACATTGCATCTAGGAGCCCTGAACTCTGTCTGGGTCTCCTGCCTGGGTTGTGGGGACCCGAGCACGGGGGCCGTCATCTGCTGTCCCAGGATGCGTTAGCAGGAAGCTGGATGTGCCTTGGAGTAGCCGAGGCTTGTTCTGGCACTCCCTTAGGTCATGTAGGTGTCCCGGGCTGCAGAACACAACACCCACCCCAAGGAGGCAGCCTAAGGAAGAGACTAGAACATCATTGCTCCAGGAGAGACCTTAGGTACACACCGTGGAAGCCATGTGAGGGCATCCGAGACACCCCCGTGCCAGCCCTGGTGTGTATCCTAAGGAGGCCTTCCTGGGACTCCTTTCATACTTGTCTGGAAAGAAAATACTCTTTCCCCCTGAGAATAATGTCGCCTTTGTGTTAAAATAAAAGTGCTAAATACGAAGAAGAGAGCACCAGTATCACCAAGAGCAGGTGCCTGCCTTTGAGAGCTAATCCAGATGTTGCTTTCTTTGCAGACTTAGTGAAGACGCAACCAAACCCGGTTGTAGTAAACCAGTCTTCATTGTAAAAGGTCATTGTTTGTTCTCTCGCTTTCCTTATGTCTGTAAGCATTACAGTGTTCTACCAAGTTTTATTTTTCAAGGTTTTATCTTTTTTAAAAAATTTAATATGTGTGTGTATTTGAAAGAAAAAGTAACAGAGAAAGAGATGTACAGAGGTTTTCCATCCACTGGTTCATTTCCCAAATGGCTGCAATGCCTGGGCAAGCCAAAGCCAGGAGCCAGGGACTGCACCCAGGTCTCCCAGGTGGGGTGGCAGGGCTCAAGCCCTCGGGCCATCATCCACTGCCTTGCCAGACACATTAGCAGGGAGCTGGATGGGACACAAAGCAGCCGGGACTCAAAGCAGCCTTCATAGAGGATGGCAGTGTGACAGCAGCCCTGCACACTGCACCACAATGCCAGCCCCGGAGGGGGTTCTCTTTACTGCCCACTGACTGCTGGATCGATGCCCAGGCCATCACTGTGCCCAGCCAGCCACGTCCCATCCAGAGGTGCAGTCCACGCAGATAACAACCCCCGGGGTCGGGGAGGTGGGGGTACCTCGCTGCCCTTTGTGTGTCCTGGGGCTGCTGAAGGGGTCGGGTCACTCGGGCACGGTTGAGAGAGAACTCCGATTTGGGAAGCTGGAGTATCTGCACAATGTGTGGCACTTCCAGTGGATCCCAGTCCTTCCCTAAAGTCCTTCCTGGAACTGAAATTGAAAGGAGCTGCTTTGCTTACAGCCCTGGGTTCCACTGTTACTTAAAATTGGACAACTGCAGTGGTGCAGGCTGAGTCAGATCGCAGAGTCTGGGGTGGGAGTTGGCTTGGTGGTTAGGCTGCTGTGTGGGATGCTCGCATCCCGTGTCAGCGCTTGGTTCGGGTTCCTGCTCGTGTGCGTCTTGGGAGGCAGCAGGTGATGGCAAAAGTGGCTGTTGAGTTCCTGCCCCCATGTGCATGTGGGAGATGTAGACGGAGTTCCTGGCTCCTGGCTTTGGCCTGGCTCTGCCCTGGAAATCAGCGATAGGATGGAAGATTCCGTTTCACTCTCTCTCTCAATCACTTTCTCCCCTAGTCTCTGTTCCCCATCTTTTAAATGAAAACAAAATCAATAAACTTAAAAGCACAGAAAGGGAAGTGCCAGCCTGTGTGTGGAACCTTCCGGAAGACTTTCTCAGGAAACAGTTTCACCCAGCCCTGAGCAGCTGTGCGCGTGTTGGGGGAAACCTGGAAGACCAGGAGCTCTAAAGTCTTGGCAGGTGACGCGTGGTGGGGCCGGGGCCCTGGCTAAAGGCGGCTCTGTTGAAGCAGCCTGCGGGTGGGCGTGGACGGCCCAGACCTTGGTACACACAGGAAGCTCTCTCCGCGGATGCCCTTCCACTGTGGACCTGCCCGGAAGTGGCTGCTTTCTGCAGCATCAGAGCCCGGGCTCCCCGCGGGTGGTCCCTGCAGTGAGCTCGGTGACCCAGCTGGAGGGACGGGTGGTCCTCCCTGTGCAGGTGTTCTGTGCTGCCCCGGTAACGCCGGTGACGGCAGGCAGGTGCAGTAAAGAGCTTCATCTCTTCCCAAAGAAGCGGAGCCTCGCGTTCACCGCGTTTCTCTCAGGCTGCTCGGAAGCCAGATCCGGCCGCCAGCGCTCACCTGTCGGGGGGCGCAGAAGTCAAGTTGGTGATACTGAAGCCTGAATGAGCCCAAAAGGCCAGGGAGCCATCAGACCAGCAGCGCCCTTGGGCCTCTGCCTCCACCCCCACCAGCGAGCCTGCCGCCACCCACCGGCTGCCTGCAGTTCTACCTCTGGCCTGAGCCAGAGGAAGCTGAGAATACCAACTTCTGCTTTGCACTTTGGAATCTGTGGATGTAAGAGACAGAAAGGGGCTACATGGCCTGGCTTCCAAGGCCAGAGCTGTGTCCACCCCAACACGCCGGAGCAGTGTCTCCTGCCGGTGGGCAGCACCAGGTCCCAGTCGGAGGGTGTTCTGAGCAGATAACATCGGCCACTCACAGAGTGTTGTTCTCCTGCTTGTCTCGGGGGGAGCATAGAATTTCATGGCTGTCTTTTCATGTTTTATAAAAACTACATGAGGATCCTCCAGCTAACGACTGTTTCTTAGAATTGATGAAGCAGAACTAGCTGCTGAGAGCCCTTAGATGACTTTCTAGAACGTGATCAGAGAGTGACTCTTCAGCCAGACGACGGTTGATTTATTTGCTTCAGGGCCGAAGAGCAGATTCCTGAGCGGCTCTGGGAGGCCTGGGGTGGGTGCAGAGGGGAAGAGAATTCTCCGGAGTGAGTGGAGGCACCAGCAGTGTTGGGATTGAGCTGATCTAGAGTGACTGAGGCTGTAGGAAGGGAAGTCACGTAGCAGGAATCCGAGGGAACAGGGAGAGATTAAAACTGGCCTCAGACTTTTAAGGGCAAGAAATTTGAGGGCAAGCAGTTCGGACGCTGCTGGGGACACCCGTGTCCCACCGGAGAGCCTGGGTTCAAGTTGCCTCGCCACTTCCGATCGCAGCATCCTGCCGGTGTGCACCCTGGAAGGGAGCGCGTGACGGCTCAAGTGCTGGGGTCCCTACCACCCAGGTGGGAGATCCAGATGGGGTTCCTGGCTCCTGGCTTTGGCCTGGCCCAGACCTGATTGTTGTGGGCTTTTAAGGACTGAGCCAGCTGCTGGAAGATCTCTGTCTCTCTTGCTCTGTCTGCCTTTCAATCAAATGAAGATAAGTACAGGTGCCCCCACACCTTTAGAAAACGATGCCGTGGGTATTGTGGCACCCTTGCTCTCGGGGGCGAGAGGCTCAGAAGACGAGGTGGCCTCTTAAAGTGTCCATCCCGAGAAGTAGCTGCAGACAGGAGCAGCAGACTTGAAGTGGAGTTGTTCCTCTCCCACGGTCTCCCGCACGACACCGGCACAGGATACACTTCTTGGAAGGCAAAGTGGTCCAGACCTCCTCTGAAGCCACACAGCCCCCCATCCTCTGACGGAGGGGACCCTCCTGAGGAGTCTCTGGGCCTCTGCTCCTTGGTTGCTGCAGGACAGGGCTCAGCCCCAGGGAGTGCGTCTAAGCTTTGTCAAGCAAGAGCGCCACAGAGGATCCTGGGAGTTTAGGAAATGCAGGAGGAAGAGCACTGAGTGGGGCGTGAGTACTGCCAGGATCACCCCTTCCTGGCCGTCCCGGGAGAGTCGTGGAATGGGGCCAGGCTGCCTTCTCCTGACTGTGAAACGAGGGCTGGCTTTCCTGTGCAGTTCCCTGCCTAGGGAGGCGTGGTGGATCTTGACAGCTGTGTGGCCACATTGCAGCTGCAGGGAAAAAGAACGGCCATGGCACGTGCTTTTCTTAAAGTCCAATCTGCAGTTTCATAAAACTGTGGCATGGTGTCTGCCGAGAGCTCAGTGTCCCTGTGCTGGTGAGAGCAAGGGGGTAGGGAGCACTGCCGCTCCCTCCTCTCCCAGCCACCCCTGCCTTCCTGGGGATTTACTGGTGTTAGAAATCTCAAACCTGGCCAGCACCATGGCTCAATAGGCTAATCCTCCGCCTGTGGCTCCGGCACACCGGGTTCTAGTCCCGGTCGGGGCACCGGATTATGTCCCAGTTGCTCCTCTTCCAGGCCAGCTCTCTGCTCTGGCCCGGGAGTGCAGTGGAGGATGGCCCAAGTCCTTGGGCCCTGCACCCCATGGGAGACCAGGAGAAGCACCTGGCTCCTGCCATTGGATCAGCGCGGTGCGCCGGCCGCAGCGCACCGGCCGTGGCGGCCATTGGAGGGGGAACCAACGGCAAAGGAAGACCTTTCTCTCTGTCTCTCTCTCTCACTGTCCACTCTGCCTGTCAAAAAAAAGAAAAGAAAAAGAAATCTCAAACCCGTAGCCTCTAAGGTGCCTGGCAGAACCAGAAGCGGGCAGTCTGTGATTGGGAGTGACTGTGAAACTCCACGTGTTTTCTTCTTGAGTTTCATGTGCTGGATTTTCCATGGATCGTGGCTTGACTGCCTAGCACTGGTCAGATTCAGTGTGTGGGCCCAGTGGGAGGGGCAGGTGCATCCCTGGACTGAGGCCTGAAAAGAGAAGACCCCCTGCCGTGAGCACAGGCTCTCAGTGGGGCCTCCTGGTGGCTGCAGAGCACTGGTGTGGGGCCTCGGCCGTGGAAGAACGGGGCACCCTGGGAAGCAGCTGGACTAAGTGATGGTGAGATGCTCACTGGGGCAAGCGGCAACCAGGAGCAGGTGTCAGGTGCCGGGAGGAGATGGAGGGCGGCAGGAGTGACGTCACCCCCCACGCCACAGGCAGCTTTACCAAGAGATGGCGCAGCCCTGAGAGCAGGCGGAAGCTTGCCCGTCCACCTGCCCGCCTGCTTCAGGAGGTGGGGGCTCCTAGCAGGGTCTGATACCTCAGCAGTGGCTCAGGGCCAGGCTCGGATCACCCACAAAGGCGTCTTGTCTAAGCCCACGATCGACTGTCATAGATGGGGCAAGGCTGAGCCGCCCTAACGAGGCCCTGGAGATGGTGGGGGCTGGGCCACGGGGAGAACAGAGGGCCCTGGAAGCAGACAGAGCTGGACAGGCCATCTTCTTGCCTGTTCAGCTTCCTTTGTTTGAAACTCGCGTGGTTCAGGGCGTTGGATGGGCAGGCAGAGCAACCTGGGCTTGTCGAGCAGCTGCTCAAGCAGAACCCGAGGAAGCAAACTGATGGGCGGTTTTCACGGTTATGAAGGTCAAGGTGCTTATTTGGCCAGTCTGCCGAGCTCTGTAATTACTCTCAGCCCCGAGTGCAAGCCTCACGTGCGTTTGGAGGACACCTGTTGACCGGAATCATGGTCTTGATGCGACAGAACCCTGCTTGTTACGAAGACAAATGCTTGCGTTGGTTCTGTCCTAAGTTGTGAGCAGCAAGCGTCTTGGGAACCGGCACTTGAAAGTACAACTTGGAAGGTGTAATTTAGATCCAGATGAGACTAACGAGGATAATGGATGTGAAAAGTGTTGGAAGCTCTGCCAGCTAATTGCAGGTCATTATTTCAGTCTACCCTGGCCAGGCGAGAGAGGTTCGTGCACACCTCTCCTGCGCCCCCTCACCTCTGTTCCTTCTCTTTGGCTTCTACACACTGCGTTGTTGTTTTTACTGGAGGATGTGATTGGATGTACGAGTTGCCACTCAGCCTCTCTCCCATCAGCAGCACCTGTAGTTGATGGTGCCCCTCCTTCTTTGCTTCTCTCTTCAGTGCTGCACAGGGGAACATGCACATTCTAGTAACCTTTTTTTTTTTTTAAGATTTATTTATTTATTTGAAAGGCAGTTACAGAGAGGCAGAGAGAGAGCGAGCTTCCATCCACTAGTTCACTTCTCAAATGGCTGCAACAGGCAGAGCTGGGCCTATCCAAAGCCAGGAGCCAGGAGCTACTTCTGGGTCTCCCACATGGGTGCAGAGGCCCAGGGACTTGGGTCATCCTCCACTGCTTTCCCAGGCCACAGCAGAGAGCTGGATCAGAGCAGCCGGGACTCGAACCGGCACCTGTATGGCTTGCCAGCACTACAAGTGACAGCTTTACCGGCTACGCCACAGCGCTGGCCCCATGCAGCTCCTTTTTTTTTTTTTTTTTTTTTTTTTTTTTTTTTTTTTTGACAGGCAGAGTGGACAGTGAGAGAGAGAGACAGACAGAAAGGTCTTCCTTTGCCGTTGGTTCGCCCTCCAGCGGCCGGCACGCTGTGGCCAGCACACCGCGCTGATCTGATAGCAGGAGCCAGGTACTTCTCCTGGTCTCCCACAGGGTACAGGGCCCAAGCACTTGGGCCATCCTCCACTGCACTCCCTGGCCACAGCAGAGAGCTGGCCTGGAAAAGGGGCAACTGGGACAGAATCCGGCGCCCCAACCGGGACTAGAACCCGGTGTGCCGGCACCACAAGGCGGAGGATTAGCCTAGTGAGCCATGGCGCCGGCCCATGCAGCTCCTTTTAGAATATAAGGTAGGTGTGTGTGTGTGTGTGTGTGTATGTATGTGTATTTTTCTAGTTGAGAGGCAGAGAAACAGAGATCTGCCATCTGCTGGTTCACGCCCTGAATGCCTGCCCTGACTCCAGCTGGAGCCTGAAACTCAGTGCAGATCTCCCGTGTGGGTGGCAGACTCCCGTCACTGGTACCATCAGCGCTGTGTCTGCATTAGCTGGTCTGCATTAGCAGGAAGCTGGCGTCAGCAGCTGGAACTGGGATTTGAACCAAGGCACCCCAGTATGGGACGTAGATACTGTAACCAGCATCCTAGCGCTGTCTCAACCTCTGGGCCAAGCCCCTGCTGCCCACCAGACAACCGCTGCCTGGCATTATTGCAGAAGCCAACCTTGGAGTACAGATGTCTAGGCCTCTGTGGTTGATTGCAGCTTCTGTGGCCCCAGAGCTCAGCTCTCCTGCCAGTCCCAGACTCTTCCCCAGTGAACTCCTCTTTCCTTTATCATGGACCTGCAAGCGGGAAGCCTGCAGGAGATCCCTTGTGATCCTCTGTACCTAGCAGTGCCCTAAGGCATTAGGCAGTGTCTCTGTTGTATCCCTGTCACTTAGGAAGCTACAGGAGCCTGCTATAGAGACTGGAGCTGCACTGCTACCCCTGGGGTCTTTGATTAGGCCTCAGGATGCCTCCCATAGCCTGCAGCCTCTCTGAAGAGAAGAACTCGTTAGCTTGAGTGACACAAGGGTAAAGCCGGAGCCGAGACCCTGAGTCACAAAGGCTCAGGCAGCCGTTGGAGTTGACGTCCCCGTGTCAACCCCTTTTTTGATAGCTTCTCAGGAACTCTGACCTTGATCAAGCAAAGTAATGCCCAAGCTACTCACAGACCCAGACAGATTCAAACCTACCTGTGCCATTCTGAAGGAAGCTCGCTGGCCCCTGTCACTGGCCATTTAAAGCAAGACCATGCACGCTGTGGGCCAGCCCGAGGTCCATGCGCAAGCTGACCATGCCCTGAGCTCTCCGCACATTAGACTGCAGGATCCAAGGCCACGGTCCATCCAGCAGCCCAGGAATCGAGCCACAGCTGCCTGAGTCCTTGCACATAAACCCCCTTTTCCTAAAGTACCTGATGTCAGGGAGTGGCCTGTTGCACATCAACCCGGTTTGGAGAGTTGTGTTTGTGGAGTTTTGTATCGAGGCATCAGTCTCTACCTGGAATATAACACAAGACTTTCTTTCCTCATAATACTCTTATGTAGCAGAAAATAATTTTCTAATGCTATTCTGAATTAATACCTTAATCATTTGTTGAGCGTGTATGAGATATTATACATGTTGTAAAAGTATTGTTTCCTTTTGCCAAATAAGGAAATTAAGAACTAAAGAATTCTGATAATTTGTCCAAGATCAATAACAGGAGAATTCAGAATTGGGAAGCAAGCTGATGGTTTTTGCAGTAGAGAGTTTTTTTTTCCCCCCCAAGATTTTATTTATTTATTTATTTGAGAGAGAGAGTTACAGACATAGGAAGAGACAAAGAGAGAGGTCTTCCATCTGATGGTTCACTCCCCAGATGGTCGTAAAGGCCAGAGCTGCAACGATCAGGAGCCAGGAGCTTCTTCCTGGTCCCCACATGGAGTCATGGGCCCAAGCACTTGGGCCATCTTCTGATTTCCCAAGTTACAGCAGAGAGCTGGATCGGAAGAGGAGCAACCGGGACTCAAACCGGCGTTCATATGGGATGCTGGCACCACAGGAGGCGAATTAACCTCCTGTGCCACTGGGAAGACCCCTAGACTTCTTAATTAGAAGTGAACCATGAGGTTGTAAAGAAACCTCATGAGGTTGGTTCAGAAAGGGAGAAGAGAAAGGTTCTTGGAATGTGGATGCATTGGCATCTTTCTTCCAGTTGTCCCACAGATATGCTGGAAGGCAAGGGAAGAAACCTGTTTCATGGAGAACCACATATACACATGGACCCGGGAGCACTACACTTCGCATGGCAGAGGGGAGGCTAGGAGAAGGCAGGCACGACTTTGGCGACTCTTTGTGGAATATGAATTAATTCTCACTTTCAAACGTGCTCGGTGTTCTGGAAAATCTCCCCATCCATTGGATGTTTGTGATGAGTAATTACGGAGTGGAAGTGGGGACACTAACGAGGCTTGGCCTGCAGAAGTCTGCAGCTTCCGGGGTCAGCGTGGACTTCCCGCTCCTGCCTGGGCTGCCCTCAGACCCCTGTTCTCCACTCCGTGGTCCAGGGTTTGACTGTTTAACCGTTGGAGGCCGGCATCCAGGAGCCGCGAGGAAGATCTCACCACTCGCCATCACGTAATTTGCCAGTGAGGGATTCACAAGTTTTGAATGAAACTTACTAGATTTAGGTTTCCTCTGGACCGGACCCTCTTTTTTTTTTTTTTTTTTTTTTATTTGACAGGTAGAGTTAGACCGTGAGAGAGAGACAGAAAGGTCTTCCTTCCGTTGGTTCACCCCCCAAATGGCCGTTATGGCCGGCACTGTGCTGATCCGAAGCCAGGAGCCAGGTGCTTCTCCTGGTCTCCCATAGGGTGCAGGACCCAAGGACTTGGGCCATCCTCCACTGCACTCCTGGGCCACAGGAGAGAGCTGGCCTGGAAGAGGGGCAACTGGGACAGAACCCGGTGCCCATATGGGATGCCGGTGCTGCAGGTGGAAGATTACCAAGCGAGCCATGGCGCCAGCCCCTGGACTCTTTTTTTTTTTTTTTTTTTTAAGATAAGATTTATCTATTTATTTGAAAGGAAGAGTTAGAGAGAGGCAGTGGCAGAGAGAGAGAGAAGTCTTCTATCTGCTGGTTCACTCCCCATATGGCCGTAGTAACTGGAGCTGGACCACTCTGAAGTCAGGAGCCTGGAACTTCTTCTGGGTCTCCCATGTTGGTGCAGGGGCCCAAGGACTTGGGCCATCTTCTGTTTTCCCAGGCCACAGCAGAGAGCTGGATTGAAAGTGGAACAGCCGGGTCTCGAAACCGCGCCCATGTGGGATGCTGTCACTACAGGTGGCAGCTTTACCCGCTATGCCACAGTGGCGTCCCCTCCTCTGGACTCTTTAAAATCATGAATTCTTCAAAAGGATAAAATAAGGTTGCTTATCTTGGGTTATAAAATCATGAATTCTTCAAAAGGATAAAATAAGGTTGTTTATCTTGGGTTATGGTTTATAAATATTTTTAGTGAATTGTTGGAGTTTGCAGACAAAAGGTAGAATTTCATTTCTACTTGAAAACAAAAAGATACTATTTGTTGCAAATAATTAAATAGAAAATGAAGGCATAGCAAGCATCATAAAATGGTTGCGCCAGGGAGAGAAATTTGTTACCTTTTCAGGTTGATGTAAGTGGGAATGAGAAGTATCGTTGTTTATTCAACTAAAACCGTCTGGGCAAGTTTCATGGGAGAACATTTGTGTTACCTATAAGATGATTGGCAACCACTAAGGAAGCTCCCAAGCCATGGGTTTAGCATACTTTTATTCTAATAAAAAAGGATAATCATTGTTTTCATTTCTTGTTAAATTCTCTTTGAGTGTCATAAAAGTAAAAGAAATACAAGTGTCCTTAGTTATTTAAGTGCTGTCTGCTAAGTAGGCTGTGAATGAAATCCTTTTCAAAATTGGAGATGGCATTAGAGAGATGGTGTATGAGAGAGAGAGGGAGAGAGGGAGACAGAGGGAGACACCTTTCTTTCTTTGCAGGGCTCCTTTCCAAGCTTGCTTGAAGAATGCTTTTTAGGATGGACCTCAAACCATCCATAGGTTCTGGCTTTCTTGAGTGGCGGCAGCTGGTTTAATGGAGTTCCTGTGGGCTGTACCTGGAGGTCTCTGTCAGCAGCCCAGAGTCTTCTTAAGCAGACTAAGCTGCCCTGGTGTCATCGTCCAAGAGGCCAGAAAAGCCTGCAGATCCACTTACAAAACGAGGCCTCGCCAGCCCCCAGCGATGGAGAGAGCCAGGTGCTATGCTAGCTGTTGAGATACGCATTCAGGGAAGTGTTTAAAGATGAAGTCGCATATGGAGAAGCATCTGGATCGCTGTGATGTTTGTGTCAGGTCTTTAAGAATGTGATACTGCCTAGGAGATTGGCACACCTAGGTAGATATGTGTCATACAGCTTAGCGCGTCTTTAACCCGTACGTTGTGTGGCACTGTCACTGGAGGCAGATCTGTGTGCATGGCCGGGGCCCCGCATCTCAGGCCTTTGCTGTGAGGCCTTCTGAACACCCACACCGACTCTCAACCTCCTTCGCTGCATGGTTTTTCTCCATGTGACATGTCCTCATGTGCATCCCGCTCATGTGAGTTCCATGAGGATGAGTGTGGTCCACTTGTCCACATGGGGCTCAATGTCTTGTTTCTTAAAAGATTTACTTATTCATTTGAAAGGCAGAGTTACAGACACACATCAGGAAAGACAGGGAAAGAGATCTTCCATCTATTGGGTCACTCCCCAAATAGTCACAATGGCCAGGGCTGAGCCAGGCGGATGCCAGGAGCCAGGAGCTTCTTCTGGGTCTCCCATGTGAGTGCTGAAGCCAAGGACTTGGAACATCTTCTGCTGCCTTCCCAGGCCTATTGGCAGGAAGCTGGATTGGAAGTGGAGCAGCCAGGACTCAAACCAGCATCACAGGCAGTGACAACTACTATGCCACCATGCTGGCCCTGTTCGATATCTTTGATGGTGTAGGTACGTGGTCAGTTGCTTGTGAAATACGTGTGGTATGACAGAATGTAGCCAGGAGAGCATTCCTGGCTCCTTAATGACTGTTCAGTGGTGGGTGGTTGCATTCCATCTGGGGCTGGAGGAACGGGTGGCAGTGGGCTCATGAGAGCATGAGCGGTCCCTCTGGCCAAAGACAGCGGTGATGTTAGTGTGTACCACTGTATATCTGTAGAGAAGCTCTGAGCTTTGAAGGCTGAACGTGGGAGTTGTAGAAGTGGAGTTTGTGGGCTTTTTCCACCAGGAATTTTGTTCTGGAGTATGCCAGGCCTCAGAAACGCCCCTGCGGCTCTCGAATCCAGTGCTTGGGACAGTGGCCTCCTTAGCTCAGGTCGTTTGTCCTGGTGGTGAGTAGGGTGGTGACTCCCTTTGGCTGAACAATGAGTCCCATATCCTTAGGGAGCTGGATCTAAGGGTCTTCGGTGGCAGAATTAGGTCTCTGACTTTGTTCTCAGGGTGTCCAACTCAGATGCCTCTCTTCTGTCTTTCTGCTCTTGAAACCAAAGCATAGGTGTTCAGTGATGTATGTTTAGGGAAGGGAGGAGACATTTCCTTTTTAAGGACAACCTGGGGGCTGGCACTGTGGCATCATGGGCTAAGCCTTTGCCTGCAGTGCCGGCATCCCATGTGAGCACCGGTTCACGTCCCAGCTGCTCTTCTTTCAATCCAGCTCTCTGCTTGTAGCCTGGGAAAGTGGAGGATGGCCCAGGTGCTTGGCCCCTGCACCCACGTGGGAGACCCAGAGGAAGTTCCTGGCTTCAGATCAGCTCAGCCCTGGCTGTTGCAGCCATGTAGGGAGTGAAGCAGTGGATGGAGAACCTTTCTCTCTCTCTCTGTCTCTCTCTCTCTGTGACTCTACCTCTCATATAAATAAATACAGTCTTACAAAAATAAAGGAGAAACAGTCTGATTTACTAAGTTGGCGTTCACTGAGGGAGGGGCCTGTATTTCATTTCTAATTGTATTTTTACTTCCTGCAATATTGCCAATCACGTAGCAGAAAGAAGGAAAAAATGATTGAACAAGTGCACAGGCTGTATTGATTTGGGGCTTCCGGTGGTAGTCATTTCTGACTAATGTAGGGTTTAATTATGCAGACAACATCATTAAGAGAGCCTGTAGTGGTCATCTTCGGAAAGCAGCAGTGTCCAGCTGTAGTGCACGCGGCAGCAATGAGTGGCACCAGCAGACAGGACACCTCTGTGGGTGCAGACGGTGTGAGGGGTCCTATGCCGTCCACCACATCAGCCGTTTAGACAGCCGACAGCCCTGTGTGGAAGTGCCGCTCAGACACCATGTGGACTCTGTGGCTATTGGGGATGCTGGGCGGGGTCAGCAGAGGATGCTCTCGGTCCGGCCTGTCCAGGATGGGCTCAGGAGTTGGCCTGCAGATGGGTCTTCCAAAGCAGAAGGGTGTAGATTGTCAGAGTGGGAGAAGCCCTCTGCAGGCCATCCCTTGAAAGAGAGATGGATGCCGTTTGGTGACCGGCATCCCTCCCAGAGCCTAATGGAGCCTCAGACACTGTCCCTTTGCAAAGCTGTGGTGGCACCAGCTGCAGCACAGACTCCACATTGGGGCACTTGGTGCTAAGAGCTCTGTAGTAACAGTGACATGAGTGGCATGAGTCAGAGGCTCCACTGAGGGTTGAAGGACGTACACGGGGATGTCTCAAGATTCCCGAGCTGTTAAAACTCAGGGCACCCTCGGCTCGTCAGGATGATCCTGCTGTTCTCTGTGCTGGCGTCCAGGAACGAGCAAGTGCACTAGTGTAGAGCGTTAGAGAACAGACATACAAGTGTTGACCAAGATGGGGGAGGTGGTGTTCCCTTCTCCACTCAGGCCAAGCTTCATGGGCACATAGGTTCCATGGGGTCGAGGGCTCAGAGTTGACCCACACCCAGCTAACCCTGTTTCTTCCATCCTGTCTCCCAGCATGGGCTACTGCATCCTTTTTGTGCACGGACTGAGCAAGCTCTGCACGTGGCTGAACCGATGTGGGGCCACCACCCTGATGGCGTCCACCGTGCTGCTGCTCCTGCTGTTCTCCTGGAAGACCGTGAAACAGAATGAAATCTGGCTGTCGAGAGAGTCCCTTTTCAGGTCAGACTTGGGGTCTTCCCATTGATCTCATTGCTAACGCGTGTCACTCCGAAACAGTGAGGTGACATGGGGCTGGTGGTGTGTGTTAATGCATTTTTAGTAGAAGTTGAAGATGGAAGATGCAGTTTGAGTTCAGGTGCTAACTTTGTGTTCTTGAACGACGTGGTATAAAATTGGACATGAGCTCATTCCAAGTGGGTTCATGAAAATAAAGCTCGTGGGAAGGTCTTGGGGTCTGTGGGTTCAGATGATGAGCTGAGCTGGGCTGCAAAACTCAGCCAGAAGCAACATGGAGCCCCTACGGCTCATGTCATCATTGAGTCCCGTGAAGAGGGCGGGTGGGTGAGCACACAGCAGGAGGAAGAGGAGGGTCACGTGTCCTTGAGAAGACCCCCGTGGGTGAAGGCGTGAACATTATTTTTGAGTGAGGATTGAAAGACCTTGTCATTTCTATGTTGAGGGGCGACATTTCACCTTCCTACCCCCAACTGGCCGCAAAGCGTGTTCTTTGCTATCATCCCCCATCGTGCTGTGTTTCTGGGCTCGGACTGTCTCACGGATGCCACAGTCCTGGTGGCCTGTCCTGGGCTCTGCCGCTCCGGGCATGCTTGCAGTGTTCTCTGAGTCGCCAGGGGTGTCGAGCCCGTATCTTCACGTACCGCCTAGTGGGCTGGCTGAGTCACCAGGTGTGTGCTTGGTCACGTGCTCAGCTGGTGCCTGGCCCTCTTTCCTTAGGAGCAAACAGCTGAGGCAGAGTTGGGGTCACGTGGGGAAAGGGTAGAGGGTTGGAAGACAGTGGGGAAGCAGGCAGTTGGGACGGAGCGGCTAAGAACGAGCACACCCCCCTGAGCCCATTCTCAGGAATGGGAGCCAGCGGGGAGTCTCACTGTTACTCTGTCTACGTACACCTCCTGGAAGAAGGAGGTCTTTTGGCTTAGTGTGAGCTCGGGGCACGTGGCTGCCTTTGGTCACTGCCAGGCCCTGAAATGAGTGATGTCGCCAGGGAAGCCTCCTCCGACTTCCATGGCAGGAGTTAGCACAGGCAGACACGCGGGACTCCACAGCGTGAGGGAGGGGTGTGTCCCAGCAGGAGACCATGGGCAGGGAAAGAGAGGCTGCCAGAAAGAATGCAAGTGAGCGAACAAACGAGACACATGTTCACTGCAAGCCTCTGCTATTTTTAAATAAATATTGGATTTTACCACCAAACTTTTAAAATAGACAAAAAAGTTTGGTGTGCTGTCCTGTTATTTTTTATTGTTGCTCTGTCATTGTCCTTGTTATCGCTGCCATTGTCAATGGGTACCACAGAGAATGATTGCTGAGGGAAATATTTGTGTAGAATTTTTTAATGATTTTTTTTCTCCGCCTAGACCTGGGACACTATGCTCCTTTTTTTTTTTTTAAGATTTATTTATTTATTTGAAAGTCAGAGTTACACAGAGAGGAGAGGCAGGGAGAGAGAGAGAGAGAGAGAGAGATCGATCTTCCATCCGCTGGTTCACTCCCCAATTGGCCACAACGGCTGGAGCTGCGGTGATCCAAAGCCAGGAGCCAGGAGCTTCTTGCAGATCTCCCACATGGGTGCAGGGGCCCAAGGATTTGGGCCATCTTCTACTGCTTTCCCAGGCCATAGCAGAGAGCTGGATCAGAAGTGGAGCAGCCGGGACTCGAACCTGTGCCCATATGGGATGCGTGCACTGTAGGCTGTGGCTTTACCTGCTGTGCCACAGCGCCAGCCCTGACTCTGCTCTTCTGATTAGGCTTGTGATTCTGGCCAGCTTCCGTCATACCCCTGCTCCCCAGCATTGTTCTCACAGAGCACTGTGGAGCGGTTACTCGTCCCTGTCTATAGACACAGGAGCAGTGTAATGCGATGATTCCAGTCTCTGCTTGTCTGTTCTCTCTCCTTTCCTTGCACTTTCAGTGGTCAGTACTTCTATGAGAAACTGTAGAACAGTTCCACCCTGCGTTCAGCCCTCTGCCTGTGCCGAGGTACCCACAGGTGTATCGGCAGTGGCTGTGTCTTCTGGTGAAGGCTACTGACTGCAGAGGTTTGTTTCAAGGATGGCGACTCAGCGTTCAAACCTCTCCAGCTGATGCCAGCAATTTAAAAGCAGAGGGACAATCACCCTAGACACAGATGGAGTTCCAGGCTCCAGGCTTCTGCCTGGCTCAACTCCTGCTGTTGTAGGCATTTGGAGAGTGAACCAAGTAAATGCGAGATCTCCCTCCATCTCTTCCTGCCTCTTAGATAAATAAGTTATAAAAAAAAAAATCTAAAATGTTACCCAACAAAAGCACAGGAATTCAGCATTTGTATCTCATCAGAGGCTTGGGGAGAGTGGATTTGCTAAGCTCAAGGAGCTGTTAAGAGGAAGAGCCAGGATTTGAACCGAAATACGGTGTAAGTACCAAACAGCACAAAAACATGGGTGTACTTTTTAAAGTTTCTTTGTTGTCACCTAAGCTAGATCCAAATGAGAGATAGAGATACAGCTAGAGAGGTGAGAGAGAGAGAGAGAGAGGGAGAGGGAGAGGGAGAGGGAGAGGGAGAGGGAGAGGGAGAGGGAGAGGGAGAGGGAGAGGGAGAGAGGGAGAGGGAGAGGGAGAGGGAGAGGGAGAGGGAGAGAGGGAGGGAGGCAGGGAGGGAGGGGGAGAGGGAGATTAAGAGAAAGAGGCACTCATAATACAAGATGTATTTTCTTTAATTGTTATAACGAGAAATTGCCCTGTGCTGTAGCCTGGGAAGAGGATAACCACATAGGCCTGGGCCTGCAGCAGCCCAGAACCTGACCTCTGGAGAGGATCGTGGCCTGAGAACAGAAGCCCATCTGCAACACACCTGAGAGCCAGAAGCTTCACTTCCCCTGCACCCTGCTCAGGGTCTCTCTGAATCCCAGTTCATGGGCTGTCTCAGAGACCCCGGCTCCTCCAGGCACAGTTTGTGGCCTACATCTCTGTAGGACACGCGTTCCCCCACCCCTTCTGAATGGCTGAGCCAGAGAGAGGCCCAGACCTCCCAGGGCAAGGGATGGACACCAGGCACTGACAGATTCTTCTGTAAGGAGCCACATGATCAGTAGTTGAGGCTTTGTGGGCCCTGAGGTCTCATTTACGGCCCCTGTATTCAGCTCTGCCGTTGCTCTGGCACAAAGCCCAAACACATGAATGCATGAACTCATCTAAGGCCTGGGAGGCCAGGGTTTGCCTCCCAGTGATGTAAACCCTGTTGGTGAAATGGCACTGATTTCACTGCGTTCCAGGGTTGTATCTTAGAGTCCTGTGTTGCTGTCCCAGCCAGTGTGGAGCAGCTCAGGAACGAGTCAGTCCCTCTGTTGGCCTTGGTGTGGAAAGGATCTGACCTCTGGCTGAGCTCCAGTCTGTTCATCTGTGCAGTGGGAGCTGCAGTAACAGGATGAGGGGCTTCAACACACCCTTGCAAAATGGAATTGAAAAAGAAGTCTCTTTTTGTATACGAAACCTTCAGATTCATGCATGTGAAAGATCTTTCAGAAGTTCATGAAAATCCATGTTGTACAAAACTGTGTACAGATTTCTAATGTTTTTGCACCAAAGTAAGCTTATTTTTAACTGTATCTTACACCGACCTTGAAGGTTTTCTTGCTTCTCAGCTGTATCTTAGCCGTGGAGTAGGATCTTAATGTCTGTGAGCCTCAGTTTCCTCTTCCACCCTACAGCAGGTGTGCTGATCCAACCTGTGCCAGGTGATTGAAAACCCCAGAGGCCATGGTCTGTTGACATGGATGGGCCCTGAGCACAGTGCTGGTGTAAGATGGGCGTTGGAAATGCACTGGCCATCCTGTGTGTGATGTCATGCCATCTCGAGTCAGAGAGGGGTTCAGCATTGACATAATTCTTACTTTCTCTTACTGTTGACACCTGGCTGAACACTGCCTACTTTTTTTTTTTTTTTTTTTTTTTGACAGGCAGAGTTAGACAGTGAGAGAGAGAGAAACAGAGAGAAAGGTCTTCCTTCCATTGATTCACCCCCCAAATGGCCACTATGGCCAGCATACAGCACCAATCCAAAGCCAGGAGCCAGGTGCTTCCTCCTGGTCTCCCATGGGGTGCAGGGCCCAAGCACTTGGGCCATCCTCCACTGCACTCCCGGGCCACAGCAGAGAGCTGGCCTGGAAGAGGAGCAACCAGGACAGAATCCGGCAGCCCGACTGGAACTAGAACCTGGGGTGCCGGCGCCACAGGTAGAGGATTAGCCAAGTGAGCCACAGCGCCGGCCAACACTGCCTACTTTTTAAAGTGTACTTTTTGTCCTAGTAGGCATTTGAGGGTGACTTCCCAGACCTATTGTTCCAACACCCCCAGAAAACAGATGTTCTAAGAACTTGGACTTGCTAAGAATGAGTGTTTCATTGCCATTATCATTATTATTATTTCTGTTATTTTTTCCAGACTCCTGCAAATAAGAAATGTGAGAGCGAAATGTGAGATGCATAAATTAAAATGCTGAGTCGAACGGGAGACAGGAGTCCGCGTTCTCCGACATGGGCGTGGGTGCTTACAGGGTTTGG
The DNA here is from genome assembly GCF_964237555.1 of Oryctolagus cuniculus. NCBI lineage: Eukaryota > Metazoa > Chordata > Mammalia > Lagomorpha > Leporidae > Oryctolagus > Oryctolagus cuniculus. The sequence goes on along the minus strand of NC_091440.1, from coordinate 126,615,044 downwards.
GTTCCGCTGTGTGACTCATGGAAGTGACCCTTTTGTGGGGCAGGTGTGTGTGAAGCTGCGTGTCTCCACTCCCACAACTGGAAGTGCTGCGTGGGGGGCCAGGAGAGTCACTGGGGAGGAGTCCCATAAGGGAGCTGCACCCAGGCCCCTTGGAGAGCGTCGCCTTTGGCTCCTTGTTTATTTCTCTTTCTCATACAAACTGTGCTGAAAAAAAAAAGTGGCAGGGAAGTACCAGAGCGAGAACATGAAGTTCAGAAACAACAATGGGAGAAGCAGAACTTTCCTAGGACTTCACTTGCTCCACCCACTCTGCCTTTCTCTGCGGAATCTTATTGCTTCCTCCGGAAGTCACCCGGCACCCGGCAGTGCCCTGACCTTAGCCAGGACTGTGTTTTCTCAGGCCTCACCGACTGGGCCTTGAGAGGGGGCGGGGAGCGCTGCAGATTAGAATAACAGTGCAGTCACAGGAGGAAAGGATCTGTCTCACCAAGCGTGCGGGTTGCAGCCTGCTGTAATCAGTGTTAGCTTCCAGCCTCCCTGTCAACCTCAGTAGTGCTTCTCAGTAGAAATTTGGCTTCTTTTTTAAGCCGTGACTGTCACTCTGATCCTGCCCATACAGGGGTCTTCAAAATCTTCATGAAAATGCATGGAATTCAAACATTTTTGTTTTTGTTTTTGTTTATTTGAAAGGCGGGGTTACAGCGGTGTGGTAGAGCAGAGACAGAGAGGGAGAGCTTAGATTCACTGGCTCACTCCTCAAATGACTGCAACAGCCGGTGCTGGGCCAGCAGGAAGCCAGGAGCCAGTAGCTACTTCCGGGTCTCCCCCGTAGGTGCAGGGGCCCAAGCACTTCAGCCGTTTTTTGTGTCTTCCCCAGGATGTTAGCAGGCAGCTGGGTCATAAGTGGAGCAGCCTGGGGTTGAACCGGCACTGGCACTGCAGGTGCCAGCTTTACCCACTAAGCCATAATGGCAGACCCCCCAATTTTATTGATGACAAATTTATACTAACTTGTGAGAACATACCTGATTAGGATCTAGTTTGAGGCACTGGATTGGTTGTAAAAGAGCAATATGATTTCTGTAAAAATCAACGCCAGAGCAAACATCAAATTTGTGGAAAATCCTGGGTAGAAGAAGAGTGAAGTCAGTCGTGCTTTACAGTCTGTGGGGACAATGCCACAAAGAAATCAACAAATGAGGAAGGAATGAGATGGGGCCGGCATTGTGGTGCAGTGGGTTAGGCCACCACTTGCAACGTCAGCATTCCTTGTCTGAGCACCAGTTCCAGTCCCTGCTGACGAGCCTGGGAAAGCAGCAGTGGATGGCCCAAGTGCTTGGGAGATCTGGATGGAGTTCCTGGCTCAGCCCCAACCTCTGTAGCCCTTTGAGACATGAACCAGCAGATGGAAGACATCGGTCTTTCAAATCTATTTATCTATCTGTCTTTCTATCCATCTATCCATCCATCTGTCTATATATCTTTCTATCCATCTGTCTATCTTAAAAGAAAAAAGGAAGAACAAAGAATGAGAATTGTTGAAGACAAAGTCAACAGCAGCACACCATCCTCATGAAGTAATTAGGAAAAAAAAGTCATCTTATGTGAGCCCTACTTGGAGAGAAGTGTCAGTGAACAACAGTAAGAACAACCAACATCATGCTGTCCAGCTGACACGATTCGGACCAAAAAGTTAAAGGGGGGAGCTGTCTGCTTGGTGGGTGCCAAAACAGGGACACCCGGATCCGCTCGAGACAAAAACAGGACTTCCAGGAGAAGAGTTGAACAAGCGGGATGAAGATTCTGGATTTCTTAGAACTGAAGTGGGACATGACGTGTTGCTTTTCCAGAATGATCCTCAAGACAGAGCACAGTCAGAAAGGTGGCTGGTGAGACGTGGACGTGGCCCCGCCCACACGGAAGCAGACTGGTCAAGAGCAAAGGTCATGCCACAGTGTTTTAGGATGCTCAAGACATGGCTTTAAAATTGATTTATCTGAAGGTGGGAGTTACTGAGAAGGAGTGGCAGGGGTAGAGATAGAACGAGATCGGTCGATCTTACATCCACTGGTTCACCATCCAGATGGCCACAACGGCCAGGGCTGGGCCAGGCCAACACCCGGGACCAGAAGCTTCCTGCGGTCTCCCAAGTGGGTGCAGAAGCAGCTGTGTCCTCCTGTGCTACGGCGCTGGCCCTGTTCAAGACATTTTACCTGTTGACTTGCTGGAGGATCAGAGAATCATTTCTGCTGGGTCGGGCGGTGTTTGGAGAAGCCAAAGCTTTACGAGGAAAAGGCCTGGGAAAGTTTCCCCGAGGAGTCCTTCTCCTCCACGCAGTGAAGGCAGCTTCCGTGGGACACCCTTGAGGCGCCACCTTCGCGCCCTCACCGCCTTCCAAGGTCCTCGTTGCTAATTTAAAAATCTCTAAAGGACAAACCCATTCTCCTTCAGTTAATAACATGAAAAAACTGCTATGTCATGGTCAAGTTCCCGGAACCCTCAGCTCCGTAGTGCTGCTCGTAATGACTGATGTTATCAATTATGAAAGTGTCTTGAGGTTGATGGAGTTTGTTGAGAAGTTTAGATTTTTATCTTTTGATTCCATGTTCCTGCAAACGTGAAGTCCCCTGGTATGACCAGAGTCACACAGAGTACTGTCTCAGCTATCTGTTGTGTGTTTTATTTTTTAACAGAAGGATTTTGTAACCTACAGAGCACGTCACAAATGCAACTGGAACTTGTACGGAATTAGTAACCAAAATATTCAAGGAACTCATACAAATACATAGCCCAAAGAAGAGGCCAAATTGAGGTACTTTTCCAAAGAAAATGTAGCAAAAAGTATATGAAAAGCTGCCTAACATCACTGATCACCAGGGAAATGAACAACAAAGCTGCAGTGAGGGGCCAGTGCTGTGGTATAGTGGGCTAAGCCACTGCCTACAGTGCCTGTATCCCATAGGGGCACTGGTTCGAGTCCCAGCTGCTCCTCTTCCGATCCAGCTCTCTGCTATGGCCTGGGAAAGCAGTGGAAGATGGCCCAAGTGCTTGGGCCCCTGCACCCGCATGGGAGACCTGGAAGAAGCTCCTGGCTTCAGATCAACCCAGTTGTGGCCAGTGGGTGGAAGACCTTTCTCTTTTTCCCTCTCTCCATCTATAACTCTACATCTCTTATTTGAAATTAAAAAAAAATAATAATAAAGAAAAGAAAAGAAAAAGAAACAAAGCTGCAGTGAGTCATTACTAGTTAGACTGACTTGTCAGCAAGCCAGGAGAGGACAGGTGTTGGTGAGGCTGCTGGGAAGAGAAACAAGTGAGTGCGTCCGTGGTGGGCAGCAGCGTGGAGGTCGCCCAGGACGTCGAGAGCAGATCTCCCCTAGGACCCGGCGGTCCTATGCTGGGGGTATCTCCAGAGGAGGGTACTCGAAGTGCTACCCGCACTTGCATGGTTAGCGCACTCATTTCGTTCCTTACTTAAAAGTTATTACGTTTGAAATTCCACATCAAGTTGTAATACTTGTGCATTTTTATGTGGTAGCGTGCAATTTTTGAACACACACATGCAGTGTAAACGAATGAGATGGAGCAATTCGCATTTTTAATTCCTTAAGTTTTCTGTTTGGAGCCTACCAGCTCCTGTCTTCCAGCTGTTTGGACAGTGCAGAGCGCATTGTAGTGGACCACAGTCAGCCCCACTGTGCTGTGGAACCTGAGACGTCGGTGCCTCCAGGTACCCTACTTTGGAAGGAGACCCCCACCACCCACCATCAGGGTCCACCCCGTTCCAAGTGTAGCAAGCACTTCTCCTAGTTCTTTCAGCTTGCACCCATGAATGAGCTCAGGCAGTGGTTTTGTTTCTGTGTCTGCCTCGTGTCACGTGTCTTAGTGACCGCTCGCGGCCTGCATTTAGCTGCCCTGCACTCTGTTGGTGATCGCAGAAGCAGCCGCGTGTGAATCCTGGGTCTGCTGCTCTCGGATGTCTCCCGTGGCCTGGCCTGCAGCTCTGCACGGTGCTGCTCAGGTCTCTCCTCCAGGGACTTCCTCCAACTCCTAGCTGGTCAATTTTCCATGGTACACCTTTGCTAGGTCTTTATTTCAATTAAAAGATCCTCAAAACATTAACACATTTACCTAACAGAGCTTAACACCTTTTTTTTTTTTTTCCAAAAAAGATTTATTTATTTGAAAGGCAGAGTAATAGGATTGGGGTAGGGATGGGAGGGGGCGGGAGTTGAGGAGTTCTTTCAAACGCTGGTTCAGTCTCTAAACGGCCACAGCAGCTAGAGCCAGGAGCTATTTCTGGCTCTCCCATGTGGGTGCAGGGGCCCAGGGACTTGGGCCATCTTCTGCCTTCACAGGCACATTGGCAGGGAACTAGACTGGAGGTGGGGCAGCTGGGACTGGAACCAGCACCCACAAGGGATGGCAGCACTGCAGGCGGCAGCTTTACCCACTGTGCCACAGCACCAATCTGTAGTTTTAACACTTTGTGTGGAATTCCCCTATTAATATTTTTTTTTGACAGAGTGGACAGTGAGAGAGAGAGAGAGAGAGACAGAGAGAAAGGTCTTCCTTTTGCCGTTGGTTCACCCTCCAATGGCCACCGTGGCCGGCGCGCTGCGGCCAGCGCACCGTGCTGATCCGTAGGCAGGAGCCAGGTGCTTATCCTGGTCTCCCACGGGGTGCAGGGCCCAAGTACTTGGGCCATCCTCCACTGCACTCCCTGGCCGCAGCAGAGAGCTGGCCTGGAAGAGGGGCAACCAGGACAGAATCCGGCACCCCCACCAGGACTAGAACCCGGTGTGCCGGCACCGCTAGGCGGAGGATTAGCCTGTTGAGCCATGGCACCGGCCTCCCCTATTAATATTAATATTACCTTAAAAAGAGAAATTAAGTGCAAGCATGGTATTAGGTGGTATTATAAAATACAGTTGCCGAGAAACCCAATTTCCATTGTGAGGTCCTTCCCCTCTCTTTGTACGCTTTCATTTAGTCAGCATCGGTTCCAGGGGTTTTCCTGTGGAGTGTCCTTCAGCCCTGTGCATCTGTTTTTCATAGTCTCTGCCCACCCGAGCACTACCCACTTCTACTTTCTGGTGAGGAAGTAGACGTTGTAGAGCCAAGCTCCCCGGGGCTGCCACCTGCTGGCTGAGTGATCTTGGACAGGTCACGTTGGTGAGGCAGCTGCAAGTGACAGAGTGACCCCTCCTGCCCCGCTCCTGCCTCAGATCCTCTTCAAGGCCTTGATGTTGCCCTTTATTGGGTTCCTTAGAAACTCCGTCACATTGTAAACAGGCATGGGATGGGACGTACAAGCCTTAGGTGCAGCCGCTCGGTGGAATCCACCGGCCTTACCTCTTGAGACCAATGGGGGGGGGGGGTGGCATTCTGCACTCCCTTGGCGGTAAGTACTTGGACTTTGCTGATTGCTACGAACTGAATGTCCATGAGTCAGCAATAGACTGAATGTCCATGTGCCCCAGAATGGAGATAGGGAAGCCCTGGCGTCCAGTTTGACTCCAGCTGGGCTTAGACCTAGGAGGAAGTGGTAAAGGTTAAACAAGGTCCTAGGGTTGGGACCCATATAAAAAGAGGAACACACACCAGAGCTCGCTGGCTGTCTTCTGCACATGCCCTGAGGGACCTCACTAGACACCGGTGGTGCTGGCTGCTCTTGGATGTCCCAGTCCCCAGGGAGGGGAGAAGCTAGATGTCTGCGGCTTTGCCCACCCAGCCTCTGCTGTTTGGTCCTGGCAGCCTGAGGAGACTAATTCAGGTCTGGGTACTGAGAAGTGAAGTGCATAACAAGCAAGCAGACAGACAGTGTGAAAGCAGCTTGGGAACAAGTTAGTGGTTGGAAGTGGAAGAGTTCTGAGGAATGTGCTGGCAATGTGGAAGTTAAAGGTTATTCTGACGAGGGCTTAGGAAATAAAAAGCTACAGAGAAAGACTAATTTCTTAGAGAATAGATTCTCACGAACAGGATTGTGGTAGAGATAGGTCTCAGGCAGAAATGAGTAACATGGTTTTGGAAACTACAGGAAAGATAATCCTTGCTTAAGAAAAAATAAACAAAGATCTTGGCTGAATTGTGTTCATATTCTAATATTTAGAATAACAGGTTGAATTTATGAGTGGTGAAATTGAAATTTAGCAGAGGAGATTTCTGACCAAAGTGTAGCAGGTGCAGCTTGACTCCCTGTTACTGCTTAGAGTAAAATGCAGGAAGTCAGAGACGCACTGAAGGAACTGCTAAGCAGGAAGTAGCCTCAAGGTGAGGATTTTGAAATCCACTGTATTAAATGTACTGGAGATGTGGACAGTGTTCACATGATCGTGCTGCACAAAAGGAGGACGCTGGTTCTAAAGAGAACATCACAGATGGCTGTGGCTGAACAAGCGCTGGGTAGAGAATCCTGTGCGTGTAAACCAGGACTCAACTCATCCATTTCAGCAGAAGCCGGGAATCCATATGAGACCATAGCAGCACCGTCCCTGCCAGCTAGGCCCAAAGAAGCAGCAATAACAGGGCAGAGGGAAAGAGGGCATGGAGCTGGATTAGTCTTCAAGAAAAGGGAAGAATGACCCCCAGATTGATTTGGGGGCCTGGGGGTCCCCCACTCGAAACAAGCCCCCTATGCACAGCCCCTTGTGGAGAGCCCACCTGCAGAGCCATGGAGCTGACACTGCCACCAGTGGCCATGCGCGGTGGAACGCTGAACCAAGAAGTGTTCTGCAGCCTGTCCATCTCACGGAGTTCGCCTTGCTGAATTTGGTACTTTGTTGGCACCTGTCACCCCTTTTGTCTTTCAGACTTTGCTCTTTGGAGTGGGAGGGTCTGTCCTATCCATGCAGCACCACTGCGTGTTGGAAGCACGTAGCTTGATGGACTTCATAGGTTCAAGGCCGGAGAAGAATTTTGCTGGGAATGAATCATAGCTTGAGTCTCACCCCTTTCTGATTCACTTAGTACTTAGACTTTGGACTTCAGAATTTGATGCTGCGTGAGTTAAGGATTTGGGGGCTATAGGAATGGAATGGATGCATTTGCATATAATAAGGACATACATTTGGGGGGGGCGGAGTAGAATGTTGTGGAGTGAATACTTTATGTCCACCCAAACTCTTTATGTTGATACTGTAACTTCCCATGTGACCGTATTTGAAGCTAGGACCTGTGAGAGAGTGATAAAGGTTCAGTGAGGGTATAGGGTGGGGCCCCAATCCCGTACGGCTCCTATGCGTGCCCCGAGGAGAGGTCAGGTGAGGACATAACTGGAAGGTGACCACCTGCAAGCCAGGGAGAGGGTCCTCCCCAGAACCTGCAAGGACTGGCTTCAGCTCGGCGTGTAGGCTTGTCCTCCAGAGAATCCGTATCCATGTGTCCTGCCACTCACCACCTCTGCCTCCTCAGTGTCTCCTGAATCCTCCAGGTCCACCCCATGCCCGCGGATGGGCCCCTGATCCCCCACTGGAGATAAAACCCCAGGTCTGCAGTGTGATCACAGGCCCGTTAGGGTCTTCACTCAGACTGGCAGCAGCTGTGGCGTGGCAGCAGCACCAACGCCCGTCGTCTGCTTAGGACGTCCCACTGCGTCTCTCGCAGGGGTGGGTAGGGGACCTTTGTGCTGCCAAGGGCCGTTTGGGCATTTATGCCATCATTCACGGGCTATACAAAATTAGCAACTTAAAATAAGCCTGCTGTAGAAATAGCGAATTTCGAGTCCTGCCTGCGGTGGCCTTGGCAGGGCTGGACCGAATGATTTCTTGGGCTTCATAAAGCCTGTGGGCGGGAAGTTGCCCTCCCCCGTGAGGATAATTTGATTTGTCTGGATCGTAAAAGCCTCCCGTTTGCAGTCGCTGCCTTCTGAGAAGCTTCCTGACTGCCGTCCTGGGAGAAACACACCCTGCCCTCCTGACACCGCGCTCTCCTGCTGCCATCCGCTGTCTGTCCATCGCCCGAGTTTCCTCACTCCTCTGATTTCCCAGAACGTGGTGAATCTGGCCCCAGCGCAGCTCCGAAGGGGCTCGCTGGAGGTACTGGACAGCTGTGCCGTCGGCTCAGCTGGGCGAAATGCCATACACCTGCTCTGCCATCTCCGCTCCTGGATCTTCTCCCTTTCGTGTGATGCTGCCTGGACCACCTCTTTCCTTCCCGTCCCGCCAGGCTGCTCGCGCGCCAGCCCGTGACAATGGTCTCAGACAAGCCTGACTTTGCTTCTCTCACTGTTGAGTCAGGATCTGCCTGCCCAGCGCCGGGTCTGGGAGGTGTCTTCCCCGCAGTGAGACACCCTGGGCACTGTGCACACACACACAAGGAGGCAGCAGGACTATGTATGCTGGGGGTGGGGGGTGGGAGAGAGCCTCACGCATGACGTGGGTTCCACACTGAAACAAAGGAAAGGAGCGGGGAGAGCAGGCAGAGGAAAGGCACCACATGTTCCACCCTCCTCATGTTTTAAACAGGAGGTTGTGGGGCCAGCGCTGTGGCGTAGTAGGTTAAGCGTCCTCCTGCAGTGCCGGCATCCCATATGGGTGCTGGTTCAAGTCCCAGCTGTTCCACTTCTGATCCAGCTCTCTGCTAATGGCCTGGGAAAGCAGTGGAGGATGGCTCAAATACTTGGGTCCCTGCACCCTTATAGGACACCCAAAAGAAATTCCAGGCTCCAGGCTTTGGGTCATCTCAGCTCCAACCACTGCAATCACTGGGGGAGTGAACCAGTGGATGGAAGACCTTTCTCTCTGTTTCTCCCTCTCTCTGGTTCTGTAACTCGTTGCCTCTGAAACAGATAAATAAGTCTTAAAAAAAAAAAGAGGTTGTGTCATTGGCTGTTGTCATTATGTGAATGCATTTGATCTTCTCGTTCTTTTATCTTTGCCGTGGACAGGGGGGTTGCTTGGGGTATTTCATCAGTGCCGCGTGAGTGGGGCCCTAGCCCCTGAGAGAGACATGAAAGGAAGGAAGGGTTTGCCTGATCCTCCCGTGCTGACCCCTAGCAGGGTGAGGGCCACAGATCGTCCTCTTCGGGATCTGGGCAGCAGACCCAGGGTCCTCACACTTCTGCCTTCCGCCTCCCGAATTAGGAGAGCGAGGCTGGCCTTGTGGTGCTGGTGGCGCCGTGAGCCCTCGGGTCTGTGGCTGGACCCTGCTGTGCCCCTGTGGGGAAGGCTCAGCTTCACGCGTGTGGCAGGTCAGGAGGCCCTGGGGTCACCTGCGGAGGACACTTTGTTCATGTGCGCAGCTGGTGTGTCTGTGCAGTTAACGAAGCGTCCATCAGATGGCACAATTCTGGAAGCCTTGTTCTAGAGGGATGCAGTGGACGTTGCAGGTGCAGCTTGGTGAAAGCTGTGAGTACAACAAGCAGGAATCTGACGAATTCCTTTTCTGTCTCCATTGTAGGTCTGGAGTTGAGACTCTGCCGCACAACGCCAAGGTGCACTACAACTACGCCAACTTCCTGAAGGACCAAGGTCGGAACAAGGAAGCCATATACCACTACAGGACCGCCCTCAAGTAAGCTCCTGCAGGGGGCGCTGGCTGTGTGCACTCAGGCCCGTACTGACGTCACTCTTCCCTCCCTGGGCGCAGAGACGGCCTGGTGGCCTCTCCTGGTGCTCGGTGTGTGAGCTCATCCATGGACGTGGTCCACTGTGGCTCAGTGCTCGATTCTGCTGCAGTGCAGTGCCACCACGATGCTGCCAACTCCCGGTGTTCTCCTGTGACAGATTTTACGGCCACAGGTTAGGCAGTGACGTGGCGTGCGGTGGAGCACACAGGCACAAACAGGAATTCATTGTCACAAACACTCTAGTAAGTTCTCCAGGGGTTTGTCGCAGTGAATTCTTCATGCTCTCTGTAGGGGGCGCTCTAGGCCTCCCACATGTGCATGGACGCGTGTGAATCAGGTGTGTATAGAGGAGAAATGTCACAGCTGCCGTGAGCCTGTGTGTGCATTCCCTGGCCTTCTCATGTCCCTCCTTGCACACGTGTCCTTAGGTGTGACCTTCGGGAAAGAGAGAACTTGGGTTGTGTGACCAGCCGTGAGCTGTGGGCCTCTTGAACTGCAGCTCTGACTTTGGAGAGGGTTTGCACTAGGAGTTCCCAGGTAGTAAACGTGTTTGCCCTCCAGCATGTGCGGGCCCGATGACCACACGCTGCCCAGGATCCCCCAGGGTGGGAGGCGGAGCGAGGCGATCGGATCCGTCTCCTTTGAAGCGTCCTGGGAGACTCACGGGAGCCTCTCTGGGGGTCCCCAGGCCTGCATAGAACAACACACCCTTGTTTGTCATTTGTTTGTTGAATTCTATTTATTTTTATTTATTGGAAGGGCAGAGACACAGATACAGAGATCTCTCACCCGCTGGTTCACTTCCTAAATGCACACGAAAGCTAGGGCTGGGCCAGACCAAAGCCAGGAGCCAGGAATTCCTCCAGATTCCCCAAATGGGTGAGTCACCGCCTGCTGCTTCCCTTGTGCACGTTAGAGGGAAGCTGCAGTCGGGAGTGGAGCTGGGACTCCAGCCAGGCCCCACGTAGGGGAGGCCGGTGTCCCGGGTGGTGACTTTAATTCTGCCGAACACCTGTCCCCAGTGGCACAGTGTCAGTGGAACTTTCTGAGACCTGTTCACTTTGGGACATGCTTAAAATACGTATCACCAACCACACTGTGCACGCTGCAGTGCCTATGAGAACTCTGTCATGTTCTGCACGGCTTATCATCATCTAATCAAACTCCTTGAGACTTCAGGACCTGGCATGTATGTATGTATTTATTTAATTTAACGGGTAGAGTTATAGACACTGAGAGAGAGAGAGACAGAGAGAAAGGTCTTCCTTCCGTTGGTTCACGCCCCAAATGGCTGCAACAGCTGGTGCTGCGCCAATCCAAAGCCAGGAGCCAGGTGCTCCTCCTGGTCTACCATGGGGTGCAGGGCCCAAGCACTTGGGCCATCCTCCACTGCCTTCCCGGGCCACAGCAGAGCTGGACTGGAAGAGGAGCAATTGGGACTAGAACCTGGCACCCATATGGGATGCTAGTGTCGCAGGCAAAGGATTAGGCGCCGGCCCCTTGGCATTTATTTATTTTTTAAAAGATTTTTTTATTTTTTATTTGACAGGTAGAGTTACAGACAGTGAGAGAGAGAGACAGAGAGAGAGGTTTTCCTTCCATTGGTTCACTCCCCAAATGGCCGCAATGGCTGGAGCTGCGCCGGTCCGAAGCCAGGAGCTAGGAGCTTCCTCCTGGTCTCCCATGTGGGTGCAGGGGCCCAAGCACTTGGACCATCTTCTACAGCTTTCCCAGGCCGCAGCAGAGAGCCACACTGGAAGAGGAGCAGCCAGGACATGAACCGGCGCCCATATGGGATGCCAGCGCCGCAGGCGGAGGATTAACCTAGTGCGCCATGGCACCAGCCCCAGGACCTGGCATTTATAACACGGGTTTTAAAGCATACATAGCAAGTTCATTACCAAATACTTTTCCAAATTCTACTGGAGATGTATAATCTAGAGGGATAATAGTAACAAAATTTTTGGTTGAGAAACAGAATTTTTTATTAAGAGATAGAACATTATATTTACAATAAGGAATTATATTCTTTCAATGGCAGACAGTTTCCAAAATATTTTAAATGCTTATCTCTGGTTGGTGAGGTTGTGGTTTTTTTTTTTCCTGATATTTTCTTGAGTGTTCCATGTGTTCCACAGTGAGGATGTATTATTTTGAAAGGAGGCAATGTCATGTTTAAGTAGGCATATTCATTCAGGGGCACGAACGAAGTGTGTTTTTGCTTTAATAACTAATGTTCAAAGATTTTTAGGTCGTGTTCTGAAAGGGAGGAAGAAAGCACATGGTTTGTCGGTTGGAAGGAAGCAGGTCTAGAGCTTTTAAACCTTTGTTTCGGGGCAACAGATATTTTCTATTGAGTTTAAAAAAAAAAAAAAGAAAAAGAAATACCGACCCTGAGGCATAGCTCGGGGGCTAAGGTATAAAATAATGACAGTTCCCTCACGGTTGATTTCTAAGAAATATAGTAGCTGCTTGGGTACTTCCACTTCCTTCTTGTGAAACAATAAAAATAAATATTTGCTTCAGCAACTGTGCTTCTGGAAGAAATATGTCCCTTGAGACATAGGGAAAAACAATTAAAACCATAAATAAACTGCATAGTAATTAGTGAACTGTCTTAGACTCTCGGCCGGGTTCAAATTCCTTACGATTTAAAACATTTTTGGCTGGTTACCTCTGTGGTGACTTTTCAAAGGATGTGAATGTTTTTCTTTTTCAATTCTTTTTAAAAATGTTTATTTATTTGGAAAGTTGAGAGACGCAGAGAAGGGGAGACGGAGATCACCCACCCACTGGTTCAGTCCCTGGACGCTCTCAACAGCCAGGACTGGGCCAAGCTGAAGTCAGGAGCCAGGAGCTCCCTAGGGGTCTCCAGTGAGGCTGGCAGGGGCCCAGCTACTCCAGCGGTTACCTGTAGCTTCCCAGGGTGCTCGTGCGCAAGAAGCTGGCGTTGGGAGCAGAGCTGAGCCGGGGACTCCGGCGCTGTGGTCGGATGTCCCAAGCTGCGTCCTAATTCGCGCAGCAGCAGACACCTGCCTGTGTGTGTTTGTTAAGATGTTGTTGGAGACAAGAGGAAAAGAGCAGGACTGTTCATCATCCTAATGACTGCTCGCCCCCGGGACTGCAGATGACGCTGTCTTGATCTGGCTGTTTGTGTCAGATGCCCCACAGCTGCTCCAGGCCTCCTCTGTCTTTAGGGAATCTGATTTTTTTCTATATTTATACTTAGCAAAAAAAAATGAGTTATTAGGGAAATGCAGGGTCAGGGCACCATTATTTGAAGTCAGTTCCAGCAGTTACCCATTGATGTTTTAATGAGTGTTTGGGTCTCCAAGGCACTGGTGACATTAGTCCTCAGGGTTGTGTCTGCACCAGTCACTCCCAGGCTGGCCTGCACCTCTGCCAATAGCCTTCTACTAAATTGATAATTATATACAACATGAGCATTCTGTTGCTTTTCTGCTTTGTTTTTTAAATAATGCAGAAGTAGGCCGGTGCCACGGCTCACTAGGCTATCCTCCGCCTTGTGGCGCCGGCACACCGGGTTCTAGTCCCGGTCGGGGCACTGGATTCTGTCCCGGTTGCCCCTCTTCCAGGCCAGCCCTCTGCTGTGGCCAGGGAGGGCAGTGGAGGATGGCCCACGTGCTTGGGCCCTGCACCCCATGGGAGACCAGGAAAAGCACCTGGCTCCTGGCTCCTGCCATCGGATCAGCGCGGTGCGCCGGCGGCGGCAGCCATTGGAGGGTGAACCAACGGCAAAGGAAGACCTTTCTCTCTGTCTCTCTCTCTCACTGTCCACTCTGCCTGTCAAAAAAAATAAAAATAAAAATAAAAATAAATAATGCAGAAGTACCATTGGCTTCTCTTCCCCTTCGCTAGCCCTCACTGCTGTCGTGTAATGAACATCTCCCCTGGGAATGCTACCAGAAAGGATCTATGGTAAAGACCCAAATCATCAAAACTATAATAACGAGTAGTGGCTGGGATCCTTCGCTAGGTCCTCAGTAAACAGGACAGTTGGCTTGGCTTTGCTGTGAGGGGTGGTGCTCTCGTGTGTCCTTGCTGCCTGACATGTTCCACAGTGTGAAAGCGGAAAACCGCTGGGGTCTGTGCTGTCTGCCTTCCAAGCTTTCTGACCATGCATTTGCCACGGGGAAGGTTCCCACCATTCCAGGACAGGAGTAGACAGGCCGGGACCACCCAACAATTCAACACTTCCTGCACAGGCACTCCCAGGAAACACTGCACCCAGTACGCCAAGAGGAGACACGGGGACCTGTCAAACATCACCCAGCCTCATGCGTGTGAGGGACTTCAGACAGCTCATGGAACGAAAGGTGGACCTGAAAGATCAGCGTGTTTTGGTGCAAAAAATGAAATCATATATGGAAGTGGTATGAGCATGCATGCCTCAATTTTTATGCCACGTTCTTGCCTCCACAGATAGGAATTGAAAGCAGAGGATTAATACAGTGCAGACGTAAGAGCAGGATGTGGTTAAAGGTGAGAGAGTGAACACACATTTGCACATGAGTGTGGGCAGCTCCCCAAGAGATACCTGTTGTGTTGGCCAGCGCCGTGGCTCACTAGGCTAATCCTCCTCCTGTGGCATTGGCACTCCAGGTTCTAGTCCTGGTTGGGGTACCGATTCTGTCCCGGTTGCTCCTCTTCCAGTCCAGCTCTCTGCTGTGGCCCAGGAAGGCAGTGGAGGATGGCCCAAGTGCTTGGGCCCTGCACCTGCATGGGAGACCAGGAGGAAGCACCTGGCTCCTGGTTTCGGATCTGCGCAGCGCCAGCCGTAACGGCCATTTGGGGGTGAACCAACGGAAGGAAGACCTTTCTCTCTAACTGTGCCTGTAAAAAAAAAACAAAAAGAAAAAAGAAATACCCGTTGTGGGTGGGCACAGAGTTGCCTGTGAGGGTAGAACGAGGGAGAGGGCTACAGCAGGATCCAGAAGAAGCAAGATCTGCCGCTCCCTGTATCAGCTCCTTTTAGACAAGCAGGGTGGACACCGCAGGGTACAGTTTCATGTCCGTGAGGCCTTCTGGGAGTTGCATGGCACCAGTGAGGCTTAACTTCCATGGGACTGTCATGGCATCTCCTCCTCGGTCCAAGATGTGTCTCAAGTGCATTATAGGAAATGGGCGCACTGGGTTGACTGGTAAGCGGTGTGGTTACAGTGCAGGACTACACAGATGTTATTTTTAGAAGTTCTTCCAACTTCGTTTATTCTTAAGTAACTTCCTACGTAGGTCCCCGTATCAGAAGGGTCTTCAAAAAATTCATGGAAAATACTTGAAAGAACTATGCATGAATTTCACAGTGTTTTTTTTTTTTTTTGCACCAAAATAAACTTATCAATTCCATTTTTTTTCATGAACTTTGTGAAGTACCCCTGTACTTTTTTGATTAGCTTAAAAGCCAGTTAAAAGTAGAGAATCATAAAACAAATTAGGCTCACTCTTGAAATTTGCCCTGAAATTTCAAGCATACACCCATTCACCAGTCTTGCATAATGTCTAACCAACCACGTCCTTTGCCTCAAACAAGAGTCTGCTGATGAGAATCTGTAAGCAGCACATCCATAATTCATGGCTCTGATGATCACTGTGGTTTTCTAAGTGGGATAAAAATTTTTCAGATATTTACAAAGTAATTTGCGTTGACTGAGATTTTTGCGATTTTTCTCCTCTAGTCTGTTATAGTTGTCTTGCTCTTATGTCGTTCAATAATACTGCTTTTAACCACTTCTGACCTCTTTTGGTAATTCAATATATTTGGGTATTTTTCATAGAAATGACTCTTCTTTGCACATTCTGTCAGTTTACAAAATGTTTCTTTATGCTGTGCAGTTGCAGTGAGAACTATGGAACACATTTTGTACTAAACACAACTCACTAAGCACCACCAGTACTGGGAGCAGACAGGCCCAGACTCCCAGAGAAAGGGGACTGATTTCTGCATATCCAGTGGTCTGTCTTACAGGAAACAGACCACCTGGAAATCCAACACCACCACCGATAGACCGTTTTAGAAGGGTTTCCATGGTGGGCAGCAGAGTCTTGAATTCTGTTTTTTATCACCTACTGTGTGTTTCAATTCCCTCTGTGACTCAGTTACTGGTTGGCTGAATGGGTTGGTTGCCAAGAGCCTTGCATGTGGGAATGAGAATGAAGTTAGCCTTTGTTGGCTGGATCAGGAAGGCTCTCAAGTTGGCCTGTGTTCCCTGGGCCATGCGTTTCCCTAGGAGCCCTCTTCCAGTTGCTTCTCACCAGGATGGTTTCAATGCAGAAGATTTGTCCTCCGCACCCCCAGATGTCGTTACCTGACCTGCCCGGAAGGTGACAGCTGTGCGTGGACAGTCATCAGACTCCTTAAGAGCAGTCTTGTCCACTCCTACTAGATGTGTGGTTGACATTTATTAGAAAATCTAACAGTAAAGAAAACATGTGTGGAAGGGTTTGAAGCCCCACCCAGGCGCCTCTGCCCCGGGAGGGGTGAACGTCCTGTCGCACGTTCAGTGCTCCCGTGCAGAAGCAGGCTGTACTCGGTGTGTGGTGGCCCCACCCCTGCTCAGGGGTAGCACTTAGACTCTCTCACCGGAATTTGTTCAGTGAGCAAAATGGAGACTTGCCATGGCCACGGAGCCTATTGGTATATTCCTTTTATTCCCTGCTATGTAGATAAGTATAACCTGGCAAGGAGAGTCTATTAGAATTCAATAAGGGTGTGTAACAAAGAGGCAGTCATAAAGGAATGAATAGTAAAGAAACAGTATTGGCGTCGAAGGAAACCCAGCCATGTCTAATTAACCACTCTTCCCCAATGTCGTGGTCTGTCAAGATCAAGTTACTGCAGTTCATTTTATTGGAGTTTGAGTATGTTTAAAAATCAGGAATCAACGAGTGTTTTAAAAGACTTTCTCTACACAGCCAGTGTTGAATGAATGTTTAAAATAGCCCTCATGACAACAGGTGGCCTTGGGTACCAGCTGCCATTATTTCTGGAGAGAATGGAAATTCCAATTCCATTTGTTAGCTGGAGTTAGCGAGTGATGATGGGGATTTTGGCTGGTGTGCTATTTTCATTTCTAAAAGTCTAAATATACCCTCCAGTATCACAAAATTATGTTGTTTTTTCTTGTTAATGAAATTATATTCTCGCTGTGTTTATAGTGTTAATTAAATCTAACAGTTTTATTCACTAAGTTTAGGAAAGTAAACATTGTGTCTTTTAGAAAAATAACCTAGAATTTTAGTCACATTATAGCCATACTTAGGAAAGGAACCTCAAAGTCCAATTTTGTGGCTTAATCTTCAAAAGGCTTTTGCTCTTTCTGGCTGCCGTTTTCTCTGTGTTAAACCATTTTTGTACTGAAAAAAACTCACTTGGGGGGGGGTCCCCGGGAGGCAGGCAGAATTCGTAGCAGGGCCTTGTACACAGGAGGTTAATGAAGGGTGCCCTTGGGGGTCCCAGGGAAGCCAGGCCCAGAGAGCAGTCAGAGCTGAGGCCTCAGCTATCCCAGGGAGCCCTGCAGCTGCTATGGCCCAGAGCTGTCATGGACAGTGTCATGTGTATGATGACTATTCATATATGTGAAGCAGAAAGAGGTAGAACAACCTTCCATCTTCTGGTTCATGCCCCAAGTGCCTTCAACAATTGAGGCTGGGCCGGGCCAAAGCCACGAACCTGGAGCTCCATCCGGGTTTCCATGTACGTGGCAGGGAGCCAAGTACTTGGAGCACTACCGCCTCCCAGGGTGCCTGTGAGCTGGGAGTCGGCGTGGGGCGGGGAGCCGGGACTTGAACCCTTCCGGTCCCAGACAGCACGCTGGTGTCCCAGGCACTAGCGCACTTCCCTCCGCAGCACCTGCCGTGCCTTTACTACTGTAGGAGGGGCTTCAAAAGGTGCATGGAAAATGGAATTCGGTCATCATGGGCCTTCCCCATGAACTGAACCATGACTTGTCTGTTACTGTTACTGTTACTTAAGGCGCGGAGAGAAAGAGACAGACACAGAAAGACCTCCCGTCTGCTTGCCCACTCCAGTGCCCGCAGTGGCTGGGACTGCGGTGGGCTGAAGCCAGGACGCAGCGACTCAATCCAGGCCTTCCACGTGGATGGCACGAACCGAGGGACTTCTGTGAACACTGTCACCTCCCGAGCTCTGTAGCGGCAGCAGACTGGGTTCAGGGGCCAGGGGCCAGGAGCCAGGGGCCAGGGGCCAGGGGTGGGTGTTGAAGGCAGCCAATTCGATGCAGGGTCTGTGTGTCTTAATGTCCGTAACTGCTGAGCTAAGCGCCCGCCCATCCATCAACTTTTTGAGTTGCCGCTCGTATTGACTGTTTGGCTAAGTGTCTGTGTCCCTGTCCAGGAAGGTAACCTTCGCAAGAGCGGAAAGCTTTGTCCTAAGCCCCAGCATGGACCACAGTACTAGGATCATGGAGCTTTATAAATATTTGTTAAACAGATGCTACCCGTAAGCATCTTGATACTTTGTTTAAACTGAGTTACCTAACTTTTTAAAAGCAAGCTGGATATAAAGTGAAAAGCTAAAAGCCATCAACAATAAAAGATCTGAAGTGACTTTTGATCTCTCCAGCCCCCCACCCTAATACACGCACCCCCACAGCAACATCCAATTGTTTTTTTACTCTGATCAAGGCTGATACAGGCTTTTCTCTATCACAGTTCCTGTGGTTTTCTCCCCTAGGCTTGCCGCCTGGTGTGCTCAGGAACCCATCCCTTCCAGCTGGGCGGAGATCTCACTGAGAATCCAGCCTTTCAATTCCTGCTCCCCCCACCCCCCACTGCCTGTCGCGCTCATCTTTAAGTAGACACCCACACAGGCCTCTCCCTCCCAGTCCTCTCCTCCTGCCCTGCTCTCTGCCTCCTGCCTTATTTCTTCCCACCTTCTCTGGGCAGTCACAGTGTCCTCTTTTTATTTCTCACTCCTCATAGTCCGGCATAATGATGGACCGTGTTAAGTGTTGTTAGGCGACTTTGTCATTGTGTGGACATCGCAGAGTGTGCGTGGACAGAATGGAGCCACCAGGTGATGCCACCTCAGGAAATAGCATCCTGTGGGCTCTATGGCCAGTAGAAGCACCTGCTATGCAACATATGACCGCACTGCCCACCTGCAGCCTGGTGGGGGCGCCCGCCCTCCCCTAAGACTACAGCTTCTCTGGACCCCCGGCAGCACTTAATATTCTGTAGCCCTGTGCTGGCTTGAATTTCCTGCTGCTGCTGCAGACACTTGCCTGTCTCCCAGGCCCTGGAAGGAGGAGTTTGGGCCTCTCCCCTTCCCCGGCCCTCTTGACTTTGTTTGAAGGCCTGTTTTCAGCACCAAGGGCTGCTGTGGGAGGCTCTGCGTGGATGCACTCCACGCCCACAGATTCTGCACCTGTTCTTCCCCAACTCCCAGAGCACACCTGTGGGCTCCTCATCCCCGGCCACACCCCTGCAGACTCTGCTCCCTTTAGTTCCCTTTCTTCCCTCCTGTTCTGTGCTCTGCCCAATCAAGTGTTTGCATTTTCCCAGGTCCGCTGGGCGTGGCTTTCTCTCCTTGGAACACCTTCCACACTCTTGCTCCTCTACCCCTCCCTCCCTGCCTCCGGTCCCCTCCTGGAAAGGCCTCATCTGTTCAGGAGAACCTTGGTGTGTGCTCTGGACCTGACTTCTCCATCCACTGGCCCTGTGGCACATACAGTCATGGGTTCTGGTCTGTCTGCCACCCCCGGGTGAGAACAGGTTCCCCCAACTGCCCAGGGTTCTCAGCAGAGGGCCAGGCACATTGTAGGTGCCTCAGAAATGCCCATGGACAATGGACTGGATGAACATAATGCAGAAAGTCTCTATCCCGGGCCCTTCCAGACAGAGGATGGCTCCCTACTAACAGAGCAGTGCTTGTGCATAGGGAGCAAATTCTTCCCTTGCAGAACTGCCCTGCGCACTGCACGATGGTTAGCACCCCAGCTCCTGCCCATCACCAGCCGTGGTGACCCTGAGTTCCTATAGGGGACATTCAGAATCCGTCTCCTGTCCTCCCAAGCCCTCATGCTCTCCTTGGTCACCAGTCAGCAGTTAGGAGGATGGGCCCACTGTCTCTGTCCACCTGTGTGTCTTCTCCAAGTTAATTCATCAGCCAGGGTGCGTTCATGCTGTGAATGTTAGTGCAAGAATCCCAGCAGAACAGGCTTTGAGGCTGCTGGTAACGTGGGATATGGGTGTTTTTTTTTTTTTTAAGATTTATTTATTTATTTGAAAGAGTTACCCAGAGAGAGAAGAGAGAGAGAGGGAGAGAGGGAGAGAGAGACAGAGAGAGGAGTCTTCCATCCTCTGGTTCACTCCCCAACTGGCCACAACAACCGGAGCTGCGCCGATCCAAAGCCAGGAACCAGGAGCTTCCTCCAGGTCTCCCATGCATGTGCAGGGGCCTAAGGACTTGAGCCATCTTCTGCTTTCCCAGGCCATAGCAGAGAGAGCTGGATCGGAAGAGGAGCAGCCAGGACTAGAACCAGCGCCCATATGGGATGCCAGTGCTTCAGGCCAGAGCATTAACCCACTGCACCAGGGTGCCACCCCCCCCCCTTTTTTAAGATATTGGGTTTTACTTGTAAGTGTCTGGGATCCCATTTGGTGGCGAGCATGTTGGAAAAGCTTGCGACAAGGAAGCTTGGACGGGCTTTGGAGTGAGTCCTTGACAAAGAGCTTTGCTTCCCTCCTCGAACAGAGAAGGTTGCTCCTCCTCTGCATCTGGCAACCCACGGTGTAGGAGACAGGTGGCTACAGAGTGACTGGAGTGTTTGCCGCATGAATGACGAGGAGACATTGACGTTATTTTGAATGATGGGAGCAAATTGAAGGTCAGAGGAGCAGTAAAGAGAATGATTTGGGCAGAACAAAGAAATCCCTGTGAGCTGAGGAGAGCTGGTCCTGCAGCGTGGCAAGGGTTCATCGGAGCCACCAGCGGGGCTGAGCCACACCGCCCAGTGTTCAGTGTGTGTAGGTAACAGGTGCAGCAGTGGATATTTTTATTCCACTGTCTCATTTGTTCTCTTAGAAACCCGCTTGTCCCCAGGGTCAGTGTGGTATTCACCTTAGTTTTATCGAGAAAGCAGCTGTAGCACAGCATACCTCCTCTTGCACACAGCCACAAAGTCACTCCTGGCTGCTTAGTCCAGGTGTTTTTCTATGCCCGCAAAGCAAGTTCCCGTCCACAGTTCACTGTGATGGCCCCCAGCCTCCCAGAAAGATCGTCGTCTTCCCCATTTTTTACTGAGAAAAGTAGAAGAGGAATTCAGTAAATTTCCCAGGGCTTCGTGAAGCAGGAGCGCTGAGCCATTTACAGTGACTCATATCCTGAGGACATCCGAGTGCCCTGGGGCTGGGACATGGCCTGGGCGGAGTCCTGCTGGGGCTTGGGTGGAGGTCATCCATTGTGGGGGAGCCAGATAGCATCAGTGGCCCGTTCTGCCCTTTCCCAAGGCTGTCTGTGCTGGATGGGAAGAAGCATGGTGCCAATGTGAATGGCATTGGCAAACAGTTGAAGATGCAGACCGATAGAATCAGCAGTGGTACCCAGGGCAGGGTAAGGACTCAATGATTCGGATTGTATGGTATGAAGGACACAGCCACTGCAAACGTGCCCAGCACTAACAGGGTTGCAGATAGGGTGCCGGTGCCCGGAATGAAGTTTACTTGGTGGTGGTTTTTTTAGTTTGGTGAAATTCGGGTTTATGGTTGAATTTTTTTCTCAGTCATGTTTTTTCTTGTGGCTTTTTTTTTTCTCTACAGGAAATAGAAAATAAACATCTGACCTTAGCATAGTTAACCTGAAATAAATTAATGTGTGCAATGAAAATCAGGCAAATAAATCAGGGTGTGTAGTGTCTGACCGGAAATTACAGCCCGGAGCACATGACCCAGTGTTATTCGAATGCCTTAAAAGGCACGCGCACAATGAGAAATTAACAGGGTGTGTAGCTCGGAACTGGATTGTACAACATTTAAAGTAAATGCCTGAAATAACACAGAAAACCACACCGTGGTCAGTACATCTTGATGTCTCCGACTCCAGCTGAGGTGGTGCCCAGGGACGGTAGATTGGAGACTTTGTGTCTCCTGTGTACACGACTCCATGCTGTTCATTCTCAGCAGCTTCCCGCGGTCCAGAGCTTTTCGGAGGCACCAGGATGACTTTGTATGGCAGAAGACACCTTTTTTCCCAGTGGTTAAGCGTCTCAGCATCCTGGCTTTCTGAGTATTGAGCTTATTTCATTTCTGTCACCGAACACCAGTTCCTGTACAGTCATGGTTCAAAGATGTAGACAAACGCAAAAGGAAAAATTATTCAAAATGGCAGCTCTCATTTGCAGCAGGTTATTTTAGTGGCTGAAGGTTGGGTGACTTGTGCGTCGTCGGGGCACATAGATTTCCAGGAGCCATCTGCCTTCTTTGCACTGAAGAACACAAGTGTCAGGAGCTGTTGTTAGGTCCAGTCTATTCATTTCTCTCAGCCTCCTTGTTCCGCACCGGCCGATAGAACATTAATCCCACTTACGGAGTTTGGAGGGCTGGGTGAGACAGTGTGAGAAAGCACTTTAAAAGGTGAAGTGCCGTTAATGCATTCCTCCGGCCTTTGGGGCTTAATCTTTTGTTCTTGCCTTCCCTGTTGCACTTAGACACTGTTTTCTCTTAGTAGCTATTTTTTTCTTACCATATTGTTGATGCTCATTCATTTGGGCCTGGAGGGCACTAATGGCTTTCACTGCCTGCTTTATTAATTCTGCCTACGGAAATGCCGTTAGATAAAAATGAAGAGCCCCTTACATGCTTTAATAGGCGTTATATTTGTTGAGAATATGGGGCAAGGGTGGGTGTTTGCAAAGTAGTTAAAATGCTGCTTGGGGCACCCACATCCCAAAATGCTGCTCCTAAGTTTCTGTCCGAGCTCCACTTCCAAATTCAGCCTCCTGCTAGCTTGCACCCTGGGAGGATGCAGAAAAGCAAATACTTGGGTGGGTGGCACCCATATGGGAGACCTGGACGTCTGCCTCCATGGTGTGGGCATTTGGGGAGTGAACCAGCAGGTGGAAGATCTCTCTGTGTCTGTCTCTTATCTCTTTCAAATGAAATGAAAGTAAATAGCAAATTTTAAAAATAAATCCTAATCAGCCCCAGAGCAGGCAGGTGGCCTCGCGATTCTGTCATCCGCATTGCCCTTGGAGAGCCTGGGTTTGAAGCTCCTCTCCCGCGCCTGACTCCAGCTGGGCTTCGAGAGTGCCTGCCACAATGGCCAGTTAGTTGCAGGGGATCCCGCAGCTGCTGCAGGCTGAGGAGTGGGTCTTGGAGATGGTGTTGAGGCCCGCAAGCGAAAGAACCAGAGGCTGAGGCAGGCCAAGGCAGCAGCATGGGCTGACGTGGAACAGTGCCGCCTGCAGAGGGTGCAGTTCAAGGCCAAGGCAGCTGCGGCAGTGAAGAGAGGAGACCCAGGAGAAGATGGCCTTCCTCCAGAGCTACTTGCAGCAGAACTGGGGTGAAGTCTTGGATAACCTCTGGCCTTGGTCCGTGACATCTGGCCAGAGATCCATGAAAACCACCACATGAGTGGATAGAGGAAAGCCGCACTTGTCCCACGCGTGGGCGTGTTCGGTGCTCTCGTGGGGAATGCAGCTCCGGCAAAGCTCGCGCTCTGCCCACATGACAAGGCTTGGGTTGGTTCTGTGTGTTTCAGGGGCGGCCCCTTCACTTCTCTGCTGCTTTGCACAGATGTAGAACTTAGCCAAAGAGTTCATCTTTCCACTTTGAATTTCTTAGAGACGGTTGATACATACAGGTCATGTGTTTTCCTGTGCCTTTTAGTCCAAGTAATGCATAGGTCAGTGTTGATTTTTTTTTTCTGTCTTAAATCTAGTAGAGAAAAACACAATTCTTTGAAGAAAGAAAGGAATGAGACCATTTCCCCCTGTGCTTTCTTGAAGGTCAAGGGCTTTATCAATGAAAAAGTATAAAAGGTTTCTTGTAAGTTGGGTGACGCAGCAGCCAGCCTTGAAGTATCTTCCAAGGGCAAAAGCAATGGATTCCTTGTTGAATTGTTTAGGCCGCCTTCAACTTCTTAATCAAAATGACTAGGTGATAGAATTGAAGGACTTATTACATGTTATTACTTGGTGTTCTGGTCAAAGTCACAAGACTTTGTCATGTGAAAAACAAAAGTAGTTGGGTCCTGCCACTGCTGTGGAATACAAGGATTGAGTGCCTGGCTCGCACCTCAGGCTGTAGGGGACATTGAGGGAGTGCACCAGCGGATGGCAGTCCTCTCTCCCCCTCTCTCCCTCCATCTCTCAAATAAATAACACATTGTAGTAGTTAAATAATTCAAGTTATCCACTGCTGGAAAATAAATTTTCTTGAGCTCATAGAACTTGATCTGTATAGCTGGATTGCCTTTTTCAAGATGAAGAAAGCAAGTTTTATTCTCCCCTAGAACTGCTTGGCAGAATAAGACACACTTTCGAAGTTTAACGTATGGAAATGAGGATGCTGATGAGTGGCTAAAGAGTCCCTGTGAACCCTGCAAATGCTGACTACGACTGACTGTGAGGAGGAAAATCCGCTTAGCGGCTATCATTCAGCCTGGTCTCCCAGGCTCAGCCTTCGGCTGCGGCTCAAGGAGTCTTGCTGAGCTCAGCCTTCGGGTGGGGAAGGGCGTAACCCCCACCAGGACCTCTGTAGAGCACACCGTAAGGCATGGTGGTCTTAGTTATTCTGACGATGGCTGCAACAACATAGACATTTCTTAAAGAATTCCTTTTTCCCATAGAAAATTCCTTTCGTGGAGACCACAGGATTAAAATAGAACAAGCCATTTCCAACTCAAGTGTATTTAAAAAGCAAACACACAAAATAAATCATGCCCTTGCCTAGGCCTGCAGGAAATGGGAGTCTGTTTTAAGGAACTATCGGCAGATACAAGTGTATAAATTTTTTTTAGGTCTTTTTCTTGACCTGGTTGTTAAGAATTCTTCTTAATGAAATTCAGCTCTGTTTCATAAATAATGCAGAGCTTGTGAGGTGAACCTAATTAGATACCCAGTGAGAGAGGATATTGCTATCAGACCCTACTGCTACTATGAATAATCCATAGCCACACGTTTTCCAGGTGGGGGGCTGCGGCTGGTGGGGGCGTCACCAGGTCGGCGAGAATACAGCCGCTCCCTTGTTTCCAGCTGGGGCTCCTTGGCATGACAGGGTCTCTTCCCGGACTGCAGCTGTCCGGGAAGTCTTCTCCCGAGCCTCCTTCCGCCCCTGCAGACCCACGCTGGCAGCCCAGGGCGCAGAGGAAGACCTGTTCTCCCTCGTGCCTCCGTCTGTTTCTCCTTACTCCCTCGCCCCTGCTTGCTTAGACTTTTCCGAGTTCAGGGTGCACTTGTTTTCTTTTTCTGATTTTAATTTTGAAAAGCGGGAGAGAAAGGAAATCGTTAATGTAGTCAGCGTGTGTGGCCGGCACCTGCTCTTGACTGACAGGGCAGTGGGATCCTGGGGAACTAGAACGTGCAGGACAGAGGGGGGAAGGCCCGCCTGGAGGCCCAGCGCCGTGGCTGGCACACAGGCACCTGGACGCCTCCATGAGCCTGCTGTGGGAGCTCTTAAGGGCTCTCGCTTGGCCTTTGGGGCAGTCAGTGTTTTTGTGGCTGATGTTATTTCGAGGGTGCCATGGTCTAAAGAAATGAAGAAAAGGGGGCCAGCGCTGTGGCACAGTGGGTTAATGCCCTGGCCTGAAGCACCGGTGTCCCATATGGGCACCAGTTCTAGTCCCAGCTGCTCCTCTTCCTATCCAGCTCCCTGCTGTGACCTGGGAAGGCAGTGGAGGATGGCCCAAGTGCTTGGGCCCCTGCACCCACTTGGGAGACCCGGAAGAAGTGCCTGGCTTCTGGCTTCAGATTGGTGCAGCTCTGGCCGTTGCAGCCAATTAGGGAGTGAACCATCAGGTGGAAGACTCCCTCCCCCCGCCTCTGCCTCTCCTCTCTCTGTGTAACTCTGACTTTCAAATAAATAAATAAATCTTAAAAAAAAAAAAAAGAAGAAAGAAATGAAGAAAAGAGAAGGTCTTAAGAAGCTGGTTCCTCTGAGTTAAAGGAAGGGGTACGTCCCTGGCGTGATCCCTGTTACCGCGTGACGTAGAGGAAGCGACGTGCGTGGACGCCATCCTCCCCATGTGTGCTGGACGCCACTGAGATGCTTGGGAGGTCAGACTGCTTTGCTCCACGTGAGGCAGGAAGGGAAGTCTCTGTAGATGACTTGGAGGCCTGGCGATGGTGTGCCCTCCTTTAGGAGCTGTGGAATGTTCTACGGGCATCCCACACAGCACTCGAAGCACCTGCCTCCCAGGCAGTTGGGTGTTAAGGGGCTGGTGTCAGGGCCGTGGGGTTTTCTGTGCCAGTTAAAGGAGATCAACAAGAAGCAAACAGCAGCAAACGCACCGGCTCAGGGTGTTTCTGTTTGCAGACTTTACCTGTTACAATGTCTCTTAACAGCCCCCAAAGCCACTGCGAGTAACCACGCCTTTTCCGGCTTTGGGAGGAGGTGTGGTATTCAGTGAATCGAGCCTGTCTCTTGACAAGTGTCTGGTGCTGAGGGAGTGTGGGCTGCTGTTCTGTGAGGCAGCAGGGACAGGTCAGATAAACTCTGGAAGCTCTAGGGTTGGACAGAGATAAAAAGCAATACAGCTTGTCTTCGTGGCCTTTCAAAGGAACCCCTTCTGTCCCCAAATTAAATTGATATTGCGAGGTGTGTGACAGGAGCACGCGTGGCATTTGTTTGCCAAGAAACTTGACACACGTAGACCTTCTTTCTATGCCTGGGGCGTCATCTTGGCCTTTCTACATTAAGAGCCAGTGCTTGGCTGGAGGAAGGTACCCTGGGTGACAGGGACGGAGGCAGCGTCTTAGCCTGCTGTGTGTGTCCACTGTCAGTGTATGGCCCTGTTGCATTAGCTGCAGCCACACTGCTCTGGCTACTCCGTGCTTGGAATCCAGGAAGTCAGTGGGGCCCCTCCCTTCCTGGAGCAGCAGGGCTTGGTTTCCTGACCTGCATCCCGCCCTCCTTCACGTTTGCACCATGCAGCATTTGCTGTTTGATTTGTAAATCTGTTCAGTTCCTAAGGTTCTCATCTGAGAAGCATCCGGGCCAGGGGAAGCCAGAGGGGGGAAATGGGAGAAAGTGGACAAGAGAGAGGCAAGATGGGGCGATCTCGGAGGAGACAAAGTTTGTCTTCAGGGGAGGCGACAGGAACCATCCTTTCCCAGTCAAGGTCTCCTCCGCTGGTGGAAACCGTGGGCACCTGGCGGGCTGGTGGTCAGCCCAGCCGAGGCTGCAGAGTCACCCCCAACCCAGGGAGGTCATGTTTGTCACGGGAAGTTGAAAGTCATTGTAGGCTCCTGAGCACGAAGATCCAGCCCCAGCAGGTTTGCATACTGCCTTGTTGTACTGTTTCGGGATTGTTTGTACCAGTAGGCGCCAAGTGTGTGCTTTCCTGCCACACTGATACATGTCAGCTGCAAAAATGGTTGGCTGTTAACATTTGACCCAGACGGATCATTAAGAAAGAGTTCAGCGTTGGTTTCGCTTTAGTGGGAGCATAACCAAGGGCTGGTGGTGGGGCAGAGGCAGAACTGGCAGACTGTGCCCAGCCCAGGAGGTGATGAACCGTGATGGCTTGGTCTTTCTCACTCTCCAGGTTGTATCCACGCCACGCGAGTGCCCTGAACAACCTCGGGACCCTGACGAGGGACACGGCGGAGGCGCAGATGTACTATCAGAGGGCTCTGCAGCTGCACCCCCAGCACAACCGGGCCCTGTTCAACCTGGGCAACCTGCTAAAGTAAGCACCGTGTCTCGGTCTGTCCTCCAGAAGCCCTGTCCTCCGCGCTCGCCTCGGCGAGGTGCCGTTCCCCTCCCTGGAGCCGAGCGGTTAGGATTTGCAGACTTGGGGAGAATGCGGTTCTCGTCCCAGGGAAGCCTCTCCCTCAGTGGTGCAAAGGAGTCTGTCCTGGAGTGCCTTTCTGGATCCCAGCTTCTGGGTGATGGACATAGATTGTACGGGAGGGCGACTGGGGAACGGTCCCAGGGCCAGGTAAACTTGGGATCCGCGAGTGGCAGCTGTTGCTGTACGGCCATGCGCATCTATGCTCTCATTAAGGGGGGACACTGGGATACGGCATGGCGCAGCATAGGTTTTTAGGTCAGAGATTCCCCATGTAACGTAGTACATACTCAGAGGATGTTTTCTGTAAGAGAGAAGGTGAGGCTGCCTGGAGGTAGCCGTGGATCGAGTGGTGCCTGTGCAGGTGCAGCCACTCGCAGCCATAATCATTGTTGTGCATCGGCTTCCTGCCCTGACGGCAGTCCAGACTCTGGCCAGTGCCACTGAAGGCAAATGTGCAGGGGCACTTGTGTCTTCCATTTGTGCCGCCATGGGTCTGGGCAGTGACAGTCCTAACAGTGTCGGCGGTTATGGAATGTAGCTTCCATATTTTAAAAGCGCTAGAGGTGGAAATTTAAGACGTCAAAGTGAGTGGCATCAGTGAGTAATGAAACACTTAGCTGTGTTTGTCTGAATGCTGGCAGTTCATACACTTAGAGAATGGGCTTCCATCTCGCCTTCTGGAGAGCACACTGGGTACTGGGGTGTTGGTTCACCGCGTTCTTTGCTCCTTGCCCTAACTGGGTTATTTTGCAGCCTCGCTAACTCTGCAGGATGCTTCTTCCTCAGCTCCCTGTTCTCTCCTGTGTTTCATGTGTTCACTTAGATATTGGTCCTCCTTATTAATGTGGTTGTTAATGCATATTTGTTTTTAATCTCTTGTGATCACAGAGCAACCCATCATGCAGAGTGACAGGTGTCACCCTAGTCTGAAGTTTTATGTCTTTAAAAAATTATTTTGAAGGCAGAGTGACAGAGAGGGGGAGAGAAGAAACAGTGATGTTTTCCATGTCCTGGTCTATTCCTCAAATACTCAAAACAGGCTGGGCTAGGACAAAGCCAGGAGCCGGGAACTCAGTCTGTGTCTCTAGTGTGGGTGGTAGGAACCCAAGTCCTTAAGCCATCACCTGTGTCCTCCCGGGCACCTTAGCATGAGACTGTATCAGATATGTGAAGTAGCCAAGACTCTTAGTAGGGGCTTGAATAAGGGTTGCAGGTATCCCAAGTGGCAGTTTAGCCCGCTGCACAACAGCTGCACCTGAAGTTTTCTGTTTAAGACTGACTTTATCCACATGGCAGAACACAAAATCAAGGAACACTTCACTAAAATAAGTAAATAAGTAGCAAAAAAGTACAATGAAAGGGAAAGAAACCAGGTATGAATCAACACAAACGAAATAAATAGTGTTTCAAATTAGATAGCATGGATGGTTAAAATCTGAAAATCTGATAGACATTGGAACAAGGAAAACCAGTTGAGAACAAAAAAGTGCACAGTTGTAGCTGAGAAAACACTATACTACCAGGAAATTCCTCTTAAAAATAATAGTAGATGTGGCGTAGTGGGTAAAGCCACCGCCTGTAGTGCCGGAATCCTATATGGGTGCAGGTTCAAGTCCCAGCTTCTCCACTTCCCATCCAGCTCTCTGCTAAGCGGAAGATGGCCTGAGTCCTTGGACTCCTGCACACACATGGGAGACCAGGAGGAAGCTCCTGGATCCTGGCTTTGCTTCGGCTCAGCTCCAGCCATTGCAGCTATTTGGGAAGTGAACAAGTAGATGAAGACTCTCTCTCTCTCTCTCTCTGCCTCTGCCTCTGCCTCTCTGTAACTCTGCCTTTTAAATAAATAAATACATCTTTAAGAAAAATTATAGCAAATCAAAAGTTGTGAGGAAAATGGCTTCTAGTTATTGTGCACAGCTAGATGTGGGTGGATGCGATGTTTTTATTGACTGCGACATTTGGAAGCACTTTTTTTGTGTGAAGTTCTAAGGACTGTGTTTTCAAATCATCAGTACTTGTACAAGCTGACTTTGAAAGTTCATAGAAAGTGGTATTAAAAGATGAATTTATTTTTGTATAAGAAATTAAAATCCGTGCTAGTTTTTTCATAATTACCATCAATGTATTTTAAGGCTTTCCATATGCATGGGGTTCAACAAATGTTTGCACCAGAAATTTTTCTTGAGCTTTTCCAAATACCCTCATATCTGTCCTGCCCAGACCCGAATGACTTGGTGCCTAGACAACCTCCTGTCAGTGTCGTTCTGAGTCCCTGGATCGTATAGTAGTACTGGTTTCAGAGACGTTATAGCTGAATGTTTTATCCAAAGATGCTGACTACCATGGCAAATATGGAAGTCACAAAGTGACCTTTCATGTTTGCAGTGCCGTGTGTCACACGGTGGCGGTCATGACCCTGTGCTAAGAGTCCTCCTGCCCAGACCTGAGCAGTGATGGTTAGCCTAACCTTCCACTCGCAGTTCCTGTCTTGCCGCTGTGAACAGCTCTGTTCAGTCCATGTGCATTGAAAGCACAAGGAAGTGGGGCTTGGAGCTTGGCAGTGGCTGTTTTCACAGCAAAGGATTATTGGGCAACCAGCAGGAGATGTTCTCTCTCCCTCTCTGTGGTAAAGTGATCCGAAGCAGCAGTCTGGCTTTACATTTGCAGGAGACTAAGGTTTCTGAGCGCCCGTTTCCTGACACCCTCTTACGGAGTCTTTAGTGACTAGGGGAGAAGAACCACTGAGATCCCAAGAGGGAGGTACCGAGTGCAGGTTGTCCCCAGCAGTCTGCAGCCCAGTGGAGCCAAGTGGCTGTGCCTTTGTTTTTTGAAGAATTGGTTGAGAGGCAGAGTTAAAGAAAGAGAGACAGCAAGGTCTTCCATCTGCGGGTTCACTTCCCAGATGGCTGCGATGGTTGGAGCTGTGCCAGGCTGTAGCTTCTGTGGTTTCCAACGTGGGTGCACGGGACTGAGCATTTGGGCTTTCTTCCACTGCTCTCCCAGGCGTATCAGCAGGGAGCTGGATCAGAAGTGGAGCAGCGGGGATTCAAACTGGTACCCTTATGGGATGACATTATCACAGGCTGTGGCTTTACCCACTAAGCCACAGTATTGGCTCAGTGACTGTATCTTAACACAAGTCCAGCTTAGACTCCAGTAGATTAATAAATATATTTAGACATGTTTATTTGTTTATATATTTGAAAGGCACAGAGACACAGAGGGACCTTCTATCTGCTGGCTCACTCCCTGAATGCCCACACAGCCAGACCTGGGCCAGGCTGAAGCCCAGAGACAGGAATGCCATCCCGGTTTCTAGGTGGCTGGCAGGGACCCAATACTTCAGCCATCACCTGGGCAGGAAAAAATGTTGAAATTCACACCTAAGGAGTCTTCAGGAAGTATATAGAAAGTATGTATTATTACAAAACTGGGCACTTATTTTTTTCTTAAGACATTTTTATTTATTTGAAAGGCTGAGTTACAGAGGGGCAGAGGCAGAGAGAGAGAGAGAGGTCTTCTGTCTGCTGGTTCACTTCCCAGGTGGCTACAACAGGAGCCTCTTCCAGGTCTCCCATGGTGCAGGGGCCCGAGGACCTGGGCCATCTTCTACTGCTTTCCCAGGCCACAGCAGAGAGCTGGATCGGAAGTGGAGCAGCCGGGACTCTAACCAGTACCCATATGGTTAACGGGCACGCAGGTGACGGCTTTACCCCACCTTGCCTCAGTGCCAGCCCCTAAACTTAGCTTTTAATTCCATTTTCCATGAACTCTTTGAAGCTTCCCTGTCCTCTTGAGCCAGCAGCAGTAGGTGAAAAACACGAAGAGGCTCAGAATTTTATAAATTTGGTTCATCTTGGTCTCAAGATAGGCGTGCTGTTTTTCCGCTGAGTTAGCTTTTGAGTTACTGTGATAACTGGTTAAAATTCTGCCCTCTTTTGTAATGCAAAATTTAATTATAATTCTCAGAACCCAAGTGGTGTCTTCAGATATGCACAGTTTTCAATTTGATCTTCCAGAGAGCAAAGTACTCTCATTCTTCCTGTCCTGTAAGTAAGGGCAGTAAGGTTGGGAGAAGGCGAGCAGTGTGCGTGGGGCCCTGCGTGAGCACGTGGAAGACGTGAGAGTGGAAGCCACTTCTGCCTGCCTGATCCCCCTGACTTCCAGCTCCACACTCAGCTACCTCCTGAGGCCCATTGCAAAACGAGATTACAGGCGACAGTAGGTAATGAGAACAGTGCTTGTAGTTTCAGATTTTCAGGTAGACATATATAAAGCTTGTTATTTATTTTATCTGAAAGGCAAAGAGAGAGAGAGAAACCTCTCACTCACTGTTTCACTCCCCAGATGTCCACAACAGCCAGGGCCGGGCCAAAGCCTGGAGCCA
The DNA here is from genome assembly GCF_964237555.1 of Oryctolagus cuniculus. Lineage (NCBI taxonomy): Eukaryota > Metazoa > Chordata > Mammalia > Lagomorpha > Leporidae > Oryctolagus > Oryctolagus cuniculus. The sequence continues at coordinate 126,583,097 of NC_091440.1, read as the reverse complement.
GGAACTCCATCCAGGTCTCCAGGTGGCTGGCAGGGACCCAGTAGTTGAGCCGTCATCTGCTGCTTCCCTGAGTATGCATTAGCCGGAGATTGGTTTTGGGAATGGAGTCAAAACTTAAACCCAGGTACTTCATGTTATGTGGGATGTCTGTGTCCCCAGCAGGGTCTCAGCCACTGTGCCACATATCTGCCCTGAGGAGCTGTATTTTAATACAGGAAAACTGCATGAATTTTAGTAGTACTTTATTAAACCCTGGTTTATCCAAATTATTGTTTTTATCAAGTATTATTAAACCTAATTTTAAAATTTAATAAGTAAAAATTAAGATTCTAGTGGGATGCCTTGCATTCTTTTTTTGTACTGAATGCTTGAAATCCAGTGTGTATTTTACCCATGGGGCATCTCAGACAAGCCGTAGTTCATGTGCTCACATGGGGTTAGTGGGTGATAGAGGGGACAACAGAGGTGTTCACCAACAGCCTTGACTTTGGGAGGAGTAAGCCTCTTCGTCCCTGCTGGTGGCTCTGTGTGAGATGGGACCCAGTGGGAGCCTCCCAGTAGCTCACTGGAATTCGTGGAGGGCCTTGTCAGACAGCTTGAGCCCTGTTTGCAACAGCAGACTTCTCTGAGCGCCATGCAAATCTGCTTGGCCCCTTTCATCACCGTTTTGCTGGGCTTTGAAGCTAAGCCATTCTGATTCCGTGCAGCATGGGGGCAGTGTGAGAGGTTGATAAGGGACAGCTTTCCATGCCAGCATTCTTAATTTATATTAATTATCATTGGCTTTGCTTGCAACCTAAAATGTCAGAAAAGAAAGGTTGAAAATATGCAAGATTAGCATAAAGTTTTTATGGATGACTAGAGCAGGAGTCCCTCACGGCTCAAGAGGATATAATAGAATATTGAAATTCAGGATACGGGGAGCTGTTTCATGGCAAATGCCTGGATCACATAGTTGCTGGTGTTTGTTATGGAAATGAAATATGAAAAGAACCCCGTCACGAATCGTGCCGTGCCTCCCTCATTGCCAGAGCGGCCCTCCCTGTGCATAACAGAATGGAGGTGTTGTATGCACGTCACAGTAAATCTCACAATCAGACACTCTGAGGAACGTGTAATACGACGGGCAGTAGTTGAACCGCATGGAAGATGAATTCGATACAGCACACGTTTGATTTTCTTTATTTGGATCTTCTAGAAAATTGAATTTCTAAAGAATAGTAGGGTACAGGAAGAAGGGTATCTCTTATCTTTAAAATAAATGTTAGCACTAGGGATATGTTTTCTTACAGTGTTGGCACTAGCCACATAATCTTTACTTTGTAAAAAGAAAGCTTATACATGGGCCGGCACCGCGGCTCACTAGGCTAATCCTCCGCCTTGCAGCGCCAGCACCCTGGGTTCTAGTCCCGGTTGGGGTGCCGGATTCTGTCCCGGTTGCCCCTCTTCCAGGCCAGCTCTCTGCTGTGGCCAGGGAGTGCAGTGGAGGATGGCCCAAGTGTCTGGGCCCTGCACCCCATGGGAGACCAGGAGAAGCACCTGGCTCCTGGCTTCAGATCAGCATGGTGCACCGGCCGCAGCGCGTCAGCTGCAGCGCGCCAGCTGCAGCGGCCATTGGAGGGTGAACCAACGGCAAAGAAAGACCTTTCTCTCTGTCCCTCTCTCTCACTGTGCACTCTGCCTGTCAAAAAAAAAAAAAAGAAAAAAAGAAAGAAAGCTTATATATTCAAAGAAAGTGCCGTCCTCTCTGCTTTTTAACCGGAACCCCAGGAGCACACAGTGCCAGCCACCCCTTCCTCGTGGCGACTTCTCGGTGGCTAGGTTCCCCTGAGACGTGCCACATCCAGGCCCAGCCCAGAGCACCTCCCCTTCTTTTCTTTTCTTTTCTTTTCTTTCCTTTCCTTTTCTTTTCTTTTCTTTTCTTATTCCTTCCTTCCTTTTTTTTTCTTCTTTTTTTTCTTTTTTATGTTTTTGTTTATTTGAAAGCCGGAGTTACAGAGAGGCAGAAAGGGAAAGGTCTTTCATCTGCTGGTTCACTCCCCAAATGGCTGCAATGGCCAGAGCTGGGGCCATTTGAAACCAGGAGCTGGGAGCTTCTTCTGGATCTCCCACGTGGGTTCAGGGGCCCGAGGACTTGGGCCATCTCCCATTGCTTTCCCAGGCCATAACAGAGAGCTGGATCAGAGGTGGAGTAGCTGGGACTTGAACCGGTGCCCATATGGGATGCGGGCACTGCAGGCGGCGGCTTTACCACTATGCCCCAGTGCAGGCCCCGCCCCCGTGTTTTCCACGCACACCTCTGTCTTCAGCTCTACCTCTCCCAGCCTACTTGCCTGTTCCCTTGTACTTTCTCACTTTCTTCCTACCTTCCTTTCTTCATCGCTTCATTCCTTCTTTGAAAAGCAGAGAGACAGTGAGCCTTCACTGCTGGTTTATTCCCCCAAAACACCTGCAGCAGCCAAGAGTAGGCTAGACCAAAGCCGGAGCCAGAATTCAATCTGGGCCTCCCACATTGAGTGGCAAGGAGCAAAGCACCTGAGCCATTACCAGCCGCTTCCAAGAGTGTGCATTAGCGGGAAGCTGGAGTCGGGGGAAGCCAGGATGGATACTCCGGTGCTCCAGTGCTGGATGTGAGTGTCCCCACAGCAGCTCCGCCTGCTGCCCCAGAAGCCTGCGCCCAGGTCTCTCCCAGCCCTTTTGCAGCCTGGTCCAGCATCACATCACACCAGCTCCCATCCCAGAATTTCTTGCCTGGCCTTCCATCGACTCCAGGCCCATGAGCACCAGAGAATGACTTTCCAGTGCTCCCCAACCTGAGCTAACGTCTTTCATGAATGCAACAGCCGAGTGGGTGACCTCATCCTCTGCATCCTCCCCTCCATGGCTCTGCCCTGAGCCAGGCACCAACCTGGCTGTGCCACTGGCTTCTGAGTCCCAGAGGCCTTTCCGCTCTCTGCCACCTGACCTCTGAAATGTCCTCTCTGATCTTCACCTCTTAGTTCCACCCACAATTCTCCCCTGGCCCCGTCCCACTCCACCTGACCTTGGAAAAGGGGTGTGGCTGTGGCCCCACCTCCCAGCTCCACTTGATAGCCAGTTGTCTTTATTTATGAGCTTGAACTTGGCATACCTGCTATTGACTATTGTTAGGGTCTCTGTCCTGTCCGACTTCCATGTTCATGGTCTATAACCCCGTCTCTGGTTTACCTAATCTATTTCAGTCACACACGTGACATCAACTTGGATGCCTGGATCAGGATTTCTCAACTTATTTTATTTTATTTCCATCATCTTGCCCATCCTGCCTCATAAGAAACCTTTTTATTTATTTTCCTAATCGGCCATTCTCCAATTACATCCTTAAGAATTAGATGCGTTAGGCGGGGTGGATCTTTGAGAGACAGCCTGCATTTCAGATAAATAATAATAAGTAAATAGAATTAGAAAAGGAAGAACTCCTGCAGTTCATTTGAAGTTCAGTTTCATTCTCATGGTCGCTATCCATGGCTGAATTATCTTGGAAATGAGAATGTTCGCCTCTCCCCAAAGCGGGGAGCGCTGGCTGCTTGTAAACAGATTGCTAATTGTTATGAATTTTTTGGAGTGGCCCTGCCGCACTGCAACTGCTCTCGTTCCTGCTGTGACCACTGATGAGCTGAGCTTGAAGTTGGCTGAAACCCATAGTGTGCTTTGCAAGGAAAGGACCCGTTCCCCATTTGTCCTCTCGCTGTGACAGCTGCGGGGAACCCTGCTGAGGCCAGAAGACAGCGTTCACTCGGCTGGAAGCCCTGTGGGCGAGAGCAGGGGCTGAGGAACCCTGGCTGTGTTTACCTTCTCTTGAAGGAATTGGAATGTCATCATTTTCTTTGCTTGCACAAATATTTCTGGCCAGCGCTGTGGCTCACCTGGCGAATCCTCCGCCTGCGGCGCCAGCACCCTGGGTTCTAGTCCCAGTTGGGGCGCTGGATTCTGTCCTGGTTGCCCCTCTTCCAGGCCAGCTCTCTGCTGTGGCCCAGGAGTGCAGTGGAGGATGGCCCAAGTGCTTGGGCCCTGCACCCGCATGGGAGACCAGGAGAGGCACCTGGCTCCTGGCTTCCAATCGCTGTAGCACGCCGGCCATAGCGGCCATTTGGGGGGTGAACCAACGGAAAAGGAAGACCTTTCTCTCTGTCTCTCTCTCACTGTCTAACTCTGCCTGTCATAAAATAAAATAAAATAGATAATTATTTTCGGCAGAGCATGGGCTTAGGCTCTCTGTCCTGAAAATCATTTTCCCACCGTCTCCTCTTCCTTCCTGGATTGCTTTGCCTGCTCGTCCCCTTGACCTTCTGGGCTGGCGAATCAAGTGGAATGACTCAGGGTAGAGGTTCAAGAAGGGATGATTCAGTTAAAAGAGTGAGAGAAATGCGAGTAACCGTTGGAAGTTCCTTTCTGTGCATATTGTCTTACTGCAGGGCACTGAGCACCTAGATCAGAGTAGGCCAGCATGGCCCGAGCGCAGCAGCGCAATGTTGTATGTAGTTGTTAGAGATGATCAAGGGCTTTCCACAGTGGAAGGGAAGAAACTCTCTGTGGGCCAGAAAGAGCAGCAGGGAGGGCAGAAAGTGGACTGTGCACGTTCTGTGTCACCACTGACCCAGCCCTCCCTGTGGCCTCCCGGGTGTGTCCCAGGAAGCACTTTGGGGAGGCGAGGCCCATCTCCAGGGCTCCTTGTCTTTTCCCAGGCTCCTTACCAGGGCTGCCGGTCTCCCTCAGGCTTTCGCCTCCCAAGGACTGGACCCAGCCTGGTGCCTTCACACACAGTGGCATTGTGGACCCTCTGCCTTCCAGGCTAAGGGAAGCAACTGGCGTTGGACAGGTGATGCCCAAGTCGGCACAGCGTGGGGACAGGCATGGTCCCTCTTGTTAGGGAGTCTGGCTAGGAGAGGCCATGGCTGGACGCTGGGAGGAGACCTCTGACTCCGTCGCTTGCTGTGGCATCTGCCATCCCGTGTGCTCTCCTAGGGACTCCACACAGGGAGAGCTGGGTGAGCTTGAGTCTCGGCTCCACTGTGCACTGATGTGTGACCTTGGGGACACGATTCATCCTGCAGTGCCTCCGCTTGCTCTTGTCGAATGTGGGAACCAGATCCGTGACTTCTTCCTTCGTGGATTCTGAGTGGAGCAGCTCATTACGCTAACCTAGGACCCAGCACCCGGCACAGACGGATCATCTTCAGCCACGATTAAGTACTCTTAGCCTGGGTGCATGATTTCCTGCTTGGAAAGCGAAGCTCAGGCTCTCTGTCTAGAACCCATAATGAATCAGAAGTTCACAGTGCATTCTCCCCTCCTGCCCCTGGGTGTGCAGTGTTCTGCCTGAGACTCATTTCCCTTCTCTTGAATGGAAGACACTGGACCAAGTTACTCCAGGGTCCTCCCTAGCTGCTAGAATTCGTGGCTTTGTCTTTCGATGATGACTCCAGATTTCTTGTCTCCGAACTGAGGGGTGAGTGGGAGACCAGCCGAGAACTCGGAAGTTGTTTCTCTGTCCAAAGGCGGTGCTTGACCTGTGGCAGCTCTGCCTTCGTGGAGAAAGCAGTGGGCCTGTGGCTGGAGAGAAAGCAGGACCCAGTGGAGCTGGCGTTTGATGTGTCCTCCTATGGCCGGATACTCTGGGAAGCCTCTGCCCGTGTTACCCGGACCTGCAGAGGCAGAGTTGCATGCACACTTCCCAGACTTGCACGTGGAGGCTCAGAGCTGAGGCATCTACCCGCCCTGCGATACGGGTCGTGCATTACCCAGGTTGTCGAAGGGGCCTTTCCCTGGGGAGGAAATGAATCTTACCTAAACCAGGATGTCCTTAGCTGCTGCCTCGCCCAGGTGCTAACCCGAGAGCATTGCTTTTATGCTTTCCTTCAAGTCCCCAGAGGACACGTTATCAATACTTAGGTGCTCTTTGAAGTGATGCTGGCCTGGCCCCAGTCCCCAGCCCACCTCCGTGCACACTTAAGGAACTGCTAGGGCAGGCATCCTGCAGCTGCAGAACAGTGACCTCATCGAGCTGACCACCCAGGCACCGAGGGCCTTCCAAGGTGCAGTTGCAGGACGGGACTCGAGACTGATGTTCCCTGGGGACTTGCTCTGGGCAGCCCCTGGCAGAGGCCTTGATGTGGGCTGTGTCTCCGTTTCTGTCCTCCCGCGCCTGCACGGCTCTCAGCTTCCCTCTTTCTGTTCTTCAGTTTCCAGCTGGAGGCAGTGTGGCAGGTCGGGGGCTGTGATCTGCTCTCTGAATTTGACCTCTAATGAGAATGGTTTTGACCTGGGGGGAAAAAAAAAAAAAAACACTTGCCGTTGTTCAACATGTGTATGGCTCCTGCAAGAAGTCAAGCAGAAGAATTAACGTGAAGCCCAGTACATGAGTGTTGGCCTTCCATTGCGTGTCTCAGAGTTATTCTCAGTGAACTTGAACCCACGCTACACATAATACAATCTAGTTCTCTCTTTCTGTGTAAGACCTAGAAGAGCCATAGGAAAAAATGGGTCCCCTCGAAAGATCACCTTGGTCAGATGTTTACAGTTTGACTCTCACGATCCAGTTTTTTAAGAAGAGCTGGTGAAGTGTGTGCAGAGAAAATCATAATTGTTTTCATTGGTGGGAGGCATCGTCTGTGGATCCAGCAGCAACAGAACCCCCTGACAAAGGGATTGTAATTAAGAGGGCGGAGCAGTGCTCCAAGTTCACACTGTGGTTAATGGGAAATTTTACTGCTGCCAAATGGCTCGCCAAATCCGTTTATTTCTGTGGGTGGAATTTCTGAAATTCTCTCCAAATGTCAACTCTGTCTTCCGAGCAAGCATCTGCTTCCAGTTGAAATGAATGTGTGATGAGACCCTCGATGGGAATCCAGAAAGTTTTCCAAATTGACAGACTTCACAGGTTCTTAATTACTGGAAGAAAATGCGCCGGAGCTTCTTCGCTTTGCTCAATGTCTGTCGTGGGAGGGAACAGACCGTTGAGATGATGCAAATGTTTTTACTGAACATACAGGAAAAACAATCCCACGGCCGCCGTATAACTGAAAGGAACATTCCCTGCGAAACCACAAATGTTTAATGGCAAAATTTGCACATTATGAGCAAGATCTAATTTCTCCTTTATGTGTCTCTTCTGAGTCAGGGATAAAGATCCTACTGGCCCCAGGAACCTATTCTGGGGAAATTCTAGCCTCCTGGAACTTCCTGAGGGAAGCTTGGGAAGAGAGTGGGATTTGGCCAGAAAGTGCTAGGGGCTTGTGTGAGTAACCCGGTGGCCGAGATGTGGGTCCTTCACACAGGAGCTGTGATGAGAAGGGAAACTCCACAGGCCAAGCACCCCGCCAGCCTTGTCTGGGCTCAGAGTCCCAGGGAAGTGCCTTCTCTGTTTGCAGCTCTCAGTGTCCTGTCCCACTGAGCCCTGACCCAAGGGACAGTGATCAGGCAAAGTCCACAAGCAAGCACAGGCTGAAGACCACCCCCAACCTCCAGGAGAAGCACCTGAGGGGCTTATTGGGAACCTTGCGTCCTGGACCCTGCCCCAGACCTGCTGAGCGCCTGTGCAGGCACCGAAAGTGCAGGGCTGTTCCTCTAAGGGAGAAATGAAGACAAAATATGTATGGTCTGGGGCTGATGCTGTGGTGGTTAAAGTCGCCGCCTGCCGTGCTGACATCCCATATGAGCACTGGTTTGAGACCTGGCTGCTCCACTTCCAGTCCAGCTCTCTGCTGTGGCCTGGGAAAGCAGTAGAAGATGGCCCAAGTGCTTGGACTCCTGCACCTGCGTGGGAAACCCGGAAGAAGCTCCTGGCTTCAGATTGGCACAATTCCAGCCATTGTGGCCATCTGGGGAGTGAACCAGCAGATGGAAGACCTCTCTCTTTCTCTCTCTCTCTCTCTCTCTCTCTCTCTCTCTCTCTCTGCCTCTCCTTTTCTCTCTATGTAACTCTGTCAAATACATGAATAAGTCTTAAAAAATATTTACCATCATGGGTGGATAGCAGTCACCAGCTGGTGACCCTAACAGACCCAGAAATGCAGGCTGCTAAGGGCAGTCTTGCCTGCTTTCCCACCTCTCCAAGGGCCCCCACATAGACCCATCAGTGCTGGGTGAGCCCCTGGAACATAAGCTCTGAGAGACCTAAGTGTGCCCCTCTGAGTCTCCACACTCACAGTGTGTCCACGGTTAACTGGACGTGGTGTGTACTAGAGTTTGCTTGTGTCTGTTTATTGACCAATTAATTTTCTGTTTCATTCAAGCCTTTATTTATTTGTGTATTTATTTACTTACTTTAAATGCAAAGTAACAGAGAGCACAGGATAGAGAGAGGAGAGAAAGCAAGAGCTCTTTCATCTGCTGATGCACTCCCCAGATGACTTCAGTGGCCAGGGCTGGGCCAGACTAAAACTGGGAGCCTGGAATTCCATCCTGGTCTGCCACCTGCAGGGGCCCAGGCACGCAGGCCACCTGCTGCTGCGTTCCCCAAGTGCTTCAGCAGGGAGCTGGCTCGGAAGCAGAGCTGCCAGGACACAAATGGGAAGCTGACGGTGCAGGTGGAAGTGATGCTGTCTGCTCAAGCCATAAGGTGAGGTGAGACACACACACACACACACACACACACACACACACGGGGTGGGGAGTGAGAGAGGAGAGAAGAGAGAGATCTTGGGAGATACCTTTCCCTCTGCTAGTTTGCTCCCCAAATGGCTGCCGCAGCTGAAGCTGGTCTAGGGCGAAGCCAGGGGCCAGGAGCATCACCCAGGTCTCCCACGTGGGTGAAGGGGCCCAAGCCATCTTCTACTGCTTTCCCAGGCCATAGCAGGGAGCTCAGTTGGAAGTGGAGCAGTCAGGACTGGAACTGTTGCCAGAGGCCTAACCTGCTAGGTCTATAATACCAGTCCCTAGCAAATGGTTTCATAGCAGGACTTCCCTGTGTCCTCTCACTGCCCCGGCAGCCCCTGCACCAGGGCAAAGCCTCCCCTTTCTGTGGTCATTACGCCAGCAGATTGGTTTGGGACTATCTGCAGGGCATCCATGTTTGTCTGACAGAATTTCAGGGGGTGATAACTCTTTGTAACTGGTGTTATTTATGCTTAATACAAGGCTATGAATTTAGGCATGCTGATTATCATATGGCCAGTCTTTTATGGTATTACATGTAAAGAAAGTTAACGCTGACATCTAAATTTTTGTGCATAGTCTGAAATGCAGACAACTGTTATTTAGGAAAGACTTTCAGAAGTCTCATATTCTTCTTGATTTTACAAATTCAGGGGGTTCGCATTGTGGCGTAGCGGGTTAAAGGCCCAGCCTGCAGCACTGGCATCCCTTATGGGCGCTGGTTCGAGTCCTGGCTGCTCCACTTCTGATTGAGTCCTTTGCTAGGGCCTGGGAAAGCAGTACAAGATGGCCCAACTCCTTGGGCCCTTGCACCCATGTGGGAGACCCGGATGAAGCTCCTGGTTCCTGGCTTCGGATCGGCGCAGCTCTGGCCGTTACAGTCATTTGGGGAGCCAATCAGTAGATGGAAGACCCCTCTCTCTCTCTGGCTCTACCTCTCTCTGTATCTCTGTCTTTCAAATAAATAAACAAATGTTTTTAAAAAATTAAATCCAACCAGATGATGTCCCACTGGCAAAGCTCAGCGTGGGTTGGGTTAGGAAGCAGCTGCACGTGGGATCTGTCCCTTGGATTTAGTGTAGTGTTTGGTAAACCATTGCTCACCACAAAACATGTGTCTTCTCACTGCAAAAAGGAAACAGTATAGTAGTTCAATTCTAATGTGTATCTTTTTAAAATTAAAATTAAGAGTGTGTACTGCCTTTGCATTTGAATGTTCTGGTTTTGAAGGATGGGCTATGAGCTATGAGTTTGTTCTACAAATATGTTATTTATTACGTTTGCACCATGACTAAAATTTGAGGTGCTTTTCAAGAGCCATTAAGAAAAGTAATCTACAAACATAAGGAGGGGCTGGCGCTGTGGCACGGGGGTTAAGCTGCCACCTGCAGCACTCGTATCCCATTTGGACACCGGTTGGAGTCCCAGCTGCTCCTCTTCATATCAGCTCCGTGCTAATGGCCTGGGAAAAGTGACAGAAGATGGCTCAGGTCCTTGGGCCAATGCACCCACATGGGAGACCCAAAGGACACTCCGGAATCATCAGGAAGGTGATACAGGTTATATATACACGTGTGTGTGCGTATTTGTTCTTGCTGTGTTACGTGTTCAGGAGCTCTGATGACAGGATGATACTTTCCCATCCTGGGCTGGTCAGGGAAGCTTCCCAGCACAACCAGGAGTGGTGTGGGGGCAGGGCAGAGCCCCCTGTGAATTGCCGTGGTGGGACTGCCAGGTTGAGGGGCACAAGACCATAGGGACCAGTCCTTCTTTTGCTCTTGGGACCAGGGCAAATCGTGGAGGCTTTCTCGGTCTCGTCTTCCACCACTGTAATTCAGGAACATCCGATTCTCTCCCTGATTCCTAAAACTGAGCAGTTGACATAAACACGTGAGAGCATCCTATTAAGGGGCTTAACCAGGGAACTCTAAAGCCTGTTTTAAAGCAGTCCAGATGAGGTTGAGGGACACTGCAGACAGAGAGGCTGTGCAGTGGCTGATGTGCTGGGTTGTAGCACAGGTGGCAAAGGCTGTCGAGCCTGGCTGGAGCAGGGGTGCCTGGGTATGTTGGAGTACTGGTCAGAACTGTATTGCGGGGCTTCAGACTGAATCCGTCTGTTGGCAGATGGGCGTTAGTCAAGAGTTTGGTGTTAGAGAACACGTGGAAAGCAGTGTTGTAGACACATGTCTTTCAGCCGTCTGTATGCAGTATGTGGAGGAAGAAAAGAGCTGGCAGCAGGTGTGTGAACAAAGAGGTTACAAGCTCAGGTGAGCGAGGTGCGCTCTGGACTGCAGGGATCCAGCGGAGATGTGGAACGCTGCCCCTGTCGTGGGTGGTTGGCAGAGCAGCCTATGCCACTGAGACAGACAGCTTGCAGTAACGTTTAGTTCCCACACAGTAGCCATAGCTACAAGACCAAGGAAGCTTCATTTACATGAATTATTTTCCATACAGGTTTGTGTCAAAATCATAGGTGTTTCTTAAGCTGCCACCAGAGGGTAATAAGCAAGAGAGGCTATGGGAGAAATAACTGACCACTTAGCAACTTTTTGGGCTTTCTTAAAAGGACCTTGTAAAACCCCTCCCCTAGTGGCACATGCTGTCAGTTAGTCTGACCCCAAAGGCTCCCAGACAAACCCAGAACCACCCAAGCATGCAGGCCTGGAGGAAGGATCTTCAGTATTTGCACCTTGTCATCCTCACGTGTGAAACTAACCACGTGGTGAGTTTTCTTAAGGTCTGGCAGTGCCTCGAAGGATTTTTAGAATTTAAAATATTTTCTGCATTTATTCCCTATTACTATTGTGTTTGAAAGGTAGTAAGACGGAGAGAGACACATATACAGAGAATCTTTCATCTGCTGGTTCACTCCCCAAATTCCTGGGAGAGGTGGGGCTGGGTCAGGCTGCAACCAGGAGCCAGGACCTCCATCCAGGTTCTCCACATGAGTGACTAGGATCCAACTGCTTGAGCCATCGACTGCTGCTTCCCAGGGTCTGCGTTAGCAGGAAGCAGGAATCCAGAGCAGTGCTGAGATGCAAACCCTGGCTCTCTGATATGGGATGTGGTGCCTTAACCTCTATGCCAAACACCCGCCACGAGATAGAGCTTTTTCCATAGAGATACAAGCTCACTGAGGTTAATCACTGTGTGTGTCTCAGGAATGTTCCTGGGAGACCTGAAGTATTTACAGGTGTATCCCTAGATAGTCTTAAATGCCAGCCAGTCTTGCTGAGTTCATATATATATATATATATATATATATATTTATATATTTTTTAAAAAATCTAAGTTTCCTTTCTAACAGATGTGAGCCATGACAAGTACAAAGCACTCAATCATTTCTATCAAGCTGTTGGCTTTTCTCTGCTGATTTTGATGAATATCCCAGCTAAATTATGCCCTCAGGGACTTTCAGCCTAAGTCTGTATATTCCTTTGGAGTTTGGGAGGAGTTCCGGATGGATGTTAGTGAAGATTTACAGAATCCTTGGAGGAAGAGTTCTGCGGACTGTAAAACCACAGTCAAATTACCAGGATTTAAAAAATAGATTTTAATTATAAAGATGTGTGCCAGTGGAGTCATTAGTGGAAAGGATACTTTGGAGCAGAACTCGAGTGTGCAGGAGCATATGGAGTTTTGCAGACGTTATTTAAATGCGCATTGAAACAACAAGAAAGCGCTGAGGTCTGCAGCACAGATCTGTTTCCACCTTGCAGCTCTGGAGCCGCACTTGTCCACGGGACAGTCCCTGTGAAGACACCGGTGTCACACTCTAGATCGTGACGGCCTCCCCAGGAGCACGTCGGAGTTGGCTAGACTTTAGCTCAGCGCCTGGCACATGGCAGACAATGATAAATGCTTGTGCAATTGCCTCAGTAAATCCAGCATTGATGCTGGAAGTATGACTTCCTGCCCCCAAGGCCTGCGCTGGGAAGCTCTGCTCGGAGAGGTCACCTTGTAACAGGCTGCTTCCGTTAACCAAGAACTCTGACTTGCACGGTTGACCGTCACTTTCCCTCTAGGTCACTTTCCCTCTCCCTACCTTCCCTCTACGTTGGGTAACGCTGTAGGGAACTGGCACAGGCGTGCGGCTCAGCTGCCTTTTGATAATTCGCAGAGCAGTTCTGCGGGCAGATCGCCTGGAAATCTTTTGAAAATGCGGGGTCCAATTTGGTAGGTCAGGATGGGGACTGGGATTCTGCGTTTCTAGTAAGTTTCCAGTTGGTGCTGCACCCTGAATCACACTTTGAGCAGCACGATCTAAGGGCTGGGTTTCTAAGCGGTGAGAATAAGCCGATGCGGTGTGGAGGAGGGGTGCTCTGGAGACTGCATATGTGAACGTAGCTGCGTGCCCTCACTTCTCTGAACGCAGACTTTCCCGTTAGAAAAATGAGTATAATTAGGGGCCGGCATTGCGGCTCAACTGGCTAAGCTGCTGCCTGAGAGCCCTGCATTTCCATATGGGTGCTGCTTTGCTTCCTGGCTACACCACTTTTGATCCAGCTCTCTGCTGATGCACCTGGCAACGCATCAGAAGATGCCTTAGGCCCTTGGACCCCTGCACGCATGTGGGAGACCCAGATGAAGCTCCTGGCTCCTGATTACGGCCTGGCTTAGCTATAGCCTTTGCAGCCTTTTGGGGAGTGAACCAACAGGTAGAAGATCTCTCTTTCTCTCCTCCTCCATCTCTCCATCTGTTGCGGTAACTCTACCTGTCAAATAAGTAAATAACTTTTTTTAAAAAAAGGAAAGTAAGTGTAATAATAGGTCAATAAATATACACATAGAATTTTTGTTTTAAGAATCAATAATAGTAGTAAAATCTATGAGAACAAACAGTACACAGTTATGGCTAAGCCCATGAATTCTCAAGACACATGCACACAGCCCTGCCTGGTAGCTGGTGAGGATGCGGGTCCTTTAGGCTGTGTGCTCTCCACAGTTCAAGGAGTTCCCTTCTTCATTCCACTTTGGTTTTCCCAGTTCCGATGTCTGCCTGTAACACAAGATCAGCATTTGCGGAATTGTATTAGAAGCAAAGTTGATCACTGCCAAGTGTACATTTTCTTTCTTTGTGGATTTTGATTTCAGGATTATGACCCAGTGTCTCCCCACGATAGTATCAGGAAAGAGAACTTTACCCACGAAAACAGCAAAGACCTCCAGGCTTTCAGCCCTCTTTAAACCAATCACAGAGCAAAAAAGATCCAGCCAGCCCTGGTTTTAGGAACAATGTGATGATAAAATGGCTTACTTTTCTAAGTGCATAGACTCTGTATGAACTTTCCCCGTCATAGAACACCAAAGCTGCGTATTGGCAGGGTAGCCTGGCTTGTCCCTGGCAGGGGGCTCAGCCGCCATGGGCAGCTCAGGCCACAGGGTTTAGATCAGCTACTGCATCGCTGTGACGACTCCGTGCCACCCTGAGGGTGCCTCCCCCCCCAAAAAAAAGCAACTAAACTTACAGACTATTAGATGAAACCCTCAACGGTGCCTAGCAATAGAAGGTTGAATCAAGGACTAACCCTCAGCCTCACAGCCGTCTGACTGTGTATTTCCAGTGAGAATTCACACAGATGTGGCAGCACCTTGTTAGAAGCCAGTTTAATTCATTCGCACTGAAACGCAGCGTGAGTCGCTGCCCGTTGCACGGAGGAGGGTGTTTTACGTTCCCATCGGATGATTTGCACCAAGTGTGGTGAAAGGATGTGCTCTCCCTTCTCACCTGCAGGTCCCAGGAGAAGAAGGAGGAAGCTATCACCTTACTGAAGGACTCCATCAGATACGGCCCGGAGTTTGCAGATGCTTATTCAAGCTTGGCTTCTTTATTGGCTGAGCAGGTAAACCATCCCTATGGAATTTGGTACAGGCATATTACGAGTCAGTGTAGACATTAACGTTACGCGGATTGTACGAAAGGTTTGATTTGTAGGCTCATAGTTCACACCCAAACTGTACACCCATTTTCGTCCTGACAGAAATTGCAGCCTAGTTTTCTCTCCCTGTGTTCTCTGTGCAGTGGGTGGGTCCTTGTCCCCAGCGTGTGCACTGTCGGCCATGGATGCGTTCTCTGTGACCAAAGGACAAACTTGTCCAGACCGAGACACGGCGTTTGCTGTGTTCCTTACTATTTACTTGTTCCATCTGGGGAGTTTGTAAGGGCTAAAGCTCTCTGAACTCCGTGTGGATCCAGTTGCCAGTAGTCTTGTAGATCCTTTGTCTGGGTATCTGTTGAATCTCAACAGACTGTGGGAGAAGATTGCTCATGGCATAACATGGAGGTGTGCTTGAATCCACTCCTCTGTCTGAGTGATTTGTCACTGCATTGCGGAGCCCAGAATGAGTTAGGTTGCATTGACAAACACAGGCACCCTTGTGGGATGGGAGGTTCTGCTGTCTGCCGGTGCCGGTGGTCTTTGACCTGAAGCTCAGCATCCTTGCAGGATGATTCAGTGCTGCATGTTGGTTACACAGGGTGCAGGTCAGTTATACAGGGTACATGTCGGTTATACAGGGTGCATGTCAGTTACACAGGGTGCATGTTGGTTACACAGGGTGCGTGTTGGTTATACAGGGTGCATGTCAGTTATACAGGGTGCATGTCAGTTACACAGGGTGCGTGTCAGTTATACAGGGTGCATGTCAGTTACACGGGGTACATGTCGGTTACACAGGGTGCATGTCAGTTACACGGGGTGCATGTCGGTTACACAGGGTGCATGTTAGTTACACGGGGTGCAGGTCGGTTACACAGGGTGTGTGTCGGTTACACAGGGTGCAGGTCGGTTACACAGGGTGCAGGTCAGTTATACGGGGTGCAGGTCAGTTACACGGGGTGCATGTCGGTTACACGGGGTGCATGTCGGTTATACAGGGTGCAGGTCGGTTATACAGGGTGCATGTCGGTTACACAGGGTACATGTCGGTTACACAGGGTGCATGTCGGTTATACAGGGTGCATGTCAGTTACACAGGGTGCATGTTGGTTACACAGGGTGCGTGTCAGTTACACAGGGTGTGTGTCGGTTACACAGGGTGCAGTTTGCTTTCAAAACCACTGGAGGCTTCACGAAGAAGCCAAGTGAGGACGTTCAGTGGCTGTGTAGAGGTAGACACTATCAGCCTAGTGCCCTCGTTCTGATAGTCTCCGTATAGCATAGCGGGGCTGCGCCTGTCTCTGCTGGGTGTCTGAAGGCGTCTTTTAGTGCAGGCTTGAAGCTGAGCTGATCGTGGCCATGTTCTGGAATAGTCTGGCAGTCTGCAGAGGCGAAGCAGACGCACTAGGGTCTTCTGAAGAAGACTTGGGCTCCTTCATCTTCCTGAGACCCTCCCTCACCCTGCCTCTGCTGCCCTGGGTGTCCCACAGTCGCTCAGCCATGCCCAACAGGGCCTTGGCACCGCCCACTCCAGCTGCTTGTAGCTTCCCTCTCATCTCTCCCCAGTGGTGCTGCATCCATCCTTGGTGACCCTCGGTAAACAGCAGCTGTGCATGGCCCACCCACTGCCTGTTACCTTGTCCTGCGTCATTTCCCCGTAGCAGGCGTCACCAGGTGACATGGGGGTGTTCAGTGGTGTCTTTGTCCCACCTCTAGAGTACTTGTGAGAACGGCTGTGTGTTTTATTGTTGCTTGTGTCTGTCACCTTGCAAGTGGTCAGTGAACTTCGGTGGAGAGAATACATGACCCAGTATCTAATATGAATGGAAGAACTTGGCAGCTTGCAGATCCAGAGTTTATTCCCAGTTTTGCTCTTTTTTATCACAAGTGGAGGTGTGTGTGGACCATGCTTTTTTTTTTTTTTAAGGTTTATTTATTTGAAAGACAAAGTTAAAGAGAGAGGTAGCCAGCACACCGGTTTCTAGTCCCGGTCGGGGCGCCGGATTCTGTCCCGGTTGCCCCTCTTCCAGGCCAGCTCTTTGCTGTGGCCAGGGAGTGCAGTGGAGGATGGCCCAAGTGCTTGGGCCCTGCACCCCATGGGAGACCAGGAGAAGCACCTGGCTCCTGCCTTTGGATCAGCGTGGTGCGCCAGCCATTGGAGGGTGAACCAACGGCAAAGGATGACCTTTCTCTCTTTCTCTCTCTCTCACTGTCCACTCTGCCTGTCAAAGAGAGAGAGAGAGAGAGAGAGAGAGAGAGAGAGAGAGAGAGAGAGCGCGCGTGCGCCAGAGAAGGGGAGAGAGAAGTCTTCCATTTGCTGGTTCACTCCCCAAATTACCACAATGGCCAGAGCTAAGCTGATCCAAAGCCAAGAGCCAAGAGCTCTCCCAGGTCTCTCATGCAGGTGCAGGGGCCCAAGCACTTGGGCCATCTTTTACTGCTTTCTCAGGCCATAGCAGAGAGCTAGATCGGAAGTGGAGCCGCTGGGACATGAACCAGTGCAATTCTGGGATGCTGGTGCTGCAGGCCAGGGCTTTCACCTGCGCCACAGCACCTACCGCAGCCGTGCGGTTTTGTAGCTGAATCGTGCCTCAGTGTGATGCTGTTGACTTAGGCTTAAGGGTGGTATGAGAAAGAGCTGTGTGGACTGTGCCTTGTCACTGGAATCAGGAGACCTCTTCCATCACCGTGGTGACATCCTTCAGTGGCCGTATGTGGACTCTATTGGAGAGAAGTTTCTTTCCCACTACAGTATCGGGAAATGTTAAACTTTCCCTAAATTATAAATGTTGGCTTTATTGTTAAACCACTGCATGAAAAATGTTGCAGTTGCTGCAAGGTCAGCTCCGTCTCCAGCAGCCCTCTGCTTGCTCCTAACCAGCAGCCATCTGGTCTGCTGTGGCTGCGAGTGCTCATTTCACTGTTGGGCTAATCATTTTCCGTAATAGTTTTTCTCTTCAGTTTATGTGCTGTGTCTTTGAAAGCTGTCTCAATTTCTTTGTGGAATGATGAGGCATAAGTAAGTAGATTAAATGTGGCATTAATAGTTCAGTATCTTTTGTAATGAAAATTGCCCTTACCATGAGTGATACTATCAGTTACCTGTCCCACTGCTAGCCCAGCATGTGAGTTTTGGGGGGTTCTTTATAAATGGAGTTGGGGTAGGTATTGTGGTGTAGTGGTTAAGCGTCCGCTTGGCATGCTCCTGTCTCATAGTGGAGTGTCAATTTGAGTACCAGCTTTTTTGTATCTGATCCAATTTCCTGCTGCTACATCCTGGGACACAGCAGATGATGGCTCAAATGCTGGGTCCCTGCAACCCATGTGGGAGCATTGGCTGTTGCAGGCATTTGGGGAGTGAACCAGCAGCTGGAAGATGTCTCAATCTCAGTCTCAATCTCAATCTCAATCTCAATCCCAATCTCAATCTCTCTCTCTTGCTCTCTATTTTGCTCTGTGCTTCTAGTAGATGGAGAACAACATCTTTAAATGAAATTTCTGTTCAGTTATGTCTTCCTATAGTGCCAGTGTCTTCTCTTGCTCTACTCCTCAATCCGCCCTGTGCAATTGGTCTTCCTCTGCACCCCGCCCCCTCCAGCATCTGTGCACCTCCCCTTCTCTTGGGGAGTGGTCTTTGCTCCTTGCTTCATAAATGTAAACCCACATCAGCATGCAAACCAATCTTGTGCTAAAATTTAAGCCTTGTGTTACCTTTAGCTTTCCAGCTTTACCTTCCTTGCTATGACCGCGGATTTCTTTGGAATCCTGTATACCTGTTCCCTCTTTCGGGTTTAGCGCAGTCTACTGAATAATGCAGGCATCTGCACAGCATCTCTTGACTTAGCTGTGGGTTTCCATTACCTGTGATACGGTATTGACAGCGTTTGTCAATGACCTGAGAGATCTGCCCCCAGACCTCCCTTTGCTCAAGTTTGTGCACGGAATCCTCTGAGTCTCAGTTCCCAAATCTGAAAATCAGCAACTATATGTTGTGTCTCTAATGGCTCAACTATCTTAAGAATATCAGAAATTGTTTTGTTCAGTATCAACCAAGTGCTAATGAACACTGTAGCAAGTAATTTTGGGTTCCGCTGTAATTAGTGCTATTGTTTCTATACAAAATTATTAATATGTTAATATGAAAAACAATTTGCCTTAATAGGTATCACAAAGTTTTACTTGAGCTGACACTATTCTTTTTCTAAATTGGTTAACTCTGAATTCATAAAAATTTGCTGTTTTCAAAATAATCCAGATTTTTAGTGGCCTTGAAATTCATTTTAGTCCATTCTGCAATATCTTAGAATTCACCCCTAATGTTAACAGATTTTATGACAGGTGGGAGTTAAAATGGGGTAGCATCTGTACTTTTTGCTCAGTTATGTCCAAGTAATGTGTCAGATGGCTTATTTAAACTGGATTACCTGATCATTTTAGTTGTTGTGAACCAAAATGGCAAACTGATGAAAACTGTTTCCTTGCACATAGTTGAATTGTGAGTAAGTTTTAAGAGAAACGAGTTATGGCTGTGACCAGGCTCGTTTCTTGAGCTCAAGGGTAACTGTCGTCTTTCGGCAGCCTTTCAGATAGGGGCGTCATGTGCTCTGACAGCCAGGAAAGATGAGGAAGGATGGAAACGTTCTTTCTTCTGCCCTTTGGGCAACTGGCTTTAACATGAAAGGAGCGGAGGAGCTGCTATGCACAACTGAGGACCGCTTCCCCTCTCTGACCTCCAGCGGCCTATCTTCATGCTTTGAATTCTTTGTTAATAAAGTAATCTTCAAATGCACAAGTCAGGCACAGAGAAAGCGTTAGGCGAAACCATCTAGCTTACCATTCTTGGACAGCAAGTGAATTCATTTCTTGATGGTACTGCTTTATTTATGTATTTCATTTTATTTATTTGAAAGGCTGAGGGACAGAGAGAGAGAGAGATCTCCCCGAATATCTGCAGCATCCGAGCTGGGCCAGGCCAAAGCCAGGAGCTGGGAACTCAGTTTGATTCTCCCACGTGGCTGGCAGGGAGCCAGTAGCTGAGGCATCGCCGGCTGCCTCCTGTGTGTGCACACTAGCAGGAAGCTGGAGTTGGGAGCAGAGCCAGGACTTGTACTCGCACACTCAGACGTGGGATGCAGGCTTCCCAAGCAGGGTCGCGACACCCGTTGTCGCATCCCAGCATGCCCGGCCCCCAAGTACGTGAAAGCCGTGTTTCTCAGCCTCGGTCCATCTGCAGCCCTCTGCTGAAACCATTTCCCCGCTCTATAGATTGTCCCCAGTGCCACCCTCTGTCTCCCTGCATTGCCCAACCCGCCTGGGACTGTGGGCCAATCTAATGCTAGCAAACGCTTGCCTAACCTGAGCAGAAATCATGCACTTTGCAAGCAGATTTCCAGACCCTGAAAGAAAGGGTTCATCTCTTTGCATTTTGTCAACCTGAACTTTCTGATGTTCTGGGTCTCCTTCATCCTTTTGTTCCTTTGCCATTCAATGGACGACTGCCCTTTGCAGCTATTGCACTTGGCAGATTGGACAAAACCAGCTTACACCTTTCATTTAGGAAGACAAGTGCTGTGGACATCAGTTGCAGGGAGGAAGCTCTGAAGTGTACTAGGGGTCTTCCAGAAGTGCATGGAAAGTGCATATCGTGAAAACATTATGGATTGATTTTTTTTTTAATTTTTGCAGCAAAATAAACTTACTTTTTATTTCTATTTTTTCCCATGACCTTTCTGAAGTTCCCAATCTATAGTCAACCTCCCTAGGTTGACCTCTGTGTTATCCAGGACTCTGGAGAAAGTTACTCAACCTTTGTTGAATTTATCGAGTTATACTGACGTCTGGGATGCCTTGAGACATCTGCTGCAGGCCCTCCCCTGACGTGAGCCTGTGGTTCTGTCACAGAGAGGAACCAGGTCGGTTGGGGCGCCTCGCTCTGATGTCAGCGTGCTCTCTCCTGATGCTTTCCCATCCTCAGTGTCCATCAAACCATCTGGCGGGAACTCCTGGTAGAGTTTCTCTGCAGCTGATATTGTGACCCTTAGCCTGTTGGAACTTGCAAGTGACAAGTAAATCTCTTTGGGCAAAGTAGAGGATTTGAGAACGGGAACCCTCAAAAATGGCTTTCTAAGTCGAAAAGCTATTGTAGAGGGGAGCGTATGAAGGCCACCATGCAACTCACGTCTGAAACTGAGAGATAATGGGGAGCACAGCCAGCTGTGCGAGCAGAGGGTTCTAACATGCAGGGAGAAAACTGCATTGGGGAGACGTGGAGTGTCTTGGTGAGGCTTTGCACTGTGTTCTGTTATGAGTGGTCGAGAGCTTTGTTGCAGGAAGAAAATTGAGGAAATGGATGGAATTTTGTGGGAAAGGGTTCTGTTTATACTTAGGGACTATCATGTGATAGTCAAAAGGAAAAGAAAAATAGACATTTAGGGAAGCCCAGGGCACAGCACTGAAGAGTGACAATACCAGCGGCCACTGATGACCCCTGATGGCTGTGGAGAACCAGGAGGAAGTGGGATTGTAAGACGGAAACATTTGTATCCAATGCAGCAAGTTTTTCCACTATATAATGGGAAGTGTGAAAAGTCAAGGGAAATAAAATAGACATTTTAGCCATAATATAATAATCCAGAAAAAAATAGTGCTGCTTTTTAGATAATGCAGGTCTTTTAAATATATGTATTGTGTTTTCATACTTATATTTACATATACTTTGTGTCCTGTCCTTTTCATTTGGAATTGAATTATGCATGGAATTCTGTGTTTTTTCATGGTCCTGAATGGTCTTCATCGATACCATTTTAGTAGGTGCTCACTAGTTTATCAGAATGATGCGTCATAGTTCACATAATTGCATCCCAAAACTTGGTCATTGAATTCTTAAAAAAAAAAAAAAAAAAGATTATTTATTATTTGAGAGGCATAGTAACGGAGATCCCGGTATCATAGGAGGTAGCATTACCTGCTATGCCACAGCACTGGCCCTTTGCAGAGTTTTGATTTAATGATATATTCCCTCAAGGAGGATTCCTGTGTCGAAGACTCTGAACATATTTATGACTCTTGAGACATGCTGTTACATTGCTCCCCAGAAGAGTGGTGCCCATGCACTCTGCCACCAAAGGTGTTCACCCTTTACGTCTTGACTGCTGATGACATATTTAAGAGAAAATGGCAAATGGTCACAGGTGTGATGGTGACAGAAACCAGAGCTAGAAAGGCAGATTGAGGCCTTGCAACAAACAAAACCATTCGGCGAGCAGGCAAAACTTCCCTGAGGGGAAAATGGAGAATACTATAGGTAAAAAACGTAAAGAATCTTTAAGCTTCTCATTGTACAGATACAAATGCAAGGTGCACAAAATTAAGTGGCCGCCAGTGTCGCACAGGTAACTGATGGCAGAGCCAAGGCGAAACGTTGTTCTCTGGGGAGTGGGCGTTTGTGCCGTCAGGTAAAACCAAATGCCTGCGTTCCTTTCCCAGTGCCAGCTCCCGCCTCCAGGAATGCAGACCCTGGAAGGCAGCGGTGGTGACTCACGTCACTGGGTCCCCGCCACCCAGGTGGGAGGCCTGGAGTGAGTCCCCGGTTCGCAGTTTCAGCACCTGCCCAGCCCTGGCCGTCATGGGCATTGGGAGAACGCACCGGAAGACAGGAGCTCTGTCTGTCTCTCTCTCTCTCTTCAGTGATGTTCAGGATAAGAATTACATGACAGCGACAGCTGGGCTGCGGATGACTGTGACGCTGTGGTTTCAGGGTGAGGCTGTGGCAGTGGGGTGGCTGCAGCAGGGGGGACAAAAGAGGAGCAGAGACGCAGCAGGGACAGGAGGAGCTGTCGCGGACGTCTGCAGTGGAGAGGTGACGTTCTTCTGTGCCCGCAGCGACAGCAGGAGAAGTGAGGCAGGAAGCAGCCTGGAGAGTCACCCCAGGCCGGTCTGGCCGGGCTCCGGCTCAGCAGACAGGACTGTAAGTGTTTATAAGCCCACAGCCGTTCGTAACCAGACTGCTCTTGCCATAGATTATACGGCTTTGCATTCCACTAACGACAAAGGAAATAAAATGAACATTGTTTATGACTCTGACCCACTGTAAATTATTAGAAGCCCCGGGTTTGCAGCCTACAGAAAAACTGAGTTAATTAATAGGACAACACTTAAAATATTTTCTCGTCATGGATTTTAGGAAATGACTTCACTTGATAGAAGAGTGATAAGAAACGGAAAGAATAAAATCTAAGCTGAGACTATAGATCAGATAAAAGGTCCGGGCTCAGTGTCTCTCGTACAAGTGCTGCTTTGGGGTGGGCTCAGCCGTGGACGCCGCTGCACGTGTGACTTAGTCGTCTTGGAGCTGCACCCTGATGTGCGAATGTGGTGCCTGAATTTGTTCAGCGCCTGTTTTTCGAGCCCCCTAGTGCTGGAGGTTGTTGCAGTAGCGAGGTAGTGGCCTGTGCTTGGAGTCCATAGATTTTGGAGGAGATCTGGCTACGCCCGGCCCAGGGCTGCAGCCCCTGCCCAGCATCCGGCACAGGGGTGACAGACGTCCAAAGGAAACGCCCCATGAGAAAGGACTGGCCTTGCCAATGGCACGGGGCTTTCAGCAGTGCGGGTGGTTGGCCAGGAGAACACTCGTCCCATACCTGAATGGGTTAAAATGGGATCAGAAGCTTTTCCAGCTGGGGTAATGGACAGTGCGAGGGCTGTGGGGACAGGAGGAGCGGGGGCCTTCTTCCAACAGGAGGTCTTAGGCTGTTTATCTTTTTAGATGCACCGGTGAATATTTTTTAAATTGGCCAACTTCCTTTCTCTTGTAGTAAACACTGACAACATGCCCACATGCACAGAAGCTCTGTGGGGTCCCGAGTGATCTGTAGAGATTAGATGAGTTCTGAAACCAAGATGCTGGCGAACCGCCGTGCTACACTGTGTCAGGGCTGCTGCAGCCCGAGCTCTCACGGTTGGCTGTCGGGCAGGCTTGCATGCTGTCAGGTGGCCCCGCACAGCCACGGTCGGGAGTCCTCCTTTGGCAGCCTGGGAACAGTGGCAGCGTGGACTGTGTTATGTTTCGCCGGAGGCCCATTCCATGCCTGCCCCCCTGAGCCCTGAGCCTTGCGTGGGAACCCCAGTGCCACAGCCACTTGTAACGAAAGCTGTGCCATCAGTAGCTTACAGTGATTTCCTGTGGCACTCAGGAGCGGAGAGAGAGCAGGAAGGACCCGACTTGGCTCAGAGCTTCTTGCCAGGCGGAAGGCAGGTGAGTGGCTGACATGGATCATTAGCGATTCAATATTCCTGCTCTTTAAGAGAAAGGCTTTTCCCATTCAGACCAGGCGCGATTTATTTTAAACGCCTGTAGGGTATATTTTCCTACTGGGGTGGTTCCTGTTTGCTTTTAAAGACAGTGGAGTGCATCATGTCTTGAAATTCAGAGTGCAGAGAAAGGAAAGGCAGGTTGAAGACATTTTGCACAGAGCCTTGCGAATGCCCCTAGGGGAAGTGGGAGTGCAGGCTGTGCCGCTGGCACACAGGTCTTCCAGATCCCATTACTGCCTGGTACTTTGGAAATTGCATTTCAATTTTGAACTCAGCTTGTAAGTCCCCCCGAGAAAACGGGTTACGGATGAAAACGGTGATCTCTTGGCTTATTGAGGAGCAGCAAGAAGGTGCAGGGAAGAGTAAACCGCGGTCAGGTACCAAGGTAACCGCGCTCGAGAGCTCTTGTTTACCTGTGCATCTCAGCACGGGAGACTGGGAGTGCATCCACTTCTTTCCTTTCAGAATAAAATACCTTTGGGCTTGCCTGGCTTGGTTACAAAGCTGTGTTTAAAATCTCAGGTCAACAGAGATGATTTTGCGCACGTCATAGGACGTGGGTGGTGAAGTTCATGGTGAGCCATATCCTCGGGCGTTTGAGTCGTGAAGGTGTAACGGTATCTCTGTCACTCCCGGTCTGGTGCCACTCCGGCAAGCCTCCCAAGTGCCATGTGCACCTCCTGTGACACTGACACCTGCCTTGTAATGCCACCTCCGTGTGCAGACTCCACTTGCTTGTGTGCGAGAGGGGAGATGTTCTGTCTTAGTCACTGCTGTTTGTACCACATACTCAGTGGGGGGATGATGCACCTGCCATGTCTGTTGAGGGACCGGATGGATGGATGGATGGATTTTCTGAAGCAGAACTGTTCTCTGTGATGCCACAGCCAGCCTGGTCTATGTCCACATGAACAGTTACTGCCTGTGTTCGGGGCTACCACCTTATACGCCCACAGAAAGCTCAGTTCTGTACTCCCTGTGTAGCTGTGAGATGGGAGTTAGTATCTGCACTGGTCAGCTTTTCGGTTCTGCAGCAACATTCCTAAGAGAAGCTACTTAGGAAGGAAAGGGCTTAAATATTTGGGTTTAGGCACCGAAGGCTCCCAGTCGAGGGCTGGGATAGCCCCAGGGGGTCAGCCGTCTAGGGAGGCTGGCAGGTGGCAAGGCATGCGTAGGAGCCGAGCAGGGGGCTCAGCCCAACTCAGGTTTCTATAACCACATCCTCTGGAGAAGAGTACCTTCCCCAGGCAGCTCGCTGGGCGACCCAGGTGGGCCTGGGCTGCGAGGGCTACCTGCTGGACACCGTAAGTGGGATTCAGTTTGTGACTTCAAGACTGAACCATCTGTGTGAGTCGGGAGCCCTGTTGGATTCAAACCACAGTGGTATCTCACCTGTTCTGTACTCAGCTGTCTGATTTTGCTCAGAGCATTGATGAGCCTGTGTCCACTGACCGTCTTCCCAGCTGTAATGGTCAGTGCTTCCCTTTCGTCTGCTACGAGCCTCACCTGTTACACCTCTAATAAGCACTTTTAAAATTTCTGCTCTACCGTGTAACAGGAAGTTTGGCCCCGTGAAGACAGACATGGCAGTGTCCAAGAGTGACACTGCTCGTGTAGCACAGGCAGCCCAGGAGTTCCCGGAGCTGACTGCCCAGTGTGGCCGGGTTCTGGCTGCCTTTTCTCTGATTACTTCTAAGATGGTGTTTATTGGCTCTGATCTCACATGGGGATCAAGAAACAATGAAAAGAAAGTGCAGCACTGTGCGTTGAGCCTCGTGGATAGGATGCGGATGAAGAAACCCACATCCCACATCACACTGCTGTGGTGTGAGGTCTGAGAGCAGCTTTCTGCCATGTAGACCCCGGAAGGCAGTGGTGATGAGTCGGGTCATTTGCTTGCTGGCACCCATGCGGGAGAACAGGATTGAGCTCCCGGTCCAAGCTTGGGCCCCAGCTTTTGGGGGCCTTTAGGGAATGAACCAGTGGACGGGCTCTCACTCTCTGTCTGATTCTGTCTCTGTCTCTGTCTCTGCCTCTCAAATAAGATTTTTTAAAGGGAAGAAGGAAAAAAAATGCGAGGATTAATTAATCATTTCTTAGAGAGTTACTTAGAAAGGCACTGGAAACTGTTGGCTGAAACACCTCCTGCCTGTGGTCATGGTGTCTGTGGCCATGGTAGCAAAGGCTCGGCACACCTTGTACCTAGTCTTCACCATGCTGACCCGTTGCCGGATGTGTGTTAGCTAGCTCGCTGGTTTGCATCGCCTACCTCCCTGTGACGTAGATGGTAATACAGCCGCCAGTGGTACAGCCGATGATACTAGGGACAGCCGACACTGAGACAGACTGCCGAGCGTGTGGGAAGCGAGTTTCACACTCAACCTTAGCCAAAAACCCAAGAAGCAGTAGTGGTTCTCGCGGTTTTACCCCTCACCGGGACCCTAGGAGACTGGTGCGCTGTGATCCCTTTTCTCCACTGGGGGCGCCCAAGAGCAGAAGTGAGGTCACAGAGATAGGAACAGTAGGCCCAGGGTTCTAGTCTGGTGTAGCCGAGGGCAGGAGCCCAGCGCCTAACCGTGCTTCCTCACTCCTGCAGCAGCAGCAGGTGACCTGGGCTGAAGGAATGCATTCGTGAGCACACATCCAGGGGCACATTCCAAATATCAGTTTGGTTGGATTTTCATGGGCTGTGCTGGTATGCATTTAACACACACATACACACACACACACACACGAAGTTGTCAGTCCTTTTGTGGGTAACATCTTCATTAAGCTTTTCTACCGTAGTTTAAAAGGGAAAAGTTTGAGATTTTCACTTACCTTTCTTGTAGAGTTTCACAGATTGTTGAGTTTGGCAGTTAAAAAGCATATTGTTAGATATTTGTAGCAAAACTAGTACACACCTAATGATTTTGTGAGTATTTAAAATTTTTTTAAAGATTTCTTTATGTGTTTGAAAGTCAGAGTTATACAGAGAGAGGAAAGGCAGGGAGAGAGAGAGAGGTCTTCCATCCACTGGTTCACTCCCCAGTTGGCCACAACGGCCAGAGCTGCACCGATCCAAAGCCAGGAGCCAGGAGCTTCTTCTGGTCCAAGTGGATGCGGGGGCCCAAGGACTTGGACCATCTTCTGCTTTCCCAGGCCTTAGCAGAGAGCTGGATCAGAAATGGAGCAGCAAACCGGCGCCCATATGGGATGCCGGTGCTGCAGGCCAGGGTGTTAACCCACTGCACCACAGCGCCGGCCCCAGTATTTAAAAATTTATGAGTGCATTTGAACATCTTTTCACTTAATTATTGTTTATAGCCCTTGTCTGTATTCCTGCTGAATTGTGGTCTTTGTATTTGTCGAATTCTTTATTGAGTGGAGCAGTAAGGCTTTGACTATGATGTGAATGAAAAATATATTATCTCAAAAAAAAATAGTGTTAGCAATGTCAACTCCCAGGTTTTGCTGTGGATTTGTCGTTCAGATAAGTGACACTTGGAAAATTCAAGTCTCTCTCTGCTCCCTAAGCTTGGATGTGTGAATTCAAACAGGTGGCCTGGAGGGTGTGGATCTGTTGCCTTTTGGAGTTGAATCAGACGTCGGCTGCTTGGCTCATTGCTCAGCGCCTGGTGGAAATCAAACGCATTTTTATTCACAGCCTGGAGGTGTGGACTCTGTGAAACCTGTCGCTCTCCCTCCCCTTGTGCTGTGTTGGGATGCTCAGCCGTAGACCCTTGCGATCCAGTTTTGGAAAATGCCCGTATTCTGAGGCTCTCAGCGTGCATCAGTGCTTTGTAGGGCATCCTGCCCGCCAGCCCTCACAGCAGTGCGAGTGACGGCGGGGCTGGCTTGGGGGTAATTCTTAGAACGCGAGTCACCTTGATGAGTTACATAGACTCGTCACCTTGCGAATGGTAAAGCAGACTGTGCCGTGAGGGCGGGAGGGCGGGAGGTGGCAGCGCTTGGTTGCTGTATGAGCGGTCAGGGGAGCAGCTCGTGAGCACATGTGAAATTTCCTTGCTTGGAGATGTGCAGCTGATGTGGGCCCAGCCCCTGGGGTGGAGGTGTGCCTTCCAGGGGGACATGGGGTCCTGCTGCAGGGGGACAGCTGGGGACGGAGAGCACTGATGGTGAGCAGGTGGAGGGCAGTGGGCAGATGGCCAGCGAGGACCAGGTAAGGCAGGTGCTCTTCACGGGCTTCCTCACTGCTGCCCTCCTATATCCCTGCAAAGCCTCTCCTGTCACACCCTCCAGTGTAGGCAGAGAGGGCGCTGTGTATGCAAACAAATCCCCAGGCCTCCCTGCCCCTGTAGCCCCCTTCCTGCCTCTGGAACCCTTCCCCTGGGAATGCATGGCCATGCGTGTCCAGAGAATTCCTGGATGCACACCTCCTTCTCTGAGGGATGTTTGGGCTTGTTGCAAGTTTCGGTCCAGATCCTTGCAGAAACCCCACCTGAGCGAACCCCACCCGTGTGCCCTGGAGGGACTCCACGCAGATGAGCCCTGTGGGTGTTTGGCCACCGTGGCTGCTGCCTGACAGCAGGCCAAGCACCGAGTGTGGTGTCGCCCGGCAGGTGCTCAGCGAACCCCTCCTGCTTGCCCAGCCCCCGGTAGTCAGCCTCTCATTGCTTTATAGAAACCGTCTCATCCGTGTTTCTTTGTTGTCTTTGGAAGGAGAGGTTTCAGGAAGCGGAGGAGATCTACCAGGCTGGAATCAAGAACTGCCCGGACAGCTCCGACTTACACAACAACTACGGGGTGTTCTTAGTGGATTCTGGTACGTGACGTCAGAAGGAGCGTGTCCCGGGGGGATCGGACGGCATGGGTGTCAAGGAGATGGCGGCCATCGGGTCATCCTCCAGAAGCGAGGCTCACCCTGCCGCCCACCACCGTGCACCTGGGGGCTGTTGTTTGTCCCAGTCTGCAGGCGGGGTTCAGCCCCAGCTGCCCGGCTCTTGCGATCAAGTCGCTAAGGAAAGCTCCCAGGTGATAGGAGATAGACCTGATGATGTAACGCGTCCCAGTCCTCTTCGACAATCGTTTGTGCAGGTGTACACACCTCTAATGACCCGGGGTTCCTCTGCAGTGACGCATGGCCTGCCCCTGAATCTAGTCCCCCGCAGGTGCTAAAACTTCCCCTCGCTGTGTTTTCACAAAGCTTCCGGGAGTGCTGCTTCGTTCCCTCCCCCTCCTGCCTCACAGAATCTGCCTTGGCCACTCCTGCAGTGTTCTCACGTGACAGGTGCCCTGCAGATTACCCTCGCGTCATCGTGTCCGTGCAGGGGCTCAGTTTCTTTAGGGTGTGGACCGTGGCTGTGTCATGAAACTGATAAGTAACTGAACACTATTTCAGTTTAACACAGAAGTGGCTCACTTTCTTGTTGATGACCAGAGTAACTGCTGTGCAGTAACACTCAGTTTCAGTTATTTTTGTTCAATGTGAAATGCACGGGAGGGCTTTTATTTTCTACGGTAGTTGAAGCTCTACTGCTTTGCAGAATAGGAATTTACTTTTGGGTGTAAAATTGTTGTGTAGCGCCACCTGCTGGTCCATTAGCCGTATAGTAAGTTAAATATCCCAGAGAGAGGAAAACCCGAGGAGACTTGGTGCTGGCCTGGTCTGAGCCTCTTCCTTTTGGTTTTGCAATCAGTAGTCTCATCCCATATCCTTAAAAATGGTAACAATTTGACGGCCGGACTCTGACAGCATCTTGGTCAAATTTGTGTTCAAAGAAGTTGCAAGGGAGGGAGAAGACTCCTGGCCGGGTGATAAACATTTCATTCCATGTGGAACTTCACACGGAACTTCCATCACCTCCGTGTGCTTCCGGGCAGGAGCATCCGCGAGGAACTTTATCCGACCAGAGAGACTGTCCCCTAACTCTCAGTGACCCTGGACATCGTCAAGTCTCTTCCTGTTTTTGTGCTTTGTAATGTGTGTCTATGAGGTGATCATTTTGTGTAATAGCTAAATGGTATATCAAAGACACCTGCAAAGATCATATAACTATTTACAAAGTATTTAAAAATGTAGAATGCATTGTACAAATGCAAGGTGGCATGATGTTGTTTTAAGAAACAAATGCCATATAAGCAAAAAATGTTAATTTCATTTTTATTTTTAAAGAAATTTTGTTTGTTTATTTCAAAAGAGGTAAAGAGGGAGGGAGAGACTGAAAGAAATGTTCCATCTGCTGGTCCACTCTCCACCCTGGGCTCGAGAGCCTTAATCCAGGAGCCAGGAGCTTCATCCAGGTTTCCCAAGTAGATGGCAGGGGCCCAAGTAGTTGGGCCATCTTCTGCTTTTCCCAGGTCATTAGCAGGAAGGTCGATTGGAAGTGGAGCAGCCAGGACAGGAACCGGAGCCCATATGGGATGCCAGTGTCATAGGCTTTACCTGCTCTGCCACAATGCCAACCATGATTTTATTTTTTAAAGAGTTATTTATTTACTTGAAAGATAGAGTTAAAGAGAGAGGAGGAGATACAAAGAGAGAGAGAGAGAGATCTTTCATCTGCTCATTCACTCCCCAAATGGCTGGAACAGCTGTGGCTGAGCCAAGCTGAAGCCAGGAGCTAGAAGTCCACTCAGGTCTCTCCCATGGGTGTCAGGGGCCTAGGTCCATCAGCTGTCCTCAGCTACTTCCCCAGGCACATTAGCAGGGAGGCAGATCGTAGGCAGAGAAGCTGGGACTGGAGCCAGTGCTGATAAGGGATACCAGTGTCACAGGCCAGAGTCACAACACCAGCCCCCAAAACATGTGACTTTAAGGTGTGCCTCCAACATCCAGCTGATGCAGACTTGCAGAAAGCAGTGTCTCGCTGACTGTGCTACTCTGCGGTAACTGTCACAGACCCTTGGAACTTGCGTCGGATCCGTTTTCTTTCCGGCTGTGCCTTTGTTTAATGAGGGACAGCTTTGTCTTTGAGAACTAGCAATCACTGGTGATCCCAGGACATCGTATTAACCAGGGCAATCACCAGAAATTACTTGGAGGGAATAGCAAATACAATAAGAGAACTGTGCTTTATTCTTATTCTTATTTAGTTATTATGCTGCATTATTGTTAGGTTCTTTGGAAGCGTAAATGAATAGCAAAATGGTCCAAGGTTAGACAGTGTCGCAGCAAAGAAGTGAAGCCAAAATGCAACCTTATTTATTAACTGAAAATTGAAGGCGTGGCAGCTGTAATGGGATGAACGATAGAAGTCAGGGAGAATTCAAGAGGTCAGGGATTTTCCAAGGCTTGCTGTGTTCTCACCAACCCGCCTATGGTCTCAGGTTCTCCAGAGAAGGCCGTGGCCCATTACCGGGAGGCGATCAAACTGAGCCCGAGTCATCACGTGGCCATGGTGAACCTGGGCCGGCTGTACAGGTCACTCGGAGAGAACGGCGCGGCGGAAGACTGGTACAAACGGTACAGCTCCTCCCTTCACTCCCTCAGCTGCTCGGCAGGTATTGTGGGCATTCGTGCTTTTGCAGGATGCTAGTGAAGTTCACCAGATGAGGGGGTTCAGGTTCTGCTCCCCAGGGAGCGCCCCACGATGGTGCAGGTTGTTTTGTCAATTAGGGACATCTTCCCCCCTTCCTGACTGGTTGGAGCAGGCTGCTAAGCCAAGGTTGGAGTTTAGTGGCCACTTAAGTTGTCCCCTTGTCTGGGGACACTGCGGACAGCAACCCACACCACAGGTAGTAATTTCAAATCCAGGATGGATGAAAGTTTCAGGATAAGGCTGTTTGTCACTGTGAATAGAAACAGTTGAGGCTCAGCCACCTTATCCCTGGGACATTGGACATGGTCCCGTGTGGCGGGGTTGCACCTGATCTGTGGTTAAAACTTTGTTCTTGATATAAAAACAAGCGCTATGCTACAGTGGGGACTCAAACCATGGGCTATCCTGTCACATTGAAGCATAGACCCATGGAAATGCACCTGTTGGAAGAGAAGTGTCAACTCACCTTTCTCCCCACGCAGCGCCCTGCAGGTGGCACGCCGAGCCGAGATACTGTCCCCTTTGGGCGCACTCTATTACAACACCGGCCGATATGAGGAGGCGTTGCAGGTGTACCGGGAAGCTGCAGCCCTTCAGCCTTCTCAGAGGGAGCTCCGCCTGGCGCTGGTGAGTTCAGGGGCGAGGGAGCAGGCGCTAGAAATGGTAGCACGGCGTGCAGGGTCGGGGGCTGTTGTCCAGGTCTTGGCCTTGGTGCAGGAGTGCTGCTACAGCACCCGCTGCTTGAATATGAATGTGGCCAAAGTCCGATGCATTCACCGAAGACATACACACCAGCGATGCGCGAAACCCTTTGTTGGGAATTGATTCAGACTCAGAAAAAAGTTGCAAGAAGAGTAAACAACTTCCATGTACCCTGTTAGCCTAGTTAGACAATGTTCACCATTTCGATGTGTTTGTTTATCACTGCCCCTTGTATACCCCTCTGTGCATATATACATGTATACATGCATACTTACATTAGTATGTATGCATATGCCTGTTGTTAGTACATGTCATTTTTTTTCTGAACCATAAGAGGTAGTTAAAGGTCTGATGCCCCTCTTTTTTCTAAATACTTGCACACATATGAGAATACTCTAAAAAGTTTGTGGAAATGGAATCCTTAAGTGTCCTTTAGTACAGAAGTGTTTTAAGATCCATGCATTTGAGAGGGACTTAAGGAGCTCACACGGGGCAGTGTTGTGGCGCAGCAGGGTAAGCTGTGGCTTGGGGTGGCCGCGTCCCGTGTGCGAGCGCTGGTTCAGGTCCTGTCTGCTCCCTCCGGCTCCAGCTTGCTGCTAACGCATCCTGGACCCAGCAGACACCGCCTCCGCTGCCCGGGTTCCTGAAAAGCTCCTGGTTCCCGGCTTGGGCCTGGCCCAGCACTTTCTGTTGTGGCTCTTTGGAGGAGTGACCCAGCAGATGGAAGGTCTCTCTGTGTCTCTCCCCCCCTCTCTGTTAACTCTGACTTTCAAACAAATAAATAAATAAATAAACTTTTTTTTTTAAATTTCCTGGAAAACATGTATTATGAAAAGACTGGGTGTGGATTTTTTTGTGCTTTTGCACCACAGTCCATTTTCAACTCAATTTTCTGTGAACTTACTCAAGTCCCCTGTCGTTCTTAAGAGTGAGGACATTTCTAGCATCAGTGCAATGCAGTTTACAAATTCAGGAAGATTCATAGCACCACCAACAATATTTTTTAATAAATTTATTTATTTATTTGAAAGATTGAAGGGACAGAGAGAGAGATGTCTTCCATCTGCTGATCCACTCCCAAATGGCTGCAATGGCTGGGGCTGGGCCACGCCAAAGCCAGAATCCAGAAGCCTTTTTTCCAGGTCTCCCATGCAGGTGCAGGGGCCCAAGCACTTGGACCATCTTCCGCTGCTTTCCCAGGCCATTAGCAGGGAGCTGGATCAGAAGTGGAGCGGTTGGGACTTGAACCGGGTCCCATATGGGATGCCGGCACTGCAGGCATTGGTGGTTTTACCTGCTGCGCCACAGCGCCAGCCCCTGACACAGCATCTCAGTGTTTGGGTCTCTGCTCTTCCTTTTCCCGAGATGAACAACAAATCAGACTTGCAATCTCGAGGCTCTGCCGACAGCACAGCAGTTACCTGTCTTCTGAGATGCTGAGTGAAGCTTTTGTTCAAGGCACAGCCACTTCCCTGAGCGTCTGTTGTCCCCGCCGTCTGCACACAGAGGCACGCATATCCCTCAGTAAAGATGCAGCCAGTGGAAAATTAAAACCCGTGAACCAGCATAACACAGCGTCTTCCGTGAGCCTCTGAGCAGACCTGAGCACTCTCGCCGGGAGCATCTACTGAGCACTCCCAGGCGAGGGGATGGTTGGGTGAGGCCGTGTCCAGCTCTCTGCCAAGCCCAAGTCCGTGCCGTGTGGTTTTTGCAGGCCCAGGTTTTGGCCGTGATGGGTCAGACGAGAGAAGCCGAAAGGATGACCACGCACATTGTGGAAGAGGATAGCGGGTGCCTGGAATGCTACCGCCTCTTGTCGGCCATCTACAGCAAGCAGGAGCACCACGCCAAGGTGGGGACAGGGGCCCTGGTGGGCTTGATGGGGTTCTCGGGTGGGAAGTAGGAGGTACTGAAGCCACTCTCTTGTTGGCAGCCTGCAAGGTCGGGATGTCGGGACGGTCATTGGGTGCCATATCCTGTCTGATGGGAGCTTTTCCCAGGTAGCGTCTGCACTGTTAAGGTTCTGCCTTGTCATAGTGCATGGCTGGCCTGTGCTTGCTCCCAAGACTGTGTGGTATCCATCAGCTTGTTTTCAGCAAGCCGTGTAAACAGCGGCGTTCCTTTCTCATTTACAAGGGGTCTCCAAATCTCTCCTGGGAAATAAGTATCGTGAAATACAGGTAGGCGTGCATCTCAGGAATGGTTTGGCACAGAGTTTCTTATCCTGTAATGTGAACTTCTTGAAGCATCCTTGTATCGTCCCAAGGACTTCTCGTACCATGCCTACAAGGCTGCTCCGGGGCACAGTCGGCACCTGCTGACCGTTGGTGAGAGTCACTTGGTTTGTAGGTTCACGAACTTACCTGCCATGTGCCAGTCTCTGGTTGGCAGGAGGCGGGGAGTGGCCCTGTGGCAGCAGGGAAAGACCTATCTGAGGGACAGGAGGGCATTGTGATACACACCTGTGGGATGGGGCCCCGCAGGACTTGGGGCCAAGCCAAGGGTTTTCTTTATTCTCTCGGGAGAAGACACGGGGTTTTAAGAGGGGCTGATCAGATTCGTGCTTCGAGACTGTGTGTGGCTACACAGGGCAGCTGCGGGAACCCCAGAGGAGGCAGTTGGAATGGTCCAGGGAGACAGGTGCCCTGAAAGGTGTGTGGGGACCATCTCTTGTCCCCGCTCTGTAATTGGCAAGGCCGGGGCCCAGGGCTGTGGGCTTGTGAGGAGCGCTGATTGTCAGACCGCGGCAGACAGAATAGCAGGTGCCTTGATCAGCACGCGGCCCACGCGCTCATACACAAAGGGCACAGTCATTGCCTCGCTCACCTGCACCTGTGCCGTGCGGCTGTCCCCTCTCCACAGGCCCTGGACGCCATAGACAGGGCGCTGCAGCTGAAACCAAAGGACCCCCACGTCGTCTCCGAGCTGTTCTTCACCAAGGGAAACCAGCTGCGAGAGCAGAACCTTCTGGACAAAGCTTTCGAGGTAAAAAAAAAAAAAAAAGAAAGAAAAAAAAAAAGAAAAAAAAAACAAGTATGCCATTAAGTTGCGTCAGTTGCCAGGGAGGGGACGAGCTTGGCACATGTGTGGAGTTGATGTTCCAGTGGCCTGGCTTACCGTTGGACGGTTCTGTTTCCTGTGGCTTTGGCCTCTGCGTGATCTCCCACACCACCACATCCCACCTGATGTTCAGAGCATGCGCAGTTTGGTCTGAGACTAGCTTTGCCCTCTCTCTTTGTCCCTGCCTGCCTGCAGGACCCCGTAATGGCAGCAGGGCTGGTCTGGGGAGTTTGCGCAGGTGCTGGAACCTTCCCGCTTGAGCAGCTTCTCGCTCGCCTGCTCAGTCTTTGTCCTCCTCCCCCAGGAAGCCCTCCTGACTACACTTGCTCCAAGGGCCCCTCATTCTTTGGGGTTCTGGAAGCACGTGCTATCTCCCTGTGGCTGCAGTCATAGGAAGACGTCCTGTGTCATATTGCTGGGTCGCCACCCTCCCCGTCAATCCCTTCTGCTCCTTTTCCCACTCTGCAGGATCTGCCTTCCTATCTTGGGCTTTTACTCTGGTTTAAAACAGTGTCTTGCACCTTACAGTTGTTCAATATCCCCAGCTTAAAAAAAAAAAAAAACTATAAGCAGTTTGAAATCATGCAGGCATGTGCAAGCATGTGTAGAAATATTACAGAAAGGCTGTATTTTATCCTTTAGCTGATAATAGCACCAACTGGAATTTACCAAGTTCTAAAATGATATTTAATTACATGTGGGAAAACTAAACTCTCAAGTGATAGAATTGTGCTGAAGAGGAAACAGGAACGAGTAATGTTGGAAAGCCCGCTTGAAGAAAGCTCACCTGAGTATTTGGAGAAACTCACTTCAGGGTAGAAGCAGACATAGTAATTCAAACAGAAACAGACGTGGTAGCATTTGCTGTGAGAAGCCATGGGCATTTATCTCAGAACGTGTGGGCTTGTCTCTGCACGGTGAACATAGCCTCCACCTACATTTTTGTTATGTGACTTCAAAGTTATTATTAATAATCAAACCGTGAATATGATATCGGTAGCTCTCTGTATGTTAATGCCTTGTATTGACAGCATTTTCTAGTTGCTTGGCCGGGGATGAAATAATCATTGCTAATAATCATTGCTGGATTTAGGAAGAGCAGCAGTCGGGCCACCGGCTGTTCAGAGCCGCTGAAGTGATTTAGCGCTCCTGTGTGTGAGTGAATGAATGAAGTAGCCCGTGTGATACTCACATCACTCGAGAAGGGCGTGGGCTCCGTCATCACTTTATACTTCTGTCCTCTGAGGCTCAGAGGTCGTGAATCCCGCTCAAGGTCATTCTGACCTTCAGAGACGGAGCCAGGACTTGACCGTAGCTCTTAACGTCTATACTGTTTGGCCCTCTCTGTTGATAGAGAGTAATCCAAGAAAGGCACCTTCAAGTTTATTTAAGCAGGTTTTTTTTTTTTTTTTTTTTTTTTTTTTAAGTTTGGTTTCTTACCATTTGCTTCTATTCCCTAAATCTTAAAGGCAAATGGACCAGATTTTACTTGGTGGATCTGTTTGCTTATAGCCTTGCTAATCAAAGTAGCAAGGAACATTAAACTATGTGTGCTGATCCTTAGCTTTGTCACTAAAGGCAACCATGGTAGCCCTGGACTTCATTTCTGGTGGCCGTTTTTAAAATGAAGTCTTAAGGGCGGGCATAACTTTGATGCAAAGCACCGTGTAGAATATTAAAAATAGACCTCACGGACATCACAGTTACTAGGATACATGTTACCGAGACAGAAGATGATACCTGAGAGATGGGGAATTCTTAAACATTTGAAAGCCCTGCCTGTGACAGAAGAAGAAGGAAGACTCTAAGGGTTGCAGTTCTCCCCCAGTAAAACATAGTGAAATAGATGTCCTGGGAGAAGAGTCGAGCAGCCTGTTCAACAAGTTAAGCGAAGGCTGAGTTTTCAGGTCAGTGGTGCTGTAGGGTGTGGGGGGTGCTGTAGTGCAGGTAAGCCATTTTGAAAGCCACCTTAAGATTCTGTTATTAGAGAAATTTTTTTCTTAGCACCTGCAGAAAGCACGAATGTCTGGTAGGGCAAGGCCAGTGGAAAATGGAGCTGTGTGACAGCAGGCGCTTGGCAGCCCTGCAGGCGTTCAGAGGCTCTTCCAGTCCCCAGCTTAGCTCTGCAGGGAAGTCCTACCGTTTCAGAATCCCCACCTTTGGTAAACAACGGAGATAAACCAGGAGTGTGCCGGAAACTGGGAGCGGCTGGTTTCACTGTGATGAATATTTGCATCATCCCAGAGCAGAGAAGCAGCGTCTGCCATCCAGGGACCGCGCACTTCCTAACCTGGAGCTGTCTCTTCCTGATTTAGAGCTATAAGGCAGCCGTGGAGCTGAACCCGGATCAGGCGCAGGCGTGGATGAACATGGGGGGCATCCAGCACATCCAGGTAGGACACCTGTGCGCCCCCCGGGGAGGGGTTCTCCTGGGGGTTCCTCCTCCTCCTTTCTCCAAGGACTGGACGCCTGTGCTTCTCTTTGGAATCAGTTGAATGCCACAGAGATGTTTAAAGGTGCGGTTAGCACAGGTTCTGGTCACCTTATGTTCTCTCGTTATTGAATATCATGAAGCATTCACGAATACTTCAGGGGTGGGCAGTTAGCCTCCCGTGGAAGAAGCACACATCTCACATCGGATACCGGAGAGCTTCCTGGTTGCAGGTGCAGACCCGAGTTTCCTGCTAAGACAGACCCCAGGTTCTTGTCACCTGCCTGGGAGACCCAGGTCGAGTTCCAGATCCTGACTTCAGCCCTAGCTCAGCCCTGCCCCAGCCAGTGAGGGTGTTTTGGGAGTGAACCAGACAGTGAGTTTTCTCTGCCTTGAAGTCTCTTTCTCCCTCCCTCCCTCCCTCTCTCTCTCTTTCTTTCTGTCCCTCCTCATTGTGCATGTGCTTCCCAAATAAATTTTTAAAATAAATAAATGAATTC